>NC_068978.1:12499375-12813750 GCF_016808095.1 Vigna angularis | reverse complement strand
GAGACTAGCTTCGAATCATGCTTTTGTTTATGTTTTTGAAATAAGAGAGTTGGATGGGTTTTATGCTTGGTTTCCTTGTTTTTGCAGGATTTAAGATGAATTGGATGAAAGAAATGAAGTAGGAAGAAGTTGCAATCAGAAAAGGAAGTGAAAAGTGCACAAAAAGAGAATTCGCGAATACCGCTCAGTGGAAATTACCGCTGAGTGGCTTTCTTGATCCCGTAGTCACCGCTGAGGGACAAACGCAGCTGAGCATCAATCTGAAGTGCCGCGCTTACCGCTGAGCGATATTTACCATTGAGCGCCATTTTTATGGGCTTGGGCTTACTTTTCTGTAATTTTTAGAATAATATATAAGGTCTTAGTCGACCTAGGTCAGGGATCTTTGGCTGGAACGAAGCAGAAACACAGTTTTTCACCCCTTGGAGGAGGATTTTGGATGCTCAAGCTCCACTTTTCAAATTCTAGGGTTCTATCTTTCATTCTTTCATTGTTTTTCATCTAGTTTCACCATGAATATGGTGAACTAAACCTTTATTGTTGTTGGGAAATCAATGTAATCCTTTGAAACTCTCATGTCTTGAATTTGTTCTTTATAATATATGCTTTCTTTCATTAATTGTTAGGGTTTTTCCTCTTTGCTCAATGCATGCTTTGTTTAACTCATTCTATTGCATGATTATTGATTTTGTCGATATGGACACATACAGGGAAATCTAGATCTAGGGAATCTCTCCCAATAGTAGTATAAACCTAGACATAGGAATATGGTGGTTGGTTGCCTTTAAGCTTCTATGCTATATAATGCATGAATAAATGCTAGGGAGACAAGACATTGTAAACTAGTAATTAGGATTAGGCTTTCTTCGTCGAGACATCGGGTTTAAGATATATTAGAAAGTAGCATTAACATTAATGAAGAAAGGTGAATTCTTGAATACATGAGAGTGGATAGGATGAAATTGATAAACCCCAACAACATAATCATTCATATAATTCAAATCACGTGTTTTGCTTCTTCTTTTCCATTAATCAATACATGCATTCATATTTACTTTTTAGAAATTTGCATTTAAAATCTCAAAGAATTGGTTTTACAAGTCTTAGATAATCAACAAATCACATAACTGTCTAGGCCGTGAGTCCTTTGGGAAAACGATACTTGGTCTTACCAGTTTTATTACTTGATACGATTCGGTCACACTTGCCGAGGGTTAACAGAGGTCAATATGGATATAACATCATGGTCTTTTGCTTCCTCACGAGCCTCGTTCACAGGCTGAGCAATTGGTTGTTTCTTAGGACGGTAGTCCTGCAACTCACATTTACAAAAGTTAGGAATCGTTTAATTATAACTTGAAGATTTAAGATAATAAAAAGAAGAATATAATATCGCTGGTAGGCCAAAATATGGCATGATCATAGCCTTAGGCCAAGCTATAAATGTGCCTAAGGCCTCCCCCACGAATTGGATTTTAGATGTAGGAAATGGCACTCGAGCCTGGGGATCTCTTGGATCATCAATCATTACCCGCGCATGAGTGGGCAATAAAGGAGCACCATGAATGGTCTGGCCTCCTGCAATCTGTCGTCCCACAACCACTATGCACGGAGGATCCTCATCAACCAAAAACTCATATTGAATATTGTAATCAGTACGATCTGCAGTAGAGCATGAGCCTTTGGTGCTCACACAAGGTGCAGTAGGATCATCTGTAGGGGCGTCCTCTTGTTGTGACTGTTGCTGTTGCTCTTGTTGTTTCTGTTGCTGTTGTTGTTGTTGTTGTTGTTGTTGTTGTTGTTGTTGGATGATCATCGCAAGTTTTTCTTCGAGCATTCTGAAGCGTTCACCCATGCTTTCCTCTAATTCGACTTGCACCTTTTGCCTGATGCTACTAACCATTTCTTGAGTCACGACTTCTGTGCTTCTTGGTTTAGGGCCAACGTAGTCCCTCAATCCAATAGCTCCTCCAACACCACGCACACGACCTGGACGGTCTAGCCGACCTGTGGCTGCTACAAGGAGGTCCTCCCTACCTTGTGCCATAAATGTGCCTTGACTCTATTGGTCAACCAAGTCATCCTGCATATCATAATGAAGCTAGACACATTAAAAAGTTTGTTACATAATTTTTTATGAACTATGGTAATCAGTTAAAAGTTTCCACTTACAATTCTCTGGGATATCTCCTGAGCAGACTAGGATGTAAACTGGCCATTGGACTTTGTCCGTGCAGCCTTCCGCAATTCATGTCTGACTGGTGGAGGTCCTAGATCAGGTGACTCAAGACCTAACTCCACCATCACTGGTTTCTCATTAACCTAATGGGATGTGACATCAGGCATCCGAGTCACAGATGTACCCCCTCCTCCCGTCGGACCTAATCCAGAGCTCGTGATACCTGTTTACAAAGTGTTAGTACATTATAGTTATAACAGACAAAATAAATAAATTGTACAAGTAATTAAAACAATGCTAAGACTCCTATTTATCCCATATGCCTTCGTTGTGATCACATCGAGTTGCATGTATTTCATCGGGTACATCATTGATCTTATTTTCAATGGTTCTTGATGAGAAGGAGCTTGTCTCAAGTATATCTAAAGAGTTTTCATCATCAGTTGTGTGCATGGCTCTGTCTTCCAATAACACTGACCATTTATGATTCACTAGGTCAGTGACATAGAATATTTGTCTTGCTTGACTAGCCATAATAAATGGTTCATCCGTGTAACTCATTTTGTTAAGATCCACCAAAGTGAATCCAAGGTCTTCTGTCACCACACCAGAATTACTGTCAACCCATTTACACTTGAAAACTGGAACTCTAAAAGTGACATAATCAATTTCCCAAATTTCTTGTATTATTCCAAAATAACTGATTGATGCTGTAATTGGATTCTTATCCTTGGAATTGGAAAAGTGTACAGCCTCAGCTTGTAGGGTAACTCCACTATTTTAAACTCTACTTTTATCGTCTTCCTCCTTTAAATAGAACAAGTAAAATGTTTATGTAATAACCGCCAAAAGTGATCACATCAGTGTTAGGTCCACGAGCTAGTCTCAATAGATTTTCAGAAACATTCCGAGTTACATAAATCTTTTTCTTAAACCAAGCTAAAAAGGATTTGTTATGTTCATTAAGTGTCCACTTTTCACTCATACGTGGATGTGCTGACTTAATTTTATCAATGTGTTGTGAAATGTAAGGAATAACATCCTCTGTGTTGTTTAAAATATACAAATGTGCTTGATTAACTTCTTTTCCACTAACACTTTCAATCCTTACTCCTCGAACTCCCTTTCCTTCACATATGTTTTCATGTCTTTTCTTTGGAAGTCCTATTGGGTCACAACTTGGCATATAACTTGAGCAGAATTCAATGGCTTCCTCTGTAATGTAGCGCTCTATATTTGAAGCTTCCGGTCTCAATTATTCTTAACATATCCCTTTAAGATCTTCATGTATCTTTTAACCGGGCACATCCACCTCAAGAAAACCGGCCACATATCCAAATCTCTCTCACTAGATGGACAATCAAATGAACCATGATATCAAAAAATGAGGGTGGGAAATACATTTCCAATTGGCACAATAGTCTGATGGCCTCATTTTGCAAATTATCTAACTGTCGAGGATCAACAACTTTCTTGCAAATGGCATTGAAAAACAAACTCAAATGTGTGAGAATACCTCTAACAGAGGCAAGTAATATGGCTCGAATAACTACTGGTAAAAGTTGTTGCATTAAGACATGACAATCGTGAGACTTTAAACCAACCAACTTCAAATCTTTTATAGAAACAAGGCTACTAATATTCGACGAATAACCTTGTGGAAACTTCACACTATGTAAACATTGACAAAAAATTTGTTTTTCTTTTTTTGAAAGAGTGTGACAAGCTGGAGGAAGATAGGTGCGTCTTCCTATGGATTGAGAATGTAACTCAGAACAGATTCCCATGTCAACCAAGTCTTGTCATGCTTTCACTTCATCTTTTGTCTTTCCTTTAACGTTTAGTAAAGTCCCAACAACACTATCACATACATATTTTTCAACAGGCATCACGTCTATGCAATGTCGCACATCAAGTTTACACCAATATGGAAGATTGAAGAATATTGATCGCTTTTTCCAAATGTTTTTCTCAACGGTCTTCTTTTTATGTTTTCCGAAGACAACATCAATGTTCCTCACCTGGTCGTATACTTCTTCCCCATTACGTGGTCTGCATACTACATCATCCTCAGGACTTCCATTAAAGGCTTTTTTCAATCTACGGTAAGGGTGATTTCGAGGAAGGAATCTTCGGTGTCTTGTGTACACAGTTTTCTGCCCATGCTTCAGTTGAAGATAACTAGTATTTTCTTCACAAATCGGACATGCAAAATGGCCTTTAACATTGTAACCACTCAAGTTCCCATATGTTGGGAAATCATTTATGGTGCAAAACAACATTGCATGCAAACGAAAGTTTTCTTCTGAATATGAATCGAAGACCTCGACGCCCTCTTCCCACAACATTTTTAAATCGTCAATTAACGGTTTTAGATAAACATCAATGTCATTTCCAGGTTGTCTAGGACCCGATATCATCATAGACAACATCATGTATTTTCTCTTCATGCACAACATAGGAGATACATTGTAAATCATCAAAATAACTGGCCATGAACTACGTTTGGTACTTAAGTTGCCATAGGGATTCATACCATCGGTAGCAAGTGAAAGTCTTAAGTTTCTCGGCTCTACACTAAATTCGGGAAATGTGCCATCAATGTTCTTCCATTGTGGGGAATCAGCTGGATGTCGAAGAAGATTATCACATTTTCTTCCATCAACGTGCCACATAAGATTCTTCGCATCTTCTTTAATAGAAAACAATCGTTTCAACCTAGGCACCATAGGTAAATACCACATGACCTTAGCCGGTGGACCTTCATTGTGTTCATCGTTATTTCCATCAAGTTTCTTCTTAAATCGTGACGAACCACACGTTAGACACACCTTCATTGAAGCATACTGATCTCTCTACAATACACAGTCATTGGGACATGCACGTATCTTTTGGTATTCCAAACCCATATGACATAGAACTTTCTTTGCGTCGTAATTACGGATAGGTAACATGTTATTTTCTGGTAGCATCTTCTTCAACAACTCCAACAATTCCATGAAACTTTTATCAGTCCATCCGTTTCTTGCTTTCAAACAAAACAATTTCAAAGTAGTCGATAACCTTGTAAAATTGATGCATCCTGGATACAACTCTAGCTCCGAATTGTTCTTAAGACTATCGTATAAATGAGCTCTTCCAAAATTTTCTTCGCAACCGTCACGTACCATTTCGTCTAAATGATCACTCATCCATTCGTCGACGTAATCCAAACCTCTTAAAGTTGTTGGCTTATATAATACTTCCCCATGCCAAATCCAAACTGTATAACTTCTCATTATTCCATAGATGAATAGATGATCATGGATGTTGTCCAAGTCTTCATATACTTGATTGAGATAACGAACACAAGGGCAAAAATATGCCCCGTTCACTGGTTTTGCGTGTTCTTTAACATATTGTATGAACTCAGAAACCCCTCGCTCATACTCTTCACTAATACGACGCTGATGAATCCAGCTTTGATCCATACTACTACACTAAACGAAAAGAATCCACGAAAAAAAAAACTAACTTACGTAGAGAAATAAAAATAAGTACCTATCATATGTTGAAGGAAAAAAATAAAGTATCTTAGTATACGTACACGAACACAAATATCTATCGTTACACATATATCATACGTCTTGAATTTGTTCTTCAAGATCTTTTCTCAAAGCATGCATTGTTTAACTAATTCGATGTCATGATTATTGATTTTGTCGATATGGTCACATACGGGGAAATCAAAATCTGCGGAATCTCTCCCAATTGTAGTATAAACCTAAACGTAGGAGTATGATGGTTGGTTGCCTTTAAGCTTCTATGTTGTGTAATGCATGAGTAATTGCTAGGGAGACAAGACATTGTAAACTAGTGATTATGATTAGGCTTTCTTCGCCGAGACATCGGGTTTAAGGTAATTTAGAAAGTGGCATTAACAATTAATGAAGAAAGATGAATTCTTGATTACATGAGAGTGGATAGGATGAAATTGATAAACCCCAACAACATATTCATTCATATATTTCAAACCACGTGTTCTATTTCTTCTTGCCCATTGATCAATACATCCATTCATATTTACTTTTAAGTATTTTGCATTTAAACCTACAAGAATTTGGTCACAAGTCTTAGATAATCAACAATTCACATAATTATCTAGGCCGTGAGTCCTTTGGGAGAACGATACTTGGTCTTACCAGTTTTATTACTTGATACGATTCGGTTACACTTGCCGAGGGTTAACAAGTTTTTGGTGCCGTTGCCAGGGACTCATGGTTTAACTAGTCTATTTGTGTGATTTTTGATTAACTTTGACTTGATTTGTATTTTTTATATTTTTGATTTATCTTTTTATCTTTGTATTTGTAAGTTATCTTTTTGTTTTTTGTTTTTGTCTTTTTGATTTTCTTTGGTCTATCTTTTCTATCTTTCTATCTTCTATCTTTTTATTTATCTTATCTATCTTTTTGTGCTAACAATTATTTCTAGGAACTTGTCTTCTTGTGTATGTAGGAAGCATTTCGGACAAGAAGCAAGAAAAATGCAGAACCTCTTCTTGAAGGCTTGGACGAGAGTAAACTTAGGAGAAGAATCCGTACATCTAGAGAACTATTCCCTCCTCCAGAAACACTTTTACAACCTTCACCACAAAGGTCTAACCAAAGCACCGAAAATATGGCAGAGGAGAATAATGGTAGACACACTCTTGCAGATTACACCACTATGGTTGGCCCTCAACATTTTAACAGTATAGCAAGGCCGAGGGTCAATGCTGCAAACATGGAGGTGAAACCGGCGTTGATACAGTTGGTTAAGAGCAACCAATTTAATGGGCTATCCCATGAAAGTCCATATGAACATCTCACCACTTTCAATGAAATTTGCAACACTGTGAAGATTAATGGGTGCCGGATGAAGCAATCAGGCTTAGTTTGTTTCCTTTCTTATTGGGAGGCAATGCTAAGCTATGGTTGAACTCTTTTCTAGAGGATAGTTTTACAGAGTGGGAAGCTGTGGTTGCAAAGTTTTTAAACAAGTACTTCCCACAGTCAAAAGTCAACAATGGGAAGCAAGAGATATCTTCTTTCAGACAAGACATGGAGGAGACATTAGGTCAAGCATGGGATCGGTATAAAAGCTTATTGAGAAAGACTCCCACGCATGGTTTTGATGAAGCAGCAGTAGTCCTACTTTTCCTTGGAGGTCTTGGTTCATAAACCAAGTTGATGTTAGATGCCTCAGCTGGAGGTAATATTAAATGGAAGCAACCGAGTTGATAGATAATATGGCTACGAATGACAATGAGTTGCATAGTGAAAGAGGATCTCCAATTCAACAGAAAGGGGTTCTACAATTGCAATCCAGTGATACCATGCTCGCTCAGAATAAAATCATAACTCAACAGTTGGAGAATTTAACAAAGACACTTGCACAACTGCCAAAGGAGCTAAAAGGAGTTGCACAGGTTCAACATATGTGTGAATTATGTGGTGGTGACCATATCAGTTGTCAATGCGCTTTTCCAGTGGAGGCATTAGAAGATGTAAATTTCATGACCAATCAATTTCCATATCGTCAAGGTAATTACAACCAAGGGTGGAAACCTCACCCAAGCACGGGTCAAGGTCAAGGTGATGACAAATTTATGAACACCGAAAAACGGCGCCACAAACTTGTTTAACAATCGGCAAGTGTGACCGAATCGTATCAAGTAATAAACTCGGTAAGACCAAGTATCGTTCTCCCAAAGGACTCACCGCCTAGTTAGTTATTTGATTCATTGATTATTTAAGACTTGTGAACGATTGATTGTAGGTTTTTAATGCAAAAGACAGTAATTAAACATGTATGCATGAATGTGATCAATGGCAAAAAGAGTAAAACAAACACGGGATGAATTATATGGATGAGTATGTTGTTGGGGTTATCAATTTCATCTTATCCACTCTCATATACTTTAGGAATTCATCAATCTTTTCATCAATGTTAATGCCACTCTCTAAATTACCTTGTCAAGAAGGCCTATCCTTAATTACGAGTTCATACAATTCCTAGCATTCCTAGTAATTAGTTCTGAAGTGCAGGAGCTTAAAGGCAACCAATATACTATTGGGAGAAATTCCCCAGATCTAGACTTCCCCGTACGTTCCCATATCGACAAAATCAATGATCATGACAATGAATGAGTTAAACAATGCATGCTTTAAGCAAAGAGGAAAAATCCTAACAATTAATGAAAGAAAGCATGTATCTCAAATGAGATTTTTAAACACAAATTCCATATATGAGAGTTTCACAAGATTACATTGATCCCCCAACAACAATACAAGGTTTAGTTCACCGTATTCATGGTGAATCTAGATGAACAATGATGAAAGAATGAAAGATAAAACCCTAGAAAGGTAGAGAGGTAGCCTGAGCATCCAAGATCTTCCTTCAAAGGGGTGGAAAAGAGAGTGTTTGCTTCGTCCCAGCCAAAGATACAAACCCTAGGAAACCCAAAAGCTTATATGTTGTTCGTAAAATTACAGAAAATTAGGCCCAAGCCCAAAATAGGACCGCTCAGCGGTAAACTACCGCTCAGCGGTAAGTGCGTGAGTTCGTTTCTTCCCCTCAACGGCCTTTTCACCCCTCAATGGAGCCAACGTGGGTTTCTGAGTGCCGCTCAGCGGTAAACTGCCGTTGAGCGGTAATTGCGGCTTCTTCTTTTGCACTTGTTAATGTCTTTTCTGATTCCATTCCTATCCTTCTTCACTTCTTTCACCAAATTCACCTTAAAACCTGCATAAAACACTGAAATCAAGCATAAACCTGTCCAGCTCTTATATTTCTAAAAATATAACCAAAAGCATGATTTCAAGCTAGTTTCTAAGGGTTAAAGGTTGCTTTTAGTATCAAATTTAAGCATGAAAATAACAGTTTTTCAACTGTTATCACAAGGACAAGCTGGACAATCAGGGCAATTCAATAAGCCACAACAGCAACCATCATTATGGCAACAAGTGTCTACACTCAATGAAAGATCAACAAAGTTTGAAGAAACTCTTCAACAATTTATGCAGGTAACTATTTCCAACCACAAGAGCACTGAAGCGGCCATTAGAAACTTGGAGATGTAAGTAGGCCAAATAGCTAAGAAGTTGGAAGATATGCCTGATAAGAATTTTGGGGCTAATACTGAGGTTAACCCTAAGGAAGAGTGTAAAGATGTAGTGAGTTTGAATGTTGAAAAAGTTGAGTTAGAGAGAAAAGAAGAGAGAAAAGGAGAGGATGAAAGAAAAGAGAAAGAAGAAAAGAGAGAAGAGAAAAAAATTGAAAAAATTCTTCCTTATCCAAAAGATTGTGAGAGAATAGAGAAACAGAGACAATATGGGCATTGTAAAGATATGTTCAATCAAATGGATGTTGATCAACTTGTGAATGAAGCATGGCAACAATTTTCAGCTCAGGTAAATCATATGAATCAAATCTCGAAAAGAAAAAGATATATAGATGAGGAGATTAATGAGTGCAAAGCTGTTAAGAAGAGTTCACTTCCTCCAAAATTAAAAGATCCAGGAAGTTTTACCATTCCTTGCGTCATAGGGAAGGAAAAGATAAGGAAAGCCCTACTTGATTTAGGGTCAAGTGTCAATTTGATGCCTTTATCTACACTTTAGCGAATTGGGGATCTTGAAGTCAAGCCAATAGAGATGACTTTGCTAATAGCTGATGGATCTTCAAAGAAGCCTTATGGTGTAGTGGAAGATGTTATGGTTTGTGTAGGAAAACTACAATTCTTGGTGGACTTTATGGTGATGGAGATGGAGGATGAAACGGTTCCTTTGATTCTTGGAAGACCGTTTATGAAAACGGCCAAGGTCATCATTGATGTAGATGAAGGAATGATAGTGCTTCAAGACCAAGAAGAAAGGGTAATCATTGATGTCTTCAAAGAAGATCAACAGGTGCAAAAGGAAGAGACTAGTCATAAAGCTACATGTCAAGATGTACCCATGACTAGTTTTAAAGATGCAAAGCCGGACTTCACAGGTAAAAATTGTTTCTTGTCACAAGTTAGGGAAGAAGAAAAAGATGGCAAAGGAAGGACGGTTCATGATGACTTGATGCAAGCACAACCCAAACTTGGTAAACATGTAAGATTCAAGAACAAGTTGTGGGTTGTGAAAGACTATAAAGAGAATGGAGTGATAGAGATAGAATCTCCATATTCGAGAAGAGTCAAAGAGGTGGAACGGAAGTAGTTAATGAGTTGGTGTGATGATAAAAAGATGAACACCAACATGGAAGATGGAACTTAAACTTTACTGGGTCAAGCTAGTGACGTTAAAAGAGTGCTTGCTGGGAGGCATCCCAGTGATTCAAAAACATTGATTTCTTTAGTTTTTATTTTTTGGTTAATGTAATTTTATAAACTTTGGACATTTTTGTATGTTGAGACTATTGGTTATAGCATCTACTGATGGATGCTAGGTGGTTAAGTATCTACTTAAGGATACTAGGTTTGTTACACCTACTGATGGGTGTTGCTAAGAAAGGTTTGCACCTACTGATGGGTGTTGATGGATTTTGGGTC
This sequence comes from Vigna angularis, assembly GCF_016808095.1. Taxonomy (NCBI): domain Eukaryota; kingdom Viridiplantae; phylum Streptophyta; class Magnoliopsida; order Fabales; family Fabaceae; genus Vigna; species Vigna angularis. The sequence continues at coordinate 12,803,011 of NC_068978.1, read as the reverse complement.
AGGCTTGTCAATACCCAATTTCGTCCGGGTAAATATAATTCATCACAAAAATAAATAAAAAAAAACATAAAAAAAAAAAAAACAAAATGAAAAATACTATTTATTTTACTTTTTGCACCCCCAAATTTTCTTTTAAACACTTAATCCAATGGCCCAAAATAATCTCACTTTTTTTACTTCCTCACCACCCATCTTTTCTTATCACACCCCATTCTCCACATCACCATCCACCTCACCCTCCACATCATCTACCTTTTTCATTTACTTTTTCCACATCATTTCCATATTAATTTTATATATCAACTTTTCTAATTATTCCACTTACATTTTTTAATTATATCTTCTCCATCAACATTTTTTATTATCCATTTTTCTCCACCTAATTTCTCCACCAACTTTTTATATTATTTCTTTCACTTATTTTCCACATTAACTTTTACTATTCACTATATTTTATTTTACCTACTTTCTCCACCAACTTTTTATATTATTTCGTCCACTTAATTTCCATACCTAATTTCTCCACCAACTTTTTATATTATTTCTTTCACTTATTTTCCACATTAACTTTTACTATTTACTATATTTTATTTCACCTAATTTCTCCACCAACTTTTTATATTATTTCTTCCACTTACTTTCCACACCTAATTTCTCCACCAATTTTTTATATTATTTCTTTCACTTATTTTCCACATTAACTTTTACTATTCACTATATTTTATTTTACCTAATTTCTCCACCAACTTTTTATATTATTTCTTTCACTTATTTTCCACATTAACTTTTTCTATTCACCTTTTTTTAATTCATCTAAATTTTCCACCAACTTATTATATTATTTTTATTCATCAACTTTCTTCATCCTTAACTCTATAAATACCTACATTCTCTTCACAAAAAAAAAAGGACATAATATCCATCTCTTCTCTCTAAAAATCTCTTCATTCTATCCCAAAACTCTACTTCATTTTTCTCTCACATTTTACTATTTCCTAATCTCTATATACATAATAAATCTCATACCCCATTTCTACTATAAAGTTATCTTCTTCATCTTCTATCTATCTTTCTCACGACTTATTACAAGTAAGGTTTTATTTCATCACACAAATCTTTAACAAGGTACACATTTTCTCTTCATTCTGTTTATATATGCATTTTGATCATTTTTTTTAGTTTACAAATTTATCTTGTTTTCTATCACAATTTTTCTTTATGCTTTTCACATTTTTATGTCATATATATATTCAACTCATCTATCCTTCTTAATAAAAAATATAAAACTTTAAAAAAAATGTAATAATATAAATATCGGTATGAGTACTCGTGCGATCGTACGCATTAGCCTAGTACTCATTACCCAAAATATAAAATAAACAAAAAAGCCGTGTGAGTGCTCGTGCGATCGTATGCATCAGCCTAGTGCTCATTACGCAAAACAATAAAAAACAAGGAAAAAGCCGTGTGAGTGCTCGTGCGATCGTACGCATCAGCCTAGTGCTCATTACGCAAAACAATAAAAAACAAGGAAAAAGTCGTGTGAGTGCTCGTGCGATCGTACACATCAGCCTAGTGCTCATTACGCAAAAAATCTAAATATTACATCAAAAAATACCAAAAAATACAAAAATCTTCAAAAACTAAAAACATACACATTTTCAAACAACAATCAATATTGCTAGCCAGAACTACGTGATCCTTGATTCTCCATCAAAAGTGGAGATACGTAGGAGCAAGGCCAGTCCTTGTCAGGTTCATTTCCCCAAAAATCCAAATTTATCCATAATCAACTAAACAAATCTTTCAAACAATTTCCAAACTAATTTTCAAACAATTTCATAATGAACTACGGAACCCTGATTTCTCATTCTGAATGGGAATACGTAGGAGCAGGTCAATCCTTGTCGGGCTCAAAAAACTAAAAAATATTGTTTGTTTCTTTAGAGTTTTATTTTAAGGGAAAGTTAAACATTTTGAAAACCACATCCATATTCGCGTATTTAGTTAAAGGTACTGCCTTAGGGCAGGCGTTGTAGAGTGCCAATACCTTCCCTACACGTAACCGACTCCCGAACCGAGAATCTGGTTCCTGTAGACCATGCCTTATCATTTTATGGTTTTTCCGTTGTTTTTCAGAATAAACTATGGTGGCGACTCCAATCTCTTTAACCAAAATTTATTTATCTTTTTTGGATCGTCGTCCCGTCGCGATTTTCCGGTTGCGACAGATGGCGACTCCATTGGGGATGTCAGAGAGTCAGGCCATTTAATTAGATAAGTGAATTCAATGTGGTTTTTCTTTGTGTTTTTATTCCCTTTGTCTTTATTTATGTTTAATATTTGGAATAATTGCATGTGAGTTTCTTTTACTTTTTATTTATGTTTGAAATAATTGTTTCTACTTATCTGTGTTTATTTTTGCAATTGTTGTTTTTTATTATAATCTCCCTCCACACAATATGCATATCATGAGTGAGGCCCTATACCCGGGTCTGAGCGCAACTTAGAAATAGAGGGGTTGTGTAGCGGTGTCACTCTGGGATGTACTTCCTGTCTGGCTATCGTGAGAACTCCAGCTAGAGTCTGTTCTCTTCATTTGTGTCTCCACATCTAGTTGATTACTCTGACTGTTGTGGAGAAACAGTGAAAAGAGCCATAGCTCTAGTGGCCTTGATTTAAGGATTAGGAAGCTATCCTTGTGAGTGCATATATTTGGCCTTAGAGCTCTAGTTATTCAACTTTTGATAAGGCACGAATGGGAGATGTGTGTCGTCTTATAACCGATTTTTTAAAAAAAAAAAAATTAAACGCGTTGTATATCACTTTATCATCATGTGTTTTTCTCATGCATTTTTTTATGGTCTTGTTGTTGTGGGTCATATGTAGGAAGTTATAAATTTTTGACTAAGCCGTCGAGATAAAATGGAAATTAACATGAGATTTGAAGTTGACCGACCTTCAAGTTCAAACATTTTAAAGGAAAGGATAGCCATTGAAGCAGAGGAAGGAAATATGAATGGTCTGAGAAAACTGGTAAAGAAAATGAAGTCATCCCAAAAGGACGCATTCAAGAAGGAGTATGGGAATTTGTTGAGCCTGTTAGAGGTGAAGGTCCAAACATCAGCAATTACTACTTTAGCCCAGTACTATGATCCGCCACTAAGGTGTTTCACTTTTCAAGATTTCCAATTGGTGCCAACAGTGGAAGAATTCGAGCAGATTTTAAATATACCTCTTGAGGGAAAAGCCCCATACAATTACCTTGGGCAGTATGTCCCTATCTTGCAGCTATCAAGGATCATGAAAGTACACCCTGTGAAGTTAGAAAGCAAGTTCATAATCAAGGGCAAAGTGAGGGGCCTTCCCCAAGGATACCTAAAAGGATACTTGCATCGTTTGGCTGAAGAGGAAAATTGGGAAACGTTTATGGATGTATTGGCTCTTATCCTCTATGGTATCATGCTTTTTCCTAGTGTCAAGAATCTCGTCGACTATGCCGCTATGAACGCATTTGTAGGATACAAAGAGCTTTGTGAGAATCCAGTCACTGCCGTCCTGGCTGAAGTTTATGGGACCCTTAATCGTTGTTATGAACTGAAGGGAGGAAAGATGTTATGCTGTCTACCAGTGTTGTATATGTGGTTCATTTCCCGTGTGACTGGAGATGCCTTAAATTCCCTGTGCCCCATGGATGAGCTATTGCAGTGTAAATCAAATGTGAAAGGGGCAAATGAATGGGCACAACTTTGTGCAAGTTTAAACGAGGATCAAATTAAATGGTGTGTCCCTTGGCAGCGTAGATCACAAATTATATATCACTGCGGGAGGTACCCTAATGTACCCCTCATGGGTATTAGGTGTTGTATTAATTACAATCCTGTGTTAGCACAAAGGCAATTTGGGCATCCTATGAGAGGATCACCTACACCTGCGTCTCTTGCCATATTGCAAATCTATTATGAGGAAGGAACCTTTGTTGAAGTACTTCATCAAGTTAGGAATGCTTGGGGCAACATTATTCGTGCAGAAATGGACCCCAGACCATGGACTATTGATGAAGGAATTCCTTACAGCCATTGGATTGCAGAAAGGGTTAGGACAGTGAAGTTGCCTTTCGAGTTAACTTCTCCTAACCTAGATTATGGAAAACAGTTTCATAAGGCTGAAAGTGAGGAAGTAAAATTGTTGAAGGCAGAATTCGAGCAAATGAAACTAGAAAATATCAAGTTGACCAATAATCTTCAGAGCCTACAACATGATTATGAGAATCTTAAGCAAGAAGGTGTGGAAAACAGCGAAGCATACGAGGAGTTGTTAATAAGACAAAAGCAAGAGCTAGTAGCGGCCAACATTGAGCTGACTTTGAAGGACCGGGAATATGGTATAATTGAGATATCAGAGCGTGTTACGAAGCAATTGTGTGACCAATCCCAGAGGGACAAGCAAAAAGTACTAGAGGAACTGCACAAAATGCATATTAGAATGGACGACGCCGAACAACAGGCGAATGCAGCAGTGACAAAACTGAGGAAGGAACGTTGGCATCGGGCTGAATCAGAGAAGAAACATCAAGAGTTGATGAATCAGATGAAGGAGTATACCGTTGAACAAGGGCGAGTTATAAAAAATTGGAAGAGAAGTTTCGCACAGCTAGCTTCCCTTGCTAATGAAGCCATTAAGGATGTCCCTAAGCTATTAGCTGATGCTGAGTTTGCATTGCCGATCTTTAACCCACCTGAGAAGGTTGAAACTTTCCTCAATTACTGCAAGAAACTGATAAGAGAAATGAAGAATGTAATGGCTGAGGCTCATGATAGTTGATCGTGATTTTGCACACCTCACATGTGTTGAACTTAAATGTTGTGAATGGACTGTCCTATTGACTTTGTTTCATGTTAATTTCCAGATTATACATTTGGCAATGTTTTCGCATCTTTATAATTTCTTACTATAGTAATTGCGTTGCTTTGTCTTTTCTCTTTTTTTTCGTTTTTATTTTCTTTTTCTTAATTTATTTCATCTAATAAAATTCAGTTTAAAAATAATAATACGGCTAAAGTCTCCAAAACATCCTAAAGGACACGAACTAGTGGCAAAATCATGGAGAACCAAGGAGAAGTTCAAGAGGGGATGAAAGTCGATATCCAACAGCTGAAGGAACAAATAAGTCAAATCCTAGAGGCCATGAATGCCTTACAAAGCCCCAAAGATTCGTGCGCACAACAACCACAACAAAGAGTTCCAGAAGTACAAACTTTCCCTTCCTATGGTCTTCCCCCGAATTATACTCCACCATCAGGAGTGGACTGGGGGCATCTTGATACTCAAAAGGCCGAAGGTAATGCAGTTGAAGTAGAAGGCGAGCTTGGGGCAACCACTTTCACAATTCCTGGGAAGACAATCCAACCAGGTATTGAGAACATGATAATGAAAAAACAACCTGAGACGAAGTCTTCATCTTATGTCGTTACACCAGCAGATTTTAAGGACGATAAGAGTAAATTAGAAGTCTTTGAGAAGAGGTTAAGAGCCATAGAAGGCGAAGGAAGTTTTGAATTTGGAGATGCTAGAAAACTATGTTTAGTTCCTGATGTGGTGATACCTCCAAAGTTCAGGTTGCCAGAATTTGAGAAATATCGGGGAAATACTTGCCCATGGAGCCATATAACCATGTACTGCAGAAAAATGGCGGCTTATGCCCACGATGAAAAACTTTTGATTCACATCTTCCAAGAAAGTTTAATTGGCGTAGCTCTGACTTGGTACATGCGCTTAGAAACTACTCACATCTATTCATGGAAAGATCTGGTTGATGCATTCCTAAGGCAGTATGAATATAATAAAGATCTAACACCTGACAGAATACAACTGCAAAACATGGTGAAGAAAGAGTCTGAATCATTTATAGAATATGCCCAAAGGTGGAGAGAAATTGCTGCTCAAGTAGAACCGCCTCTGAGCGACAAGGAGATGACTACCATATTTTTGAATACTCTACAACCACCATTTTATGAACACATGATAAGCAGTGTCTCCTCAGGTTTTGCTGACATAGTAGTAATTGGAGAGAGGGTCGAGGGTGGCATAAGAAATGGAAAAATTGCACTAGGCCCACAACTAGTAGCGAGTTTAAATGAGTATGGTCCTAGACATGAGAAAGATAAAAAACGAAGAGCTAACTCACATTTTATTGCCTATCCTCAAATGTCACATTCTCATGGGTCCAATCGACCCATTGAGCGAAGAAATTACAATCGTGATGAGAAGGTCGCCAGCTTCACTCCTATCCCCATGACCTATATAGAGTTACTGCCAGATCTTCTTCACAGAAACCTCATAAAGGTTTGTCCAACTAGACCTATACGACCTCCGTACCCAAAGAGCTATGACACAAACGCCAAATGTGATTATCATGAAGGAGCGTGTGGACACTCAACAGAGGCATGAAAGGCTTTAAAGCATAAAGTGCAATCTTTGATCGATTCAGGATGTTTAAAGTTTGAAGAAAGTCAATCCAGCACTCTGGCAAGGCGCGAGTTCGCCCCTACAAATGCCATGGACAAATGAAGAACTATATGGGAAAACATAGGTTGTTGTAAAAGGCGAAACTGATGTTGTTTTGTCTTGCTACGAGGGTTATGCTCATGGATATTACGCTTTTATCCGTGACTTTTAATGTGAACTTTCATTATTTGGTATCTCCAAGGTTTACTGGAAATCATGTCCTAATAGGGTGTCGTGGAGAAAAACGAAAGCCGCGAATAACAAAATTAAAAAAAAAAAACAAATAAATGAAAGCAATATTGAGTCGCTTGTCTTTCTTGCAAATTATCAAACTCTTGTTTTTTCGAAAATAGCAAAAAATATATAAATAGAAAAAAAGAAAATAAAAGAATTGATAACAAAAAGAAAACAAAAGTTGTAGTGTCAGATTTTTCCGAGGTCAAATGTTGAATCAAAAATAACAATTTGATGTTTTCTCTTGAGATGTTTGTGCACATGGTGTTTGAAAAATCTCACCCTTCACTTTCCAAAATAAAGGATCTTCCCTAGTAAACATTGTCACTGCCCTCAGTAACAAAAACCTTTACACTGGGGCAGATTGGCCTGACCAACATTATCCTCGTTTGCGCTAGTTGAGTGATCCCTGAATCCATTGAGGCAAACAAAAGAACAAAAGAATTTTCAAAAAAAAAAGAGAATAAGTCCCCTATATTGAAAAACCGGAAAGGGCGGTCTAGAAAAGAAAGGAAGAAAAAACGACTCATGTTGAGGTCATCTAATCGTAGAATTAATCTTTTGAAAATAAAGCAATCAGAGTTCAAAATGATGTGTGGCCTTCTTTCTTTATCCAAAAAGCAAAAAACTATAACCATTGTTACCCCGTTTGAGCCAAAAATAAATTCTTTTTCAAAATTATTCCCAAGCAAGGGTTATCATCAGTATGAGTCAACTTGGAATGCAGATGAAGAGTACTCAACGATCAAATGAAGCGAATCCTTCAAAAAGGGTAAACAAAAAAGAAACAACAATAAAAAAGAATTAACCAGAGATGAAGGAAAAACGAAGTTCAAGACAAAAGCAAAGTGCTCTAAAGATCAAATAGTTGATGCAATGCGTAGATGATAACCCTTGTTTTTTTAAAAAAAAAATGTGTATCCGACAAACATTTCATTTGGGCCTTTATACCCTTTTCTTTCAATACCTTTTAGCCCCTAGCCATCTTACAAGCCTAACAAAGTCCACGCAGATCGAATGATGATTGCTCATATTTTCATAAAGCTTAATTTTGCGATAAGACAAAATAACTTTCAATGTGTCCAAAAAAAAAAAGATTTGAAAATGAATAATGTCTCAAGAATAGGGGACCTCTCTACCAACCAGCCAAAAGCATACAAAAGAAAATCGAAGCAATTTCAGCCATCCTTTTAGCTGACCCTTTCCTACCCACTACTTCTTCCAAACGGAACCCCATTCCAAAAAAAGAAAAAAAAAACAAACAACAAAACTAGGGCAGCTTGGTAAACCTCACCGCGCGTCTTTTCCTTGAAATTCGTCAAACCATAATCTCAAGAATGGGGCAGCTTTGCAGATCTTACTTGAATTTTTCACCAGAATTATCATGGATTCACCATCATACTCATTACACCAAATCGGGGAAACTTTTTAGGTACCTCGTGTTTCGCTTTGGCACTCATCTCCTGTAAGGAGCGTATGAGGTGACAAGCCCGCATGGCTATCCCATTATCTTCCAAACCATTCTAAACAATTCTCATTTCTTCACTTCCGAGTGAATTCAAGCATATGTACATTAATGTCTCGGGAGAAAAAGTCAAAATGTAATAATCTCAAAGTTAGATCTCGGATGTATGACATTCCTCACTTTTCTAAGCATTGGAAATAATGGCCAGTCTGATGATTGCAAGTAAGACCATGGACTCGAAAAAATAACAAAAAAAAACAAAACAAAGCAAACGTTTTCGTATATTTATCAAAAAGAAAGTATTTCTCATCGAAACCCTCTTCATTCACATGAATGGTTATCGATTTCCTTCAAAAAAAAAAAAAAAAAAAAAACCAAAGAAAACACAAAAAGAATAACATTCAGATTTTCTCTCTCAAGCCATATTGTTTCATGTCGATAAACTTTCAACTTTGTGTCAAAATTAAATAACATTTGAAGTTTCAGGAATTTCAAAATTCGAAAGCCCAGTTTCTACACTGGCCCAAAAAATGAAAGGTTTCAACACCCCTACGCTTTTTCAAAAATCAAATTTCTATCAAAATTACAAGACATTTCACAAATTACAAATTTCAAGAATTTCAAAATCTGAAAGCCCAGTTTCCATACTGGCCCCTAAGCCCAGTTTCCACACTGGCCAACATTTCTCAAATTACAAGTTTCAAGAATTTCAAAATTTGAAAGCCCAGTTTCCATACTGGCCCACAAAGCCCAATTATCACATTGGCCCCAAGCCCAATTTCCATACTGGCCCCTAAGCCCAGTTTCCACACTGGCCAACATTTCTCAAAATTACAAGTTTCAAGAATTTCAAAATTTGAAAGCCCAGTTTCCATACTGGCCCACAAAGCCCAATTATCACATTGGCCCCAAGCCCAGTTTCCATACTGGCCCCTAAGCCCAGTTTCCACACTGGCCAACATTTCTCAAATTACAAGTTTCAAGAATTTCAAAATTTGAAAGCCTAGTTTCCATACTGGCCCACAAAGCCCAATTATCATATTGGCCCCCAAGCCCAGTTTCCACACTGGCCCCAAGCCCAGTTTTCACACTGGCCCCAAGCCCAGTTTTCACACTGGCCCCAAAGCCTAGTTTCCACACTGGCCCCCAAGCCCAGTTTCCACACTGGCCCCAAAAGCTCAGTTTCCACACTGGCCCCCAAGCCCAGTTTCCACACTGGCCCCCAAGCCCAGTTTTCACACTGGCCCCAAAAGCCCAGTTTTCACACTGGCCCCCAAGCCCAGTTTTCACACTGGCCCCCAAGCCCAGTTTCCACACTAGCCCCCAAGCCCAGTTTCCACACTGGCCCTCAAGCCCAGTTTAGACACTGGCCCCCAAAGCCCAGTTTCCACACTGGCCCCCAAGCCCAGTTTTCACACTGGCCCCCAAAGCCCAGTTTCCACACTGGCCCCAAGCCCAGTTTTCACACTGGCCCCCAAGCCTAGTTTCCACACTGGCCCCAAAAGCCCAATTTTCACACTGGCCCCCAAGCCCAGTTTTCACACTGGCCCCAAAAGCCCAGTTTTCACACTGGCCCCAAAAGCCCAGTTTTCACACTAGCCCCCAAGCCGAGTTTCCACACTAGCCCCCAAGCCCAGTTTCCACACTGGCCCCCAAGCCCAGTTTAGACACTGGCCCCCAAAAGCCCAGTTTTCACACTGGCCCCCAAAGCCCAGTTTCCACACTGGCCCCAAAAGCCCAGTTTTCACACTGGCCCCAAAAGCCCAGTTTTCACACTGGCCCCCAAGCCCAGTTTCCACACTGGCCCCAAAAGCCCAGTTTTCACACTAGCCCCCAAGCCGAGTTTCCACACTAGCCCCCAAGCCCAGTTTCCACACTGGCCCCCAAGCCCAGTTTAGACACTGGCCCCCAAAGCCCAGTTTCCACACTGGCCCCCAAGCCCAGTTTTCACACTGGCCCCCAAAGCCCAGTTTCCACACTGGCCCCAAGCCCAGTTTCCACACTGGCCCCAAAAGCCCAGTTTTCACACTGGCCCCCAAGCCCAGTTTTCACACTGGCCCCAAAAGCCCAGTTTTCACACTAGCCCCCAAGCCCAGTTTCCACACTGGCCCCCAAGCCCAGTTTCCAGACTGGACCCAAAAGCCCAGTTTTCACACTGGCCCCAAGCCTAGTTTCCACACTGGCCCCAAGCTCAGTTTCCACACTGGCCCCAAAAGCCCAGTTTTCACACTGGCCCCCAAGCCCAGTTTCCACACTGGCCCCAAAAGCCCAGTTTTCACACTAGCCCCCAAACCCAGTTTCCGCACTGGCCCCCAAGCACATTTTCCACACTGGCCCCCAAGCACATTTTCCACACTGGCCCCCAAGCCCAGTTTTCACACTGGCCCCCAAAGCCCAGTTTTCATACTGGCCCCCAAGCCCAGTTTTCACACTGGCCCCCAAGCCTAGTTTTCACACTGGCTCTTAAGTTCAATTTTTGCGTGGCCCTTAAGTTCAATTTTTGTATGGCACCTTTAGTTTCTCTTTGGGATATCGATCCTCTGCTAGGCAATGGTCGAACCCTTTTTATTGCATCGTGATTCTCTTCATCTTATGTACTTGAATCGATTGTTATTCTCCTCTTTTCTCTTTGAAACCCAGACGAAATTAGTATTTCTATCTTTACTTATCTTTTACTCTAATAATATAAAAACGTTGTTTGTCATATTATCTAGTAAAATCTAAGTAAAGAGGGGCAGCTGTCAATACCCAATTTCGTCCGGGTAAATATAATTCATCACAAAAATAAATAAAAAAAAACATAAAAAAAAAAACAAAATGAAAAATACTATTTATTTTACTTTTTGCACCCCCAAATTTTCTTTTAAACACTTAATCCAATGGCCCAAAATAATCTCACTTTTTTTACTTCCTCACCACCCATCTTTTCTTATCACACCCCATTCTCCACATCACCATCCACCTCACCCTCCACATCATCTACCTTTTTCATTTACTTTTTCCACATCATTTCCATATTAATTTTATATATCAACTTTTCTAATTATTCCACTTACATTTTTTAATTATATCTTCTCCATCAACATTTTTTATTATCCATTTTTCTCCACCTAATTTCTCCACCAACTTTTTATATTATTTCTTTCACTTATTTTCCACATTAACTTTTACTATTCACTATATTTTATTTTACCTACTTTCTCCACCAACTTTTTATATTATTTCGTCCACTTAATTTCCATACCTAATTTCTCCACCAACTTTTTATATTATTTCTTTCACTTATTTTCCACATTAACTTTTACTATTTACTATATTTTATTTCACCTAATTTCTCCACCAACTTTTTATATTATTTCTTCCACTTAATTTCCACACCTAATTTCTCCACCAATTTTTTATATTATTTCTTTCACTTATTTTCCACATTAACTTTTACTATTCACTATATTTTATTTTACCTAATTTCTCCACCAACTTTTTATATTATTTCTTTCACTTATTTTCCACATTAACTTTTTCTATTCACCTTTTTTTAATTCATCTAAATTTTCCACCAACTTATTATATTATTTTTATTCATCAACTTTCTTCATCCTTAACTCTATAAATACCTACATTCTCTTCACAAAAAAAAAGGACATAATATCCATCTCTTCTCTCTAAAAAGCTCTTCATTCTATCCCAAAACTCTACTTCATTTTTCTCTCACATTTTACTATTTCCTAATCTCTATATACATAATAAATCACATACCCCATTTCTACTATAAAGCTATCTTCTTCATCTTCTATCTATCTTTCTCATGACTTATTACAAGTAAGGTTTTATTTCATCACACAAATCTTTAACAAGGTACACATTTTCTCTTCATTCTGTTTATATATGCATTTTGATCATTTGTTTTAGTTTACAAATTTATCTTGTTTTCTATCACAATTTTTCTTTATGCTTTTCACATTTTTATGTCATATATATATTCAACTCATCTATCCTTCTTAATAAAAAATATAAAACTTTAAAAAAAATGTAATAATATAAATATCGGTATGAGTACTCGTGCGATCGTACGCATTAGCCTAGTACTCATTACCCAAAATATAAAATAAACAAAAAAGTCGTGTGAGTGCTCGTGCGATCGTATGCATCAGCCTAGTGCTCATTACGCAAAATAATAAAAAACAAGGAAAAAGCCGTGTGAGTGCTCGTGCGATCGTACGCATCAGCCTAGTGCTCATTACGCAAAACAATAAAAAACAAGGAAAAAGTCGTGTGAGTGCTCGTGCGATCGTACGCATCAACCTAGTGCTCATTACGCAAAAAATCTAAATATTACATCAAAAAATACCAAAAAATACAAAAATCTTCAAAAACTAAAAACATACACATTTTCAAACAACAATCAATATTGCTAGCCAGAACTACGTGATCCTTGATTCTCCATCAAAAGTGGAGATACGTAGGAGCAAGGCCAGTCCTTGTCAGGTTCATTTCCCCAAAAATCCAAATTTATCCATAATCAACTAAACAAATCTTTCAAACAATTTCCAAAATAATTTTCAAACAATTTCATAATGAACTACGGAACCCTGATTTCTCATTCTGAATGGGAATACGTAGGAGCAAGGTCAATCCTTGTCGGGCTCAAAAAACTAAAAAATATTGTTTGTTTCTTTAGAGTTTTATTTTAAGGGAAAGTTAAACATTTTGAAAACCACATCCATATTCGCGTATTTAGTTAAAGGTACTGCCTTAGGGCAGGCGTTGTAGAGTGTCAATACCTTCCCTACACGTAACCGACTCCCGAACCGAGAATCTGGTTCCTGTAGACCATGCCTTATCATTTTATGGTTTTTCCGTAGTTTTCCAGAATAAACTATGGTGGCGACTCCAATCTCTTTAACCAAAATTTATTTATCTTTTTTGGATCGTCGTCCCGTCGCGATTTTCCGGTTGCGACACCGCTCAGCGATAATTTCCGCTGAGCGGTAATACTGCAGACTTTGGGTTAACTGTTTGGTGCATTTGGGCTCAGCGGGAGTAGGGCCCATTAGGGTATTTTTATATCCTAGGGTGCGGTTTTGCTTCTATTTTCATATCTACCTCTTCACACACACTCTCAAGCATTTTTTTAAGAGATCTCTCCACTTTTCCCTCTTCCCACTTTATAAAATCTCTCTTTCACTCACTTTCTCACTAGGGTTCCATCCAAGTTTGGGGTTTAGTGAGAGCACTTTAATTGGGGGCTGACTTCTTCAAATTCCTAAAGAATTTTCATTCATCTAGCATCTCCATCGAAGTAAGTTCAAGCAATTTTAATTCTAGGGTTCTTGAAAGCATGGATTGATATGAACTTAGTAGTTTAAGCATGATTCTTTAGGGATTTTGAATTTTATGCATGATTTGATGAGTTAATTGTTGTTTGAACCGATTAAAATGCTTGATTTGGGTCTGGAACTAAGAAGATTGCATGTGGGTGGAGAATAGGACTTTCAAAAAGAGATTTTGAAAATTCTGCAGAATCGCCGCTCAGCAGAAATTTCCCTTAAGCGCAATTTTGACCGAGTTGTTTTTTGCTTCCTTTGCTTGCTGGTTGGATGTGCAGGTTGCACTGAGGGGCTCTGTTTGCCCTCAACGGTGGTTTGGCATGGTTTTGGGGTGTTGTTTGTGGTTTACTAATAATTAACAACATGTCTTTTGGTTTTATGAATTGTGTTTGATGTATGGATGGCCTCCTCTTCACGCAAGAGATTCAAGACTACTGCTTCCAAGAGGAAGGATAGGGAACCAAAACACACCCATTCTAGCAAGTTCCTTTCTCGCAAGCATGTGAAGCACTTCAAGATTGTCCAAGATAGGAGGCTCCTAATGGAAAGGAAAGCTGGAATGATTCCTAATTTTGCTCCACAGTTTGGAGAGCAATTGGTGAGCAGGAATTGGAGGAGATTAGCCACATACCCTGCACCAGCTAATATAGTAGTGGTAAAAGAATTTTACACCAACGCAAGGAGGTTGGGTAATTATCCTGATGAAGATTACTTGAGCTATGTTAGAGGTCACGCCATTCGGTATGATCCTGACTCTATCAACAGATTTTTAGATACTGAATGGGTTGGTGAGCAGTGTCAGTTCGCTCTCTACATGGAGGAAGGAACTGATTTTGATGATGTGGAGAGTGTTCTATGTGTACCTAGAGGACACTTGCAGAGGAACAGAAATGGTGCAGTGGTTAACATTAGGAGGACTGATTTAACTCCTCTAGCAAAGTATTGGATGACATTCTCTCATGCCAGTATTCAGCCATGCTCCCAGGTTTCAGACATCACTATCAGCAGGGCACTCCTTTTATACTGTGTGCTCAAAGATATGAGCATTAACATTGGCCAGGTAATAGCCAATGAGGTAGCTGGGGTGAATACTACGAACAGCAAGGCACCTTTGGGACATCCTCCTTGATTACGCACCTGTGTGAGGTAGCTGGGGTGAATACTTCTACCCCACCGTTTGAGAGGCCGAGGAAAGCTATTGATGAGGCCTACTACAAACAGTACTGCGGAGGTGAGGAGGCAGCTCGGCCAGTTCCACCACGCCGTCATCATAGAGGGAGAGGACCAGCACAGAGTCAGGCATCTGCAGAGACTCATGAGGCAGAGCCATTTCAGATGAGGGACATGTACATGTCTTTTATAGATGCCCAGATGCAATCCATTCACAGAAGACAGGTGGCCACAGCTGAGATGATCATTAGGATGTATGATACACCCCCAGCACACAGGTGGACCATGGATGAGTTTCATAACGTGGTGGCATGGCCAGAGGAGCAAGCCCAGGGTAGTAGAGCTAGAGCAGCTGAAGCTTCAGCTATGGATGATGATGAAGATGATGATGATGATGAGGATGCATTTGAAGATGTTGAGGATGATGAAGAGGAGGAAGACACAGATGACAGCACAGGCTGATGAGGAGCTGAGATAACATTTACTGATGGATGCTATCAGCACTAGAGCAGGATCTTTTCTATCTTTTGTTTTGTATTGTTGAACTTATTTGCTTTGGTTTTTAGAATAGGGTTTGATGTACTCAATTTGAAACTTTGTCTGTTATGATGGTTTGCTTGTGACTTTTGTGTGATAAGTAATGCTTGATGATGCTTTGATATTGATTGATGTTGAGAATGTGCACATTATATGCTGAGATACAGGTGGTCACAAGCTTTGTTAACAAATGCATTATGTTGTGATTGTGATTATGATACTAAGCAGGATGTGTATGTGGAATGGTTAAATGAGCCTGTATGTGAGGTTTTGAGATCCAGAGTTTTGATTGAATGCTATTACACTGAAAGCATGAATGACTTTGCCCAGGTTTTCTATGATTGAATCAATTGCTTGTATGTGTCATATGATCAAGGCCATTTTTTGGTAACCCTTTTTAGCCAAGATGCATGATTTTAGCCCACTAAAAGAGAACACTATGTGTTCTATCCTTTGAACCTTTAGCTTTGAACATGATTTGAAAACCCTTTTTGAAAAGCTTTACCTTGAGTTGAGTTGAGAATATTTTGTGGTATTGATAAATGTTCAAGTTTGGGGTTGTTGGGAAGTCTAGAAAGGGGAAATAACAAGCATTGAGCCAAAAGCTAAGCATGTGAAAATCAAAAGAAAAAGGAAAAAGAAGAAAGAAAAAGAGAAAGGCTCAATGCAAAAGAAAGTTGGGAAGAAGGAATAATGGTTTTGTTTAGATGATTCACTTGACTCAAGGATTTTGTAATCTAGAAAAACAATTTTCTTTTTAGCCCAGCCACATTATAAGCCATAGAAAAGTCCTTGTGATGACATTTACTTGTGAATGTGTTTGACTGTGGTTAAATGAAAGGCAAAGTTAATTCATGTGACATTGTGATAGTAGAATGAATGAGTGACCTCTTATACACTTGTGTGTTTGAGTGAAACATTTTTTCTGGTGAGGACAAATTCCACGAGCACATAATTTCATCTATGCTTAGTTGATTGATCATTCATGAGAATAGCATTTGTTGGATATTATGGGATTATGTGAACACTAAAGCATGTGTGCATCTTAACTAAATTCTTTGTGATGAGCTGATTTGAGTATTTACTTGTCTTGAGAAAAGAAGTTTTAAATGTGGTGAACCATTATATGGATTGGTGGAAGATTGAGTTACATCTTGTTTGCTTGAGGACAAGCAAAGTTCTAAGTTTGGGGTTGTGATAACAATTGGAAAACTGTTATTTTTATACTTAAATTTGACCTTAAAGACAACCTTTATGACTTAGAAATAGCTTGGAATCATGTTTTTATTGAAGTTTTGGAAATA
The DNA here is from genome assembly GCF_016808095.1 of Vigna angularis. NCBI lineage: Eukaryota > Viridiplantae > Streptophyta > Magnoliopsida > Fabales > Fabaceae > Vigna > Vigna angularis. The sequence goes on along the minus strand of NC_068978.1, from coordinate 12,786,467 downwards.
AGAGAGTTGGACAGGTTTTATGCTTGATTTCCTTGTTTTTGCAGGTTTTTGAGATGAATAGAGTGAAAGAAGTGAAGGAGCTAGGAGTTGAATTCTGAAAAGGAAGAAAAAGTGCATAAAAGGAAGAAGCCGCAAGTACCGCTCAGCGCCATTTACCGCTGAGCGACACTTTGAAGACCCGTAGTCACTGCTAAGGGGCAAAACTGCAGCTGAGGGGCGGAATAGCAATCACGCGCTTACCGCTGAGCGGTATTTACTACTGAGAGGAATTCTTATGCGCTTGGGCTTACTTTTCTGTAATTTTTAGAATACTATATAAGGTTTTAGTTGACCTAGGTCAGAGATCTTTGGTTGGAACGAAGCAGAAACACACTCTTTCACCCTTTAGAGGAGGATTTTGGATGCTACAGCTCCTTTCTCACCTTTTTAGGGTTTTATCTTTCACTCTTTCATTGTATTTCATCTAGTTTCACCATGAATATGGTGAAATAAACCTTTATTGGTATTGGGGAATCAATGTAAGCCTTTGAAACTCTCTTGTATTGAATTTGCTCTTCAAGATCTTTTAAAGATACATGCTTTCTTTCATTAATTGTTAGGGTCTTTCCTCTTTGCTCAAAGCATGCATTGTTTAAGTAATTCGATGTCATGATTATTGACTTTGTCGATATGGACACATACGGGGAAATCTAGATCTGCGTAATCTCTCGCAATAGTAGTATAAACTTAGACATTGGAGTATGATGGTTGGTTGCCTTTCAGCTTCTATGTTGTGTAATGCATGAGTAATTGCTAGGGAGACAAGACATTGCAAACTAGAGATTATGATTAGTCTTTCTTCGCCGAGACATCGGGTTTAAGGTAATTTAGAAAGTGGCATTAACAATTAATGAAGAAAGATGAATTCTTGATTACATGAGAGTGGATAGGATGAAATTGATAAACCCCAACAACATATTCATTCATATATTTCAAACCACGTGTTCTGTTTCTTCTTGCCCATTGATCAATACATCCATTCATATTTACTTTTCAGTATTTTGCATTTAAACCTACAAGAATTTGGTCACAAGTCTTAGATAATCAACAAATCACATAATTGTCTAGGTCGTGAGTCCTTTGGGAGAACGATACTTGGTCTTACCAGTTTTATTACTTGATACGATTCAGTTACACTTGCCGAGGGTTACCAACTACCATGATTACAAAATAAAAAACAAAAAACATAGAAAAGTAGAGTCTAAAATAATTATGAAGATGATTCCATTGAATCTTCATCATCAGAATCTTCACTATGATCTTGATCAAGAGTAAGTGGACTTCCAATAGTTTGCTCATCAATGAAGAACCATCCATTCATAGTCTTTTTCAGCCCAATAGATGACAGACTTGGTATACCAATGTCTTCTGACCTTTTGCACATAATTCTTTCTTCTTCAGATACATCTTCTCCTTGGAGTTCCAGCACCTTGCTGATAAGTACTCCATATGGCAATTTGCGTGCATAATTATCTCCTGCAGCGATCATGTGGTGTTTTAGTACCGCAACCCAGTTGGTTGGGATTCTAGTCTTGATAGCATTCAACAGAAATACATCTTCTGTTGATATTCTTTCCTCGTTGAATCTTCCAGGCAGCAGTAGCCAAGTCAGGACAAACAATCATTTTCTCCTCCTAGTTTAAGCCATCATGTAGGTACTGCTTATCAACCCTGTACCTTCCTGGATATCTTAAGCAGTTTATATATATAGCTCTCTTTGTTAAAAATCTGTTTGACTCACAATCACGAATATGAGAATCCAAACCATCAGCTTTCAGTCCAACAATATCTGACCAAACATTATCGTCAATAGTAATGTTAACACCTTTGACCCTTGAGTGAATGACCCCATTTACAACCCTCAGGTTTGTGTAGAAAACCTTTACCAAATCTGGATAGCAATGTCCTTTCAACTACACAAAATCAGTAAGCCCTTGATATGCAATACATTCTTGAAAAAGGAACCCTTCGTTCTTGAACAATTGCAGGTCCAGATACTTGTGAGGAACTACATTTTTGATATGTGACCAGTATAAAAACTTTGCTCGCGTGTCTCGATCACTTATCCATCCAGATGGGCTTGCGTTTCTTGTAAACCCGGCAACCATCTCTTTTCCTCTTGATGATGACGATAGAGAAGCCATTTCTGAATAGAATTCTAGGAACGTCTTTCACAATCTCGGCTTCTTAACTTCATAACTTCTCTGCTTAAAAAATACAAAGTAGACGTCCAATTATAGAGGTCAACGATGTAATAATTGGAGCCCAGAAGACATTAGAAAAAGACGTCGAAGTTTATTGTATTCGACGTTTTCTTTTTCATTCTCCAGCCATCCTATTTTTCTTTTTTTCCTTTATAAAACCGCTCATAACCTCCCATTACCATTATATTTCAGTATAATATTTACATTTTAAGATAACCTCCCCTTAGAAATGCAACGTTACCGATATTCGAGGTTTTCTTCTTTTTTTTGTGCTTTCGTCGGTGAAATTTAAAGAGAATAAATTTTTTTTTGATTAAAATATTAATTTAATTTGATATGGAAAATAATAATAATAATATTTTATGAGAATTGAATTTAGTTATAGATCAGAATAATTAAAATCGTAATAAATATTATTATATTATTTAAAGTAATTTGAAATGAATGTTTTAGGTTAAATATAAGTATGATTATACTAAAAGACTTTGATTCATTTTTAAATTATAATACCATAAGTTTGAGAAAAAAATAAGTTGAGTGATAAAGTAAAGGTGTTAAGATAGAATATTTTGGAAAAAAATGAAGATCGGTCAGTTAGAAAAAAATGTGGTTAAAAAAATGTTCTCAAAGTATAATTATTCAAAAATATTTAGACAAGTTAACAACAGAGATGCATCATACCAGGTTAAATATCGACAAGAGACCGCGTGTGTGGGGAATAGTCAGACAGATCTAGACCAAAAATTAAGCATAATGAGTTGGGTCGAAAATTAAGGCAGATTAAGTTTGACGGTGGAGACTGGTTGACCCAAAATGAATGTTTGAAGAATAAGACCAAAGGTGCCTTAAACATTTAGGGTTTCTTAGGGACTTGGCAATGTTGAGAGAGGATTCTTTTGGTTCTTGGTTCTCTGATTCTTATCAAAGATTAACATCTTTGTGGCAAATATTTAATTTAGGGTTTCTTAGGTGTCTTAAACATTTATACCTATACTATGGCGTTTCCATCTTTGTCTTATGAACCATAAGTAAAATTTAAAAAAGTTGAAACGGACGGATAAGGTCATCAAAGAGATTTGTCAGAATTCTAGGAACAACAAAAATTTTCTTAGGGACCAACGATATGTTAACGAAAATAAATTGTATTTTTCTTATCAAAGATTAACATCTTTGTGGCGAATCTTTCTTTTAGGGTTTCGAAGGATCCTTAAACATTTATACCTATATAAAGGGTCACCAAATACATATGTAGACATTTTGGAAGTCATAAATTTGCATTTGCAATGTTGATAGAGGATTCTTTTGGTTCTTGGTTCTCTGATTCTTATCAAAGATTAACATCTTTGTGGCAAATATTTCTTTTAGGGTTGCTTAATTAGGTGCCTTAAACATTTATACCTATACTGTGGCGTTTTTCATCTTTGTCTTATGAACCAAAAGTAAAATTTAAAAAAGTCGAGACGGACGAGCAAGGTCATGAAAGAGATTTGTCATAATTCTAGGAAAAACAAAAATTTTTTTAGGAACCAACTATATGTTAACAACTTTTTTGACAATATACTATGTCACTATTTTATTGGTCTGTACATTTGAAACGGAGTGATCACGACTACCACATAAGCATTTATAAAAAACTCGAATTTAAAAAGTCAACGACGATCAAAGATCAAACGAACTCTCAGAACAACTTTTAGATAAATTATTTTGAATAATTTAATAATTATAATTAGTTATTAGTATAAATGATTATGATATAAAAAAATGGTATGAATAACATTATTAGGAAAATACTATGAATATTATTTGCATTTCTTAATTTATAACGCTTTGAATCGAATCTTTATTACTTTGAATCGATTATATTAACTTAGCGAAATTGAGAGTGGAATTATATGAATATAGAGGGGCACATCAAACTTTTTAACTTCATTTCCAAATCTCACATTCTTCGCGGGTGATTCAAAAGTAGACCATTCCTAGGGAGTAAGACGTCATTTGGTTTTTAAATGAATCAAACGAAATTTATTGAATGATGTTTGAACGTCGAATTCGGCGGGGCTTCGACGTTCATACAAGAAGGTGGAGTGTGGCAGTTACTAAGCATAATTAAACGATGTACGTCATCAGTTCATCTATAAATATAGCTTGCATTTCATATAATCCCTGCCTCTTGTTTCCGTATTTGACATATTAGGATTCATGTTTTTTATCTCCTTTGCATTTCACACGTCCAGTATTGACACCACTCGACGTCCACGTTATTTGGGAAATACATAGGGACGTCATTTTTCCTTCAGTATTCGACGTAAAACTATTTGAAGGATTTCTAAACGAAATCCATTATTACGTAGGTTATAAATGGAAACGGATAAAGGAAAAACATAATAACACTAAACATACGAAAAAAATGAAAATCAAACCACGAAAAGATCCGCATGATTGTTAAAATATAGAAGGATTTTTGTGAATGGAGGTTGTAGCGTTTCAAAAGGGTGCAAAATCCAAATCTTTCAACCTTTTTCTTTGTTAAAATGAAGAAGGATTTTTTTGAACAGAGTCTGTTTTAAATTCATAAGTGTTAACATTTTCCTCTGGTTTGTTATCATGTCTTCATCGTTAACAAAGAAATTTCTTCGTTTAGTAGAGGAATTGACAACAAACCAATGGAAAAAGTTAGCATGAATTTTTTTACGGAAGTTCTGTAGTTTAGTGAAGGAGGAGTAGCGTTTTGAAAGGATGGGAAAACCAAATCTATCAACCTTTTCCTTTGGTTTTCTATACTCCTTCAAGCTTTTTTGTGTCCATGAAGGAGATAACAGAAAACACAAAGAAAAAATTAACAGATGGAGTTCATAGCAGAAATTTTATAAATGGATGTCTACAGGTTATCTAAGTCTCCGAGACTGTATTTATAGACATCCTCTGTAGGGTCTGTCTTTTAAATGTTTTGAAGGAGTTTATGAATTTTATGAATGTTGTAGTGTTTGGAAAGGCTTTGGAGTTGTTACAAGTTAACACAAAGAAACCGTGGAGTTGTTAAAAGAAATTTTATAAATGGATGTCTACATAAAAAATTACTGTTGGGAAAGGCTTAATATGGGCTTCAATAATAAAAGACAATCTACTTAAATGATATATGGGAAAATGCAGTTTGCTGCTAGAAACGAAGAGGTTGACGACAATTTCTTCAGACTTCCAAAGTGTCTTTTTGGTTTAATTCTTTTTTCTTTTAATCCAACAATAAACGTCGGATTCCTTGGGCAAATGACGTATTATTCGTTATCCGAAGGCAAAGGTCACTCTATTTTTTCTTTTTCCTTTTTATTCGTTGGTTTAAAAGAAAAACAAATTATTTCTGGAAAAAAAATGTCGAATTGGTGAAAAAGTTCGACATTCTTTGGTTGGTTTAAAAGAAAAAAGAAAAAAAGAGGGACTCAGGTTATTGTTAACGTTGCCTGTTCTGTTATGTGGCTTCATATGTGACTTCCTCCGCTTAATAAAACATCGAAGCCATGAGTACAATGATGTTTTTTTCGTTTGGTTTAGAAGAAAAAATTAGAAACATATTTTCTGAAAAATACAACGTCGAACGCGAAGAAGAATTGGACGTTATATGGTTAGTTTAAAAGAAAAAGAAAAAATAATAAAAAAGGAACTAAATAACAAAACGTCTAAGCTAGTATAAAATTGACATTTTATGGGTTGATTTAAATGAAAAATAAACAAATACGTGCTAGCTGTAATATACAACGTCCTTCTGTTGTGACGGTAGACGTCATACTAATTAAATCAATATTTAGTATTTATTTATTTTGTATTGGACGTCGACTGCTTCCTTAATGACGTTATGTGATTACGACAATCACGTCCAACCCCAACTTGTTCGACGTTCTATATTACTGCTGGAAGCAAACCACTATTTCGTTATTTTTTATTTTAAATTGAACGTCAGATGTTTCTTAAGTTGATGTTATGTGATTCTAAGGTCATTGTTTTACGTCGATGTTGGCCTTATTTTACGTTAATACATTTTAGATTACGTCAATATGTTTCTTGTTTGACGTAAATAATTTTTAGACGGCGCACTATTTTAGTAAATGACGTGGACCGAATCAATTTATTTACGATAATGCCACCAATCATTTTTAACGTTGCATATTTAGTGCTACGACGTTGAACGTGTGACGTTATACGTTGTTTTTGCACTAGTGTATTATGGCTAGAAAGGTAGGAAGCAAGGAAACATTTAGGGTTAAAACCCTGGTTGGACATCACATATGTGGAAGAGTTTTTGGAAACAAAAGTGCAAATGTAAACTGGATTGCACAAGTATTAGTAGATAGGTTTGTAAATGTGGGTAACATGACAGTCAACCAAATCATTGATGGCATTAAGAAGTCATTTAGTGTTGGAATCACTACTTGAAAAGCTGGAAAGGCCAAGCAAATTGCTTTGGATTCTTTGGTTGGTAATGGAGAACGACAATATGGTCATCTATATGATTATGTGGGTGAATTGTTGAGAGTGAAGGTTGGAACCTTTAAGATTAAAGTCAATCAACCCCAACCAAGTTTGCCACCAAGGTTTGGGTCATTTTATATGTGTTTAGAGGGCGGTAAATAGGGCTTCTTAGGCAGTTGCAGGCCCTTTATAGGGGTAGATGGTTGTCATCTGAAGACAACATATGGTGGTCAGTTGTTGGTGGCAGTGGGCAGAGACCCCAATGACCAATATTTCCCACTAGCTTTTGTTGTGGTTGGAAATGAATGCAAAGAAAGTTGGATATGGTTTTTGATCAACAAAAGGTATTGTCAACATTGGGTTTTCATTTCTGATCAACAAAAGGTATTTTCATTTTCATGATTTCCTATTTTTATTCGGTAGCAGTCACATTATGTGTTTTGCAGGGACTAATGACAGTTTGTGTTTTGCAGGGACTAATGACAATTTTTGATGACATTTTGGATAGAGTGGAACACAGGTTGTTCTTAAGGCACTTATATAACAATTACAAGAAGAAATTTGGTGGAGGAGTGTTGATTAGAGATTTTATGATGGGGGCTGCTAAGGCCACATTTCAACAGGGCTGGGAAAAGAAAATGGGTGAGTTGAAGAATGTTAACAATGATGCTTACAATTGGTGGCTAGTTATTCCAACTAAATGTTGGTGTAACATGCATTCAGTAGTTATCCTAGATGTGATGTGTTGATAAATAATTTGTCTGAGTCATTTAATAGTACAATTTTACTAGATAGAGACAAACTTATCATAACTATGATGAAATATATTAGAAATTACATTATGAGTAGGTTTGCAACACTTAGAGAAAAATTAAAGACATATCCAGGAGATGTTATGCATAAACCAAGAAAAAGGCTTGATAGGGAAGTAGAAAAGAGTGGAAATTGGATTCATGTTTGGGCAGGGGCTGCAAAATTTGAAGTCACTCACGACTTTACAATGGACAAGTTTATAGTTGACCTAAGTAACCATACATGTAGTTGTTACTTTTGGTATTTGGTAGGAATACCTTGTAGGCATGTTGTGGTTGCCATAAATTACAAATTAGAGAATCCCAAAGAGTATGTACATCCTTATTACAAGAAACATGTTTATGAAACTTGTTATGGCCCTGAAATTGTTCCAATCAATGGACAACAACTGTGGTGTATTTCTGAATCTGATGCACTATTGCCTCCAATTTATAAAACACCCCCTGGAGGCCTAAAAAACTAAGAAGAAGGGAGCACTAGTGCAGCGAAGGGAAATGGCAACATTTGTTTTTTACAATACGTTTCGGTTTTCAAACCGAGGTATATACGGGTAAGGTAAAAAGGTTAGGGACTTTTGGCCTCGGTTACAACCGAGGTAATATGTTGAATGATATTGCCTCGATTTCTCCAGAACCGAGGCAATAACCTGGAGCTATGGCAACGGTTCCAACTTGAACCACTGCTAAAAGCGCTATTTTTATTCCCTCTGAAATAATTTTTCGTCCACCATATGGCATCGATTGTAGTTGAACCGAAGCCACATGTAGGCTTTCTACCTCGGTTTTGGTTACAACCGAGGCCTATTTTCCTGCAATGTTTTTTAATAGCAGGTCTGTTTTTGTGATATCCACTATCACAAAAACATACCTGCATATCAAACACAATATATACAACACAGATTCAACACAATATTCAATATTTACATCACATAATGTTTAAAACATAATGTACAAAGTCTAATAACTATAAATCAACATGTTCTAATGTATTTTAAATCTAATAACTATGAACTATTATATAATCTAACTAAATGTTTTGCAAATGCCTTCCTCAGGAATGTAAGTGGTTTCTCAGGAAGTGGAGAAGGAGTCTTGAATCTTTGCACAAGACAATTGATATTAATTAGTGTATAAGAATTCCAGATGTTGGAGAAAATCAAAATTCATTAAATTTAAATATTACCGTTTCCTAGTCTCTTGTGATATGGGCATGAATAATGTGGGTCATCCAATGCATTACATAGTATCCGCACTCATATGACCCACTCCGTTTGTTACACTACAATATATCATTACAGTTGTAAGTAGTTAATGAAAATCAGTAGTAAATAGTTAGTGAAAATCATTAAAACAAAAAAACTATAAGAAGGTATGGCTTTAACATATGTCAAACCTTGAGAGCAAGTCATGCAAGCTTTCTACCGTTAGCAGTTGATCTCCCACCTAACATCATACGTGCTGCAATAGAACTATATAAAAAAAAGTTTTAGCATTCATTTATATAACAAAGAAAGTCCAAACATTGAGGTTCTTACCAATCAACTGCTTGTCTGAGATGTTTAGGAGGAGACTTGTGCAATGAGCAGAACCAAAAAGCATAGCTCTCCGGTATGGAAATAACAAGTAGCTGCCAATGGTGCCTGAAATTGATAATAACTTAATTGTTATATATTAAAATCATATATAGATCTTTATGAACTTAACAAACTTCACTTACCCAGATATATAAGGAATAAAATATATTTCTTTCTCGCTTCCAAATCTGCTTATGAGATATGTTGTGATGTCATCAAAATCATTTGCTTCGTGAATGACTTGGGGATCAATGAACCCATAGACATCATTGTACCTTAAGTTGTTATTGACACCAAACATATACCTAAAATCAAAAATTACCTTTGATATAAGTATATTTGATATATAAATCAATTTTATATAAATAATTGCTCATAGACTTACATCATTCATAACTGAATTAGTGTAATATTCAACTCTTGTCTTCCCGACGCGAGCTCCCTAACATCTTGGATATACAGGTATATTGGGACCTCAGAGCCTCTTCCAAATACATCAGCATCATATTCAACCTTCATAGGCTCATCTCTAATGAAGTCACAAAGTTGCTGCAATGCACCAACAGGATCTTCCTCAGATAAACAAATCTTCTCTTGTTCATGCGTCTGTTGTTACATGGAAAAATAGGATAAGTTCTGACATCAATAACATGTAAAATTTAAAATTGACAAGTGTAAAGTAGAAGTCCATACCGGGGGTCAGAATCCGAACCAACCAAGTGTTTAGGCAAAGCGATAAAAGTCTAAAATGCCTGTGCCACAGTGAAAATCTCATCTGCGGACAGAGGAATTGAGGCATCTGGTATGATAATGTCGTCTACTGAGACCTTCACCTCATCCTCTGATAGCTTCATACCATGAACAACAGTCGTTGCCTTAAACATTGTTCCACAAGCTACCACCATCATCCCGATACCATCTAAAACGTATAGCAGACATGGACAAGCATCTTTCATGTCATCCCCTAGGACGGCTGGTGCTGAACAACTTCTTCTCCCGCTTCTCCCTGTCAGAGTAAAGGTTAGATTATAAAAATAATAAATTATTGAACATATTTTTTTATTGATTTTACCTGTGGTAGGCACAATAGGTTTCTGTACTTGAGATGGCTGCGAGCGCATCCCATAACTCTCAAATTGCTGCTGGAACTGACGCATAACTCTGTCAGTCACTTCTGTAGTGACTTCATCATACAATTATGTCCTAAGCTCCGCCCTAAGCCCTGCCCTAAGCTCTGTCCTAAGCTCCGTCCTAAGCTTTTTTTAGATCTCTTGTGTCAGTCTTTGTTCTTGTTCTTCGTTGTATGCATATGAAGTCCAACGCGAAGAACTCCCAAAATAATCTCGAATGCCTACTGAAGTACTAGCAGCACACACACGTCCAGGGTACTCAGGTCGTCCAATTGCAGTAATAAGAATATCCTGGCGACCCTCTAGAGTGAATTGACCTTGGGAGCTCTGCTCAATCAAGGAGTCCTGTAACATAAAAAAGCATCATTATTCTGTAAAAAGTTTAATGTAGTATGTATAATGAAACTATTATTGTTTTATGAATAGTGATAACTTACAATTCTTTAAGATATTTGTCGTACAATCTCAGAAGAGTAGTCCCCTGCTGATCTTAAACGAGCCAACTTCCACTTCTCATGCCGAGAAGGTGGAGAAGGAGGCTGGGGGCTACCACCCTCATATGATGGTCTACCTTCTTCCTTTTCTCCTCAAGCTTCCTATACCCACCACGAGATAATAGGTGGGGGTTCTTATTTTGAGCACTTATTCCTTGTGCTTTACTTCTTGTTGCATGTCACATATATTGAATTAATTAGTTCATATGATATATATTTGTTAATGAGGAATTGAATAATATCAAAACTATACTAACTTGTCATTCCTCTAATGTCTGACTCTATACAAAGAGGCGCCAAGTCTCCTCATCAATGGCCTTATATTTTTTACATGGAGACTCATTTCTTTTGCCTCCAAATATATATCTCGAGGTCAACTTAGTCTTAAAACCCCGAAATTTCTCAGCAATAGATGATAAACACTTATTTTTAAGTGTTGTGACATTTGGAATGTCAAATGTCGTCTGCAATAAACATAATAAAGTTGTATCAGTACAAATTTATCAATATAAACAAATGATATTAATTAACTTACCAATAGATCGTTCCATATAATGTTTCGATCAACCTCAGACACATGTTCAAAAGATGGAGTAAGAATATTAATCCTATCACGGGCCAGTACTCCAAGGTATGATCTGAAGGCATCTGCATTTGGGCCAGATGCCACACTTATGATCACATTAACATCCACAAGTGTCCTTTCACCACTATTTCTTCTGACCATCAGTTGTTTCAACCTGGTGGGTCCTCTAGTAGGTCTAGATGAGGGAGCCTCATCCCTTGATGAATGTGGGTGGTCAGCCATATATCTGTCAAAATAAATAACAACATGAAATATTAATAAAAGACTTATGTAATATCATATAATTTAACAAAACATGTAATAGGGGTCATATGAAATATTAATGAAAGACTTATGTAATATTAATAAAAAAACTTATATGCAAATTTGAAATTCATGCATACATAAATGGATTGGTCATATGTATATCCCTTCATCATGATCTGACCGAATTGCATGTACATCGTCAAGTAAAGGGTGATAATCCAAATTTGACGTTGTTTTCAATGAATGGTTGTCAGCAATATGAATATTAATCAGATTCTATTCGTTAACTTCAATTTGTTTTTTGCCTTGAAAAGTGACATACCAAAGGTTAGACGTAGGATCTTTGACATAAAAAACCTGAGATGCTTGATGTACCATGATAAATGGTTCGTCTCGATAACCCACCTCTCGGAATTCAACTAGTGTCATACCCGATTCATCTATTTTCACACCACTCTTATTGTCAAACCACTTACATTTGAACAATGGAACAAAAAACTTAATGTAATAAACCTCTCATATCTCTTCTATTATACCATAATATCTCATTGATCCAAGTACAGGATTTTGATCTTTTGATGTGGAAAATTGGAGCAACTCAGCTTCCAGACTAACTCCACTATTTTGTATTGTGCTTTTATCATCTAAAGTCTTCGTATAGAATGTGCAATTATTGATTTCATAACCTGTACAACATATGACATCAAACTTTAAACCATTTGTAAGCCACAACAAAGTCTGAGAAGAATGTGGCTCTTTGTCAACTTCATATTTGAACCAAGACATAAATGTTATGTTATGCTCCATCAATTGCCATTTCTCTGATTGTCTTGGATTTTTATTCTTCACAATGCCTTTATGTGCTTCCAAAAAAGGGATCACCTCATCTATGTTGTTCAATATATAAATATGTGCTTGCAACAATTCTTCACAGTCTTTGGTCACCACATTCACACCTCGGATGCTTTTACGTGTAGAACATTTATTCAACCATGATGTGCGAGGAACTCCTATTGGATTTGTTGAAGTCATGTAATCTGAACAAAACTCAATACTTTCTTCAGCAATATACCTTTCAATCATTGAACCTTCGGGACGATACGGATTTTTAACGTACCCTTTCAAAATCTTCATATAACACTCAATAGGATACATCCATCTTAAGTATACTGGTCCGCACAACTTGATTTCTCTAACCAAATGAACAAGTAAATGTACCATGATATCAAAAAAAGATGGAGGGAAAAACATCTCTAATTGACACAAGATGATAACAATTTCGCCTTGAAGTTCATCTAACTTTGTAGGATCGATGGCTTTACACAAGATGAACACAACCTGTTTATGGTCTGCGTAAAATTTTTGGGCAAAATTCCACGAATAGCCACCGGTAACAATTGTTGCATTAAGACGTGCCAATCGTGAGACTTCATGCCAACAAGCTTTAAGTCCTACATCGACACTAAACTTTTCATATTTGAAGAGTATCCTTGTGGTACCTTGATACTCTTTAAACAAAGTCAAAAACTTATCTTCTCTTGTCTGGACATTGTGTAACATGCAGGAGGCAAATAAGTACGTCTACCAATCTCCCTGGGTGCCAAATCAAGTATCACACACATTCTTCTCTATCTTCTCTTCTCTAGTATTTTAATTCATGTCAACTAGATCCAAACGAGCACTCACTCTATCTTTTGTCTTTCCCTGAATGTTGAGTAGTGTATCAATCAAGCTATCACACACATTCTTCTCTACATGCATCACGTTTATGCAAATGTCTAACATCTAACATTGACCAGTATGGAAGATCAAAAAATATTGATTTCTTTTTCCAAGGGGTCGTTACATATGACTTCGTTTTCAAGGATTTGAAGGCCAGTAAGTGGATTTGGTGCTTCGTTCCTCTCTTGATATCCATTGAATGCTTTTTTTAACCTTCGATATGGATGATTACATTTTAAAAATCTCCAATGACGCAGATACATTGTCTTCCTTCCGTGTTCCAATTGCTGAGATGCAGTGTTTTCTTCACATATAGGACATGCTTTATGACCCTTAACACTATATCTTGATAAATTATCATAAGCTGGGAAGTCATTAATGGTGCAAAATAACATTGCACGCATCACAAAAGTTTCAGAAGCGAAGGCATCAAATATTTCAACCCCATCAACCCACAACAACTTCAAGTCTTCAACTAATGGGCTTAGATAAACATCAATGTCATTTCCAAGCTGCTTTGGACCAGATAGCATCATAGACAACATCATGTACTTCCTCTTCATGCATAATGCAGGTGATAAATTATAAATTATCAAAATAACTAGCCAACAACTGTGAGTGGTACTTAAATTACCAAATGGGTTCATTCCATCAATGGCTAAACCAAGCCTAAGATTTCCACATTCTTGACCAAATTGGGGGAATTGCTGATCAATATTTTTCCATTGCTTTGAATCAGCTGGATGACGAAGCAGTCCATCAATTTTTCTCTCATCTACATGCCATCTAAGGTTTTTAGCATCTTTTGAATTCGCAAACAAACGCTTAAGTCTAGGCACAATTGGAAGGTACCAAACTACTTTCAAAGCAGATCCATTTTTTTCTATCTGACCATTATCTTCACTATTGTTTTTTTACTTGAATCGTGATAACCCACATTTTGGACACTTTTTCAAAAATTCAAACTCTTTCCTATATAAAATGCAGTCTATTGGCACAAGCATGTATCTTTTTATACTTCATACCCATCGGACAAAAAATTTTCTTCGCATCATAATTACGAGTAAGTAGTGTATTTCCATCTGGCAGCATTTCATTCAACAACATCAACAATTATGTGAAACTCTTATCAGTCCATCCATTGGTCTCCTTCAAATTCATGAGCCTTAACACCGCTGACAACCGTGTGAACTTAGTTGAACCGACATACAAAGGTGTTTCCGCATCAGTGAACATCGTCTCATACACATGAGCTTTGGCAAAATTTTCTACGCCAACATCGTGGATCATGTCTTCTAATTTGTCTTCATCCGGTCGATCTACTTCCATGGAGGAATCAATAACATTTTCAGTTTGGGAGACAGTCGAAAAATGTATTTCTTCGCCGTGTCATATCCATGTTGTATAGCATCGCAGAAAACCATCATAGATAAGATGTTCCCTAATTTGGATTGCGTTCAACTTTCTCCCATTCAAATAGTTCACACAAGAACATCTAAACTTCACATCATCATCACTTCTACCTCATTACGTTGCGCAAATTGTATAAATTTCTCTACCCCTCTCTCGTACTCAACATTGATCTGTGGTAAATTAATCCAATTTCGATCCATACGTAAATATTCTACAAAATTACAATACAAAAAATAATTTTGTATTGATCATTTAACAACAAATTAAGGTTAATTCAATTTAATCATACAATCATAGAATTAATAAGCATTGAAATAATCTCATACTCAACATTACATAAAATTAAAAATTTAAACTTTAAAATCATACCATCATACAAAATTATACAAAAATCATACAAAATTTTTCAATGCTACAAAATTATACATATATTATATGATCATCCAATCACATATTCAATCATACATTCATACAAAATTATATGATCCTATTAAAAAGTAAACTTTAAACATTAATATAAGAACTTGATAGTGTGAACAAGCCAATAACAAAGGACAACCCGCAAACGGTAGAAAATTCAACTCTGCAAAATTCAAACCTACAAAAAAAATTATTATTTTTACTAACAAAATCAAACATCAAAACACAACAAGAAAAACCAACGAAAAATTACCTCTAAGAAAGAGAATCGTAAAAACCAAATAAAAAAGCCGTTTGGAACGATTTTGATCGGTTAAAAAACTTCTTAAACGTTGACGACGGCCATGGCAAGAAGAAAATCCGAATTTAAACAGTGAAAAATGAGTGAAAATGGAAGAAAAAGGCAATGGCAGCTCTCGAGAGGATGCGCTGAAATTGTTTTACGCGAAGACGATGACACTGTTCCTTCGCGTTTTCTTTTTTTAAACTTACTAAAGGTTATTACCTCGGTTCCCACTAAAACTGAGGCGATAAAGGGGATACGGCCTCGGTTCCCCACACAACTGAGGCATATTCTCTTTAAAAAAAATCAAAATAAATATAAAATGGCAATTTTGAAATTTTTTTCAACTTTTTTGCTTCGGTTCCCACCACAACTGAAGCCAAATCCTCTGTTAAAATTTAAATTTTATTTAAAGATTTAAATTTGTTTAGAACAGGCTCTATGGCCTCGATTTTCAAGAGAATCGAGGCCAAATCCCTGACGGTCTGACTACCCCCTTTATGACAACAGACTGCAGATGTGGAATGTCAGAGTCTTGTAGGGGTTTTGGCTTCGGTTCTGCAGACAACCGAGGCCAAAAGCCTTGCACAGGGATTTTCATCAGACAACTGACTGGTTTGTCAATTTCTTGCAGTGGTTTTTGGCCTCAGTTCTGCAGACAACTAAGGCCAAAAACCCTCTACAGGGATTTTCATCAGACAGCTGACTGGTTTATCAGTTTCTTGCAGTGGTTTTTGGCCTCAGTTCTGCAGACAACCAAGGCCATATACCCTCTATGGCATCGGTTCGGAAGCAACCGAGGCCTATACTGTCAAGAAAAATTCAAAATGTCACTGCGCCATGTTATGCTTCGATTACTGATGAATCGAGGTATAACGGGCACGGTAATATCTCTTTTTTTTACTAGTGGAGGCTGACAAATATGTGAGTCATACAAAATTGTCAAAGAAGAATCTTGTTATGAAGTGTAGCAGCTGCAATCAATTTGGTCATAATGAAGAACATGTAAAAGGGGAAAGAAAAACAAAAAGGTACAAAATCACTTTTTTACAACTTCGGTTATTTACACATTCATAATTATTTACACTATCATGATTGCAATGTGGCTTACTCCATTGACAGAACACGAGGGGCACTTTAAGTGCAGGAGGATCTCGCAGTACATCACAACCTCAACGAACATCCACAAGGGTGCGTATTTATATACACACATTGTAATATTATGGTAGTCTGACCTTAATTGTGAATTAGTTGACAATGAACAAAATAGGAAAAGAAATGGTCTTGGTTGCAAGAAAAACAAATCAAATAATATTCAAAACATTGATTCTAATTATTGTCAGAAAATCATATTTTTCTCTTTAAAAAGAGACTGAGGAAGCAAATTATATCAATATATTATTTTTAATTATTGTTTATAATTATTGGCATAATATTGATTCAAATTATTATCGTATTAAACATTCCTTTATCTTGAAACTAATATTTCAAAAATATTTTCTAGTGATGTGTCATGTATTACGTATACTTTTTTTTAAGGAAATTTATTTTATTATTTTCTTCCTTTTTTTCTTCTTTATCCATTATTAATTATTATTCTTTTATTCTTTATTTTTATTTATTTACTTACCTCAACAAAATTAGGTGTTGACAACTACAATTGAAAACTATTAATAAACATTATCCAAATTAAATATTATATTCTCTTAACCTAAATAAAACAAGAAAATATACATTCCAAACTAAAAAATTATATATTTTTAGTTTAAAATTATCGTTTATTTTGAAATTATATGTTGGAGTGTTGATTTTTAAGTTATTATGCATTTTTTGAATTGTTGTTGTGCATTTAAATCTTTAATTTTATAATTTTTACGATTTTTCGAACTGTTAATAATATTTTATTCGTTGTTATTCATATTTTAAAATTCAATTTATATCTTATTTAAAAAAATTTATTTATTGTTATTATTATTTGAAAATTCAGTTTAAAAATAATTCTAAATGTATATGCTTAACTTATCTATCTATCACCTTAGTTAGTTATGTCACATGTTATTTTATACTTTTATCATTTTATAATTCTATAAAAAATTCCCATTTTAGAAGACACTTTATACGTTAACATAAGACACCTTCAAAAGTAAAACTCATTTCCTGTTATAGCTAAAGTACAAATTCAAAATTTCATGGTTGGAAAAGAGGAAAACAGTGACTAATCTCGGTAATAAAAATAAATAAAAATGAATGCTTTCAAAAACTTATTTACATATTTAACTTTTATATCGATGGATAATAATATTATTTGGATATATAAGATTTGTAGCAATATAAAAAGTACTGTTTTAATTAAAAATATTGATGTTTATAATAGATATAACATTAAAATATTAAAGGATGACTAGTATTTTAATTTGAAGGGATATAAGTTTAAGTTTAAGTTCTACGTATAAAGCTAAAAATATTAAAAGAAGTGATACATTATTTTTTTTATTTTATTCTAATAACTGAACTAATGGGCATGCAAAAAATTAAATAAGTAAAGTATATAGTAAAACTTAATTTGCTTGGTAATATTAATAAATCAGAGTGGCGCAGCGGAAGCGTGGTGGGCCCATAACTCACAGGTCCCAGGATCGAAACTTGGCTCTGATAAAAAGTGAAGGTTTTTCGTGGTAAAGGACTACTTAAATTACTTATCTTATTTATTTAATAGTATAGGACCACTTCAATTACTTTTAATTTTTCTAATTCCAACTTTATTTATGCCAAGTTAACATTTTAATTTTTCTAATTCCAACTTTATTTATGCCAAGTTAACATGTGTTGTCTGCTGCTATCTGAGGTTTAAAATAAAGCATGGACATAAACATAAGAATAAACAGTTGTCTATTTCATCCTTAGCCACTTTGTTTGTGTGAGAGTTGTCAAGTAGGACTTTGGTGTCATGTATCTCAATTTTTATTGCCTATTGTCAAGTAGGATTCCAACGTCACAAGGAGTGGTTGGTTAGTCTCCTTAATTGCCTACTATTGTGAGGATACTGTAACTAAGTTTTGTTCTTTTTCTTACAGGATACTATGTTGCCTTACATTTGTGATACAACTAAAAAACATATACAATATGAGAATCAAAGTTTAACTTGGTACACTCTCAATTTTAGCAGCATGAGAAAATTACAAACCCTGACATTTGCTATAAATAAACTCATTCCATTAGACATATAACAAGCACATTTGTGTTCTGTCAAATTCAGCATCAAGGACAACATTAACATCATCAAGCAGAATTTGGAGACAAACTCAAGTACCTCATTTTATTGAACCATAATTCTTAATTACAATTCATCTTGAACAAAAACATAATACAAAAGAAAATTGTTAACGTCCATGACAAAACAAACAACAACAAAATCATTTTCCCAACTTTCTTCTATTGCTCTGATTACCTCTTCAGCTTGTCGTTATTCTTCCTTAGATCCATTACAAGTTTTTCATTTTCCAAACACATTTCAACTTCTTCAGGTTTCCTTTCAAAGCTTCCTTCAATTTCAGAAACTCCTTCATCAAGCCATTCAAAGTAATTACAACTTGAATTACTCTGCAATTAAAATAACACACCATTAATAAAAAAATTCAGCACATGAACTGAAGGATTTAGTCACTTACTGCCCAATTTCTACATCTGTAAAATAGTCTTCCTTTGTTCTTCAAAGTAGTTTCCTTCAAAAGCAACAATGTTTCCCCAAAACCACACAATTTAGATGGTAACCGAGAAGATGATCCACAACTTTGCGACTTTCCCGAACCAATGGTCCTTCACGTCCAACCATTTCCTCCATTGTCACCTTTCATTTCACTACAACAAAGAAATCCCTTCATCAACTTACTTCCCACTATTCCCACCAAAACCCTAAATCCCCAATCCATATATTCCCACGAAGAAGACCAAAACAAAAATATCAACTTACCTCCTCAACAAGACAACTTCAACCTTCAGATGTACAACTTTCTTTGAACCTTCAAATGTGATTTCATGTTTTCCCCCAACTACATACACAACACACTTGCTTAAAATCTCATTTATAAGAGATGACGAAGTTAGGTTCAACCAAGTAATACACAATGCACACACTTAACATACTTAATCTCATTTGAAAAATGAAACAATCAACGTGGCAGAGAGTTAAAAGGGAAGTTGGCATTAGACGTGGGCTCGCCATTTGCCACATCAAACAAAAGTTAACGCCGTTCAATTTTAAGGACTAATTATAAGAGTTTCAAAACTAAGAGGACTAAAATGAACAAACCTTTCGAATAGGGACTAAAACCAAAATCGCTTGATAGTTAAGGGACTAAAAACATATTTAACCCTTTTAATTTCTTGCACCTAATTAATAAAAGGTAAAATACCCTTTTGTCCCTAGGCAAAAATATAAATAAAATAAAATAAATAACATAACAATTATGTTCTAACAAAAATGTACACTCAAGAACACTAATTTCCAAACAAAAACCCAAAGTCTCAAAACTACTTTATATTTAAGACCCATATTTTCCCAGACCTTACACTATGTATAAATCACCCCAGTTTAGCTTATTTTGCAGTTCTTGATAGTAACATGGAGTAAAAGTGGAAAAGTAAAGGAAATGAATGATATTCAAGCAATTTTAGACAAAAATTGATATTGATGTAGTTGACCAGCAAAGTTGAGGCTTGAGCCACAAAAGAAAACTCTCATAAGAAGGAAACCTCAAGCACTGAAATTAAGGTTAAGCCATGATGAATCATTCTCAAAGAAGTTATCTTAGGAGCTATAATACCAAAGCACGAGGCTTGAATTATAAAAGTAAACCCACTTTGGAAGGAAACCTTTGCAACTAAAGCCACAAGTGCACTGCTGAAGCCATGCCCTAGACATTCTATAAAAATAGAGTTGCACCCCTATTTTGACAAATTTTTTGGAGAAGTTATTTTGACATATTTTTAGAGAGCTTCTTTGATATTTACCTATGTACTTAGTGAATATTATTAGAGGTCATAATAAAGGATGTTTCTTCATTACTTTGTATTATTCTCGTCTATTACGAGGAGCTAAATCTCTTTAAGTGTTGAAGAAAATATGTAAACCCTTTGGAACTATCTGTTATTGATATTACTTTATATATCAAAGTATGTTTTTATTACATTTTTGTGAATTAGTTTATATCTATTGTTGGATGAATTGACTACTCATCTTATTTCATTGGCTTGAGATTAAGTGGGAATTGGTTTCAAGTTGTGGTCCAACTAATTCTCCTCATGCTTTAATACTAGGAATAGATCTAAGGCTCTAGTTGGTTATAGAGTTCTGATCTTAATGCAAATGATTCATTCAAGTAGTCACTAAGAACTCATACTAATGTTTGGTGATCTTAGGCTCTAGGAGTCAGGAATGGACCTAGAGTTACATTCAAAGAGAACTTTTTAGACATGATTAATTACATCTTTATAAATAATAACAGAACAATTACAAGAGAGGCACAAAGTGATGAAATCTAGTTTCATCACGTCCTTATCATCTTGAATCAACTTTTTCAATCAAAATTGTTTTTGTAGCTTGTTACTCTTTGAAACCAACTTCTCATGCACTTTTTTTACTGTTTCATTCAAGTCAAACTAGTTTAAAACGTTGTGTATTTTCCAAATCCCAATGGATACGATACTTGTTATACTACAAACTACCCAATTTTTTTTATGGAAAACTTGATTGCTTTGGAGCATCAACAACCATATGGTGACCTCCCACTTTCACAAAGTGAGACAAGATTCATACATCTATCCAAAAAAAGGGTAGAGTTGGGACTAGGTTGAGAGAGTTGACCGCTACTCGTAACGCTGATAATAGGTTGTCCATCCATTTTGATATGTAGACCTATAAACCTTTGGGAGAAAATAGCACGAAATTTGTCAGTTATGTGGCCTTGCTCAATAGAAGTAAGGTATTCATTATTTATGATGATTGGGACCATGTTCCAGAAAGTGTGAAGAACCAGATATGACAGAGTATCCTAGTGTGAAATCTTAACTTCTATAATTTATCATGAACATATATAATTGATATTTAACATATGCAATTGATTCTTATTGTACAAGTCACGTATAACGTTCCAAAAACTAATTTGTTGAGGACAAAATGAATTTCATATGTTCGGGAATGATGGAAGAATTTTAAGATTGTGCTTACAACTTGTTATATATATATATATATATGGTCCCAAAAGTGATAAAAACCCTTGTGAAAAGCATCAATTTCTTGATGAGGACACATGGCAAACTTTTAAGGAGAATTGATTAGATCCTACCTTTCAAGTAAATTTATATTATATGTAGTTTAAACTATTTATACTAAAGTATTGCTAACATAATTCATTCTTTATACTTTGATGTCATATGATAAGAGGAGAGTTGCATAGGAGATCACACAAAAAAAATCACCATCCCCAAAGATTGTCTTGTGGGGGTTATGAGAAATTATAGTAGAAGATGAAAAAAGAGGCAATTTCCTTTAATCCTAGTGCGACCTTAGATATGAGTATGATGGTTATTCCTCCTCACCATGATACATAAAAGAGAGCTCACCCAAAAATCCTTAAAGGAGGACACATTTGAGGAAGCAACGGGCATAACTGTGCATCGTGTAGATTTTCGGTGATGCGCCTTTATTGGAGTAAAAGGTCCAAAAGTAAGTTTGTGAGCAATAGGTTTTGTTCATTTTTACTGTTTATAATAGATTATGTAAGGTGATTTTATGAAGTTAGGATTGTATTAGTTTTTATGTAATTATTACAACATTGAATGAATATATATATATATATATATATATATATATATATATATATATACACACATATATATTGTTGTGATATTGCAAAAGTTACGTTGGTTTTGGAACGTTTTACAACATTCATATTCTTTCATTAATTGACAACGTTAATATTCTTTTATTAATTAGCAACAGTCAAATTTTTAAGTGCTGCAACGGTCAAATTATTTATTGCTTTTATTGTCTTTTATTAATTTAATTCTTCCCTAGCTCTATAAATAGAGAGCTCTTCCCCCATTCCAAAACACACCAAAAACAGTCTTCTCTCATTCTCCTTTCTTCTTTTCCTCTTCTAAAATTATTCTGGGTTAGTTTATACTCTTTTTAGAGATCCTTGCTAGTTCTGAGATCCTCAGAGATATTCTGGGAAGTTCCTGTTGTATCTTGGGGGACTTGAGCAATAATACACCGCAGATAAGTCCTTAAGGTCAGTGAATCTACACGCCTCAAGAAATATTATTCGTGATTATGTCAGCTTTTATACAACAATCTTAAGGACTTATGGCTGACATCAACAACTCAATCCCAAAGGATGAAAACTTTGTTTTCATAACTCGGACGGTATTTGCGAAACCCATAACTTCCGGAGGCTGCCAAGGTGCTCGCAGCAACGATGGCTTCTGATCACATTTGTGAGGACCGTGAATGAGGACGAAGAAGATGAGGTACTTGATTAAATTTTCGTATACTTTACCTACAAAGAGAAAAGCACAACCAGGTATTTTCTCGTTTACCAATCTTAAATATTTTAAAATTGTGGGGGTGTAGGTAATTTTACTTAATTACTCGAAAAAATAAATTTTGGTTTTTCACCTAATGATACTTATTGTATTCTAAATTTGAAAATGGTGATTGTGTCATTATATGTTTGTATGTGGATGACATGTTAAATTTTGGTACACGCAATGAGATTGTCCCTAGAACTAAATTGTTTCTAGGATCAAAATTTTAAATGAAAGACATGAGTGAAGCCAATGTGATTTTAGATATTAGAATCATAAGGAAGGGAGATAGTATATTACTATCCCACGAAAATATATTGAGAAACTTCTTAAGAAGTTTAGGTTTTATGACATCACTAGTGAGTACCCCTTATGATGCTAACTCTAAATTAATGAAAAATAGAGGAGAATCATTATCCAACCTTAGTATGCCCAGATAATTGGGAGCTTATTACACTTGATGAGTTTTTCTAGACCTGATATTGCTTATGCAGTAGGTAGACTGAGCATATACACTCAACGTCCAAATCAGGAACATTGGGATGCACTTGCTAGGCTTATGAGATACTTAAGAGGTTCAATGGATTATCCCATTGAATACAGTGGATTTCTCGCTATACTAGAAGGGTACAGTGATGCTAACTGGATCTCTGATTTAGATGAGACAAAATTCACTAGTGGTTATGTATTCAAACTTGGGGGTGGTGCGATTACATGGAGATCAGCCAGACAAACAATTATTCCAAGATCAACAATGGAATTTGAGTTTGTATTGAGATGGATGGTAGTGAGGTTGAGTGGTTGAAAAACTTCTTAGCGAACATTCCACTAGGAATGAAACCAACCCCATCGGTATCAATACACTGTGACTGCCAATCGGCAATAGCTATAGCTAACAAAAAGAATTACAATGAAAATAATAGAGACACAATTTGGTGAAGCAGCTGCTAAAGAACTATTTCCATTAACTATGTGAAGTCATAACGGAATCTAGCAGATCTTCTAACAAAACCCCTGAGAAGACAAATGATATTAGAAACATCGAGGGGAATGGACTTAAGTCAATTGCAAACAAACAAGTGATGGTAACCCAGCCTTTGTGATTGGAGATCTCATGAATAAGGTTCATATGGGTAAAAACAAGTCACTTGTTAGTTCTGATAGCACTAAATTTATTTTAATCAATTATGTCCCTTCCTATGATGTGTGTGAAAGTGCTAGAGACTACATTATTGAGAGGCTAAACTTTGTTATTAAAATTCTATGTGGTGAAAGAATTTTAGTTTAAACAAAGTTTTTAATGATTTTCATATCCCTTATGGGTGGTGTATGATTTGCAACATACACTTGATGAAATCACCTATATGAGTGTCGAGTGGGGTCGCTTGCATGAGATCTTGGCATGATCTCTAGAGCATTCATGAATATCGGGCACGCGCATGGCCTAGTAAGCGCAACACAACGATAACAACAAGGATTGTGTGGGTGTATTGTGATTGATAAACCTCTAACACACGTCAAGTGTCTTTGGTTCATATAGCTTGCTATACCAATTACACTATGTTAAGTATTTCACTCTAAGACTGGTTCATATAGCTTGCTATACTAGCTCTGATGCATTACATCCTATGAGACCCAGAATAAAAGTTTCTTATCTTTCTTTAGTGTTTGAACTATTTGAGTCAAAGGCTTTCTTTTGCAATATGTAGGGGATTGTTGTAATATTGCAAAAGTTACGTTGGTTTCGGAACGTTTTAAAACATTCATATTCTTTCATTAATTGACAACGTTAATATTTTTTTATTAATTAGCAACAGTCAAATTTATAAGTGCACGGTCAAATTATTTATTACTTTTATTGTCTTTTATTAATTTTATAAGTAGAGAGTTCTTCCCACATTCCAAAACACACCAAAAGCAGTCTTCTCTCATTCTCCTTTCTTCTTTTCCTCTTCTAAAATTATTTTGGGTTATTTTATACTCTTTTTAGAGATCCTTGCTAGTTCTAAGATCCTCAGAGATATTATGGGAAGTTCCTATTGTATCCTAGGGAACTTGCGCAATACAACGTGAATAAGTCCTTAAGGATAGTGAATATACATGCCTCAGAAAATATTATTCGTGATTATATCAGCTTTTATAAAAAAAAAAGAAAAAAAAAAAAAAATATATATATATATATATATATATATATATATATATATATATATATATATATATATATATATATATATATATATATATATATATATATATATTGTTTGGTTGTTTTGGAGTGTATTAATTGTATGCAAGTTTGTATGTGGTAGGGAATACATACAAACCTATCATTTAAAAAAAAATTCATGACTTTTTTATACCTGATAAAGTCCTAAGCAGTTTAAAAAGTTTGGGTCATATATATAACTAGTGGACTTTTTATGGATCATATATATATATATATATATATATATATATATATATATATATATATATATATATATATATATATATATATATATAACGCATTTTTAAACTGTTTAAAGTTTTAACCGGTTTTAAAAGGTATTGATCATATATATAAATAGTGCACTTTTTAAACTGGTTAAAGTTTCAACCAATTAAAAAAAGTCTAATCATATATATAAAATTTTGCTTTCCAAGTGAATTTTTAAATTTACTTTCAGAGATCTGTATAGAAAATAGACTTTTTTAAATCGATTCCAGAATTGATTTAAAAAGTTTAATATTTTTTATATCCTCTACTTTTATACTGATTCCAAAACCGATTTTGAAAGACTTTTTTAACTGGTTTAAAAAGGTTGTTTTGTATTAGTATAAAAATCAAATAATATTACTAGGTTATAGTGATTCATATTAGATATGGCAAAGTATATTTTTCAATAACTAACTGCATATATTAATGAAGTTATGTAATTAATATTTTTAAAGTATTTACTATGTTCGATGACTTATTAAAATAGATAATGAAGATTGTCTTTAAGTTAAAAATTGTCATTGTGATATTGAAATTAGGTACATAATAAAAAAATGAGAAATGAATACAAATATGTTTCTCCTATCTTTTTACTCCTCTGACAGCATTGTCGAACAGCTTGCATAAATACTCACTGCGCGTTATTCTACTCGACCATTCATCCTTCCACTGGGGTGAGTAACAACTATGTAACGTACGGATCAGGCGATCTAGAGAGTAGCGCCGACACCGCCTAACTGGACGGTTGCACAAGATCGACCGATAGGTGAACTGGGTCATTAAGATTAAGATTAAGGTAAATAGTGATTAGAGCCATTGGGCTAGAATTGGGTCGTGATTAACTTTTCACTAATCTCAAGCCTATGGCGAAAACTATAAATACAGGTCAGAGGTAAGTGGTAGATAGGTTGCATTCATTGCACATTTATTACTCTCTCTTGAATTGTCGAACGGTTTGAATACTGACTTTGGAATCGGAGGATCTTTGACAGGTTTCCTCCCGGACGAAAGAGCGAGAGAGCGAAGCTTGGAACGCGACCGGACGGCAAAAAGATGAATTGTGAAGGAGTTTGGTGACTTAGCCCCAATAACCGAAACATTAAAAAGGACAATAAATATAGGTGATACAAAAAAAATTTAAAAGGATTTGTTGGTGAAACTTGATTGTCAATTTTGACAAGTTGTAAAACCTGTTAAATAATGATGAGGATAGGTTGTCAAGTTAATTTATAACACCCTTTGTGACCTTTATGATATTTTAGTGAACTATCATTCTTATAGGTTTGATCATAGAGAGGTATAAACATTGATGAATGCAAGTAGGATTGTGTTTTTTGATGCATGTAGTTTTCTATGTCACTTTCACATAAAAATGTTAAAGAAAATTTTAAAATGTTTGTGCATCTTAGAGACCCAAAGAGCAAGTAATGGATTTTTAGGTAAGTGTTATGGGTTATACAATCGTCAATATTTTTTTAATATAAACTTGCTATTTTGAAATGGTTTGTTCACCATTGACTATCTTTTTTTATGAAGAAGGAAAGCATAATTTTATACTAAGAAAAAATTCTTAGTACACGAAATGATAAGGTGATGACAGTTAGAGAACAAAATAAGCAACATGTTAATTCACTTTGTAGTTATTTATTTCTATTACATAAATCATTATTCACTATGATTCATTTTATATTAAAAAATATATGATGTTATTATAATTTGTTTTAAATTATACTACAATTGAAAACTAATAATAAACATTATCCAAATTAAATATTATATTCTATTAACTTAAATAAAACAATAAAATATACATTCAAAACTAAAAAATTATATATTTTTATTTTAAAATTATCGTTTATTTTGAAAGTATATATGGTAGTGTTGATTTTTAAGTTATTATGCATTTTTTGAATTGTTGTTGTGCATTTAAATCTTTAATTTTATAAGTTGTACGATTTTTCAAACTGTTAATAATATTTTATTCGTTGTTATTCATATTTTAAAATTTAATTTATAACTTATTTAATTCTTTTTATTTATTGTTATTATTATTTGAAAATTCAGTTTAAAAATCATTCTAAATGTATATTCTTATTTTATCTATCTATCACCTTACTTAGTTATATGCTATTTTATACTTTTATGATTTTATAATTCTATAAATAATTTCCATTTTAGAAGACACTTTATACGTTAACATAAGACACCTTCAAAGTAAAGCTGATTTTCTGTTATAGCTAAAGTACAAATTCAAAACTTCATGGTTGGAAAAGAGGAAAATAGTAACTACTCTCAGTAATAAAAAAATATGAATGCTTTCAAAAACTTATTTACATATTTAACTTTTATATCGATGGATAATAATATTATTTGGATATATAAGATTTGTAACAATATAAAAAGTACTGTTTTAATAAAGCTAAAAATATTAAAAGAAGTGATAAATTATTTTTTTATTTTATTCTAATAACTGAACTAATGGTTATGCAAAAAATTAAATAAGTAAAGTATATAGTAAAACTTAATTTGCTTGATAATATCAACAAATCAGAGTGGCGCAGCGGAAGCGTGGTGGGCCCATAACTCACAGGTCTCAGGATCGAAACCTGGCTCTGATAAAAAAAAGAAGTTTTTTACTAATTATTTTTTTGTTTTTTTTATTTTCTGATTTGGGTCAAATGTGGGCCTTGATGAAATTAGGTCAGGATGAAAAAAATCTTTCCCATTTGTAAACATCAAACTATATGTCAATGGTAGAGTTAATAAAATATTTTACATTGTCAATATATTTAAATTAAGTTTAAATGGAAGAAATAGTTGATAAGGTGTAAACATTTTATTACTTTGTCCAAAATGTATGTGCACAATGTATGATAAATTGAACTCTGGACTCAGTCAAAATATATTTCGATATGGTGCAATAAAATATTTAAATGGTGCAAGCAATTTTCTCATGGCATTACCAAATTTCCTTTTATTTAGTTAGTTAAAAGATGATTTTGCAGAAACCACATCATCCAAATAACTAGATAATAAAAAATATAAATTTCTTTTAGTACTTGATAGATCATAAAAATATAATCAAAATTCAATTGAAAATTTAAAAATTTATTAAACTTAATTAAGCTAAATATATATTATATTAAGTGTATTGGTGTCATTTAACCACTCCATAAAGTTTACATGAAAATTATGGGACTGCAAAAAGAATTCCAAAGTGGTCCCATTTCAAAGCAGATTCTAAATCTAATAATGGCTTTAAAATTAAAGAAATAAGAGTACCCTTTACACAAATTTCATCTAAGGCTAATCACTAATATTTATTTATCCTCGGCCATCTTCCTGCGTATCTCGTGAGCAACATTAAAAATGCCAAGTGTTGGCTGGTTGCAGACAAAACACTTCTTATTCTTTGCATGGTGCTGTAAATAAAAACAAACAGAAAGTTAGACATAAAATCTTAATTATAAATATTTAATCAGATACACATGCACAACATTAAATAACTATAAATCGATTATACCTTCAATGCACAATGCTCGCAGAAGTAGTGCTTGCATTTGGTTACAACAGGATCCGCAAAGGGGTTTCTACAGATGAAACATGCAAAAGGTAACGAATCCTCGTCATCTTCATCATTCAAGTTAGCACCCTCCTCCTCGTCTGCGCCTTCACCTGCAGCCAATCTCATCTTCCTTGCTTTCTCAGCTTCTTCCCATTCCTTCTCCAACTGCCAACCAGACTTGTAATCCCCTCGATCATGCATAAACTTACATGAATCGCCATATCCACAGTAACCAGTTTCTTTATAGTCCTTACATATGTCAGGCTGATAATCAAACCTTGCTGAAACTCTTATATGCGCTGAAGCTCTCAGAGGACCATGTGCTCCACCAGCTTTTTCACTAGCAATTGTTTGTTCTCTACGAAAGCCAGCCTTGTAGTCCTTGTAACTGTTCATCCCCTTATATAATTTTTCATCCTCAGGCCTTGCACTTTTCCCTTTTAGACTCTCTGATGCTTGCTTGAGAGCTCTTTCACGGATGGCACGAGCATCTTTCGAAAACTCAGTCTCAGTCTCTAGAGTTGCTGTTGCTTTGCTATCGTGTTGAACTTGAATCTCTTTTGAAGACTCAAATTGAAAGACTGGTTTTCCTGACTCTTCACTTGGTTCAGCAGATACAGAACTTTTTGACGAGCCAGTGGAAAAGAACAACTTATTGTCAGGCTTTAAGGTTTTCTTTTGAACATGCAACACAGAAGTTTCTTTGTTTGAGTCCTCCTCATTGTCTTCATCATCAATAGTCCGCTTCCTTATATTCTTTTTATTTATCGGTTTTCTGAAAAAACTACAAACTGAAAGAAAATAAAACATCAAATAATACGATAGAGTACTAGTAACAACTAACAAACTCTGATCAAGAGAACAAAAAGCAAACAAGATTGGACATTTGGGTCCAATGCAGAGGCAGATTTTAACAAATTATAGATAAAATAATCGGACATACCTTGTTCAGTTTGCTGGTTTTCAGTTGACTTGGCAGGTTGGTCAGAATCTTCCATAATCAGAATGATTTATGCACCTGACACAGATAAACATCAAATCCTAATTAGGAATAAGACTATATCATATTTATGAATCTATATTTACAAATTGTATAAACCAATGTATGAAAATAAATAAAATAATTTCCTTAATGATGACCCAAAAACAATAAGCATCAAACTTAGCTGTAAACTTAAGACAAATTGCCTTTTTCGCATTAGACAAAATAGGCCTCTTTAAACACTCAAACGCATAAACTCACCAATTAGGTTGCAGGACATAACAATCATATTTTAAATAACCGGTGTAGACAAACCCCACCCCAACTCAACCTCTTCAACATCACTCGGTAGCAACTCAAATCACCAAATAAAACAAACGAATTTCACAATCGAATAAATCATCAAAAAATCTAACAAATTACACAATCATCTCAAACAATTAAACACAAATTTCCAAAGTTCGGGAATGATGCGAATAGTCCTGAGGAATTATCAGCTTCACCATCTCCATTTGGTTTCA
Source organism: Vigna angularis (assembly GCF_016808095.1). NCBI lineage: Eukaryota > Viridiplantae > Streptophyta > Magnoliopsida > Fabales > Fabaceae > Vigna > Vigna angularis. The sequence continues at coordinate 12,755,952 of NC_068978.1, read as the reverse complement.
ACAACCATTAGAAGACAACCAATCACCCTCAGAACGTATCCAAATCGAGAAAGAAACGATACAGAGAAAGAGGGAGAGAGGATGATACGCACACACAGAAAAACATGAGAGAGAACAGGACGGATATCATGTGATTACGTCTCATCGGAAATGGCAGCGGCGGCCTAAGGTTCCGACGTCGCAGGGCAGCGAGGAGATGAGAGCTCCAATAGCAGCGAGCTTGCGGTGAGTGGTGTGAGAGAGTAGGTTAGGAGAGAGAGAAGGTAGGACACATAACACTTTTTTGAGATGAGGGGATTTTAGGTGGTGCAGGCAGGGGTGCCAAAAGAAAAATAGGGGGATGTGAAATATCAAAAATGATATTTTAATAATTATTTAAAATTAAGAAACCAGTTATTAAAAGAATAAAATTAAAAATAGATTATACACCGAAAGAGAAAATTCTATATATCAATAACAGGATATAGATAAAGATAAATAGTTCTTATTTATTTGTAAGTAAATTTTTTTACCATAAATAATTATTTTAATTTAAAGAAAATAATTATTTAAAAGATAAAATAATAAGGACATGTGTAGATTTAAAAGGAAATTCTTTTGATGTTATAAATATAAAACTTTTACAAAATTAATTATAACAATTTTTGTAATAACTCATTTTAAAAAAATCATTGTAAAAGAAAAAAGATTATTAAACTTACTAAAATAATAATTTTGTTTATATAGAGAACTTACATGAGATTATTATAATAAAACATTGTCTCTCAAGTAAATTCAAGAACTCAGATTAAATTAATAAAATGAGTATGTTTAATTGTTCATATGATTATTTACACTTTTGTAAAATAAGTGTGGATTTAATGAAGAGGGGGTGGGGAAATGAAACCTTTAAACTTTTAAGTTTTATTTTAATCTTACTTTTTACTTTTCCTATAAATCTATTCATTCCCATTTTTTTTTAACACTCATTCACTCATTTAATATATATATATATATATATATATATAATTTTATTGTTGTAACACCCCAAAAACCGTTAATATGCCACCTTAATCCTTTTAATACACATTATAAAATAATCCAAGAAAGAGCTGTTACATGAATTCATTTTCATAATTAACATTACATTGTTTAAAAGAAAATCTCATTAACAACCAAATTCCAGCGACTGCCAAAGTCCAGAACGATGCATACAGCGTCAAAATCAAGCATAAACAGAGGTGTATATGCTTAGGACAGCCAGGTAATATGGACAAACCAAGCATAGAGCAGCAAGATATTCTGGGCAAACCAAACATAGGACAGTACAGTTCAAGACAGCAGCATTAACACTGATCAAACCATATTTCTTAAATCCTATATTCTGACTGCACTTACATAAGCATTTGAATTCTTTTTAACTATGCCATAGCACAAACGATCAAACAGAATACACGGATATGGTTGCAGTAAAACATCAGAGTTATGCATATGAACAACTTTCAAAAGGAGTATATCTAGTTCTAAAACTTATGCTACATGACTTACACCACATTCTGCCCAAAGTCCCAGTTAACATGCAGGTAGGTGCCTAATACTGCTCCAAAAGGTGAGTAAAACTAGCCCAGCTATCATGTAAACATGCATACACAAGCACTAAGTTACATATGACTAACAGCAGGGCCGTCGTTACATGCAAATACAAAATTCGTGTAACATGCAAGGTTTATTAGAAGATTGTCACATATAGCCAGCGGTCACAAAATAAATGATATTCTAGTGCATCTACTTTCGGTTAATAGGCTACAGGCCAAGGAATCATTCACACTTATTAACCAACATATCGGTTTAGCAACTTCCTTTGTCATAAACACAGACTTAACCAACCAGAGTCACACAGCTCATTGTTTTTTCATATATGTTATACCAGTCCTAACCTACTAACCAGTTTGACCTTTACTTAACCCATTTTTTCTACCCACTAAATCATATCATGTTTTCCAATTTACCCAAACAGGAACTCCTACATCCAGTGGACACAGACAGACCCAGATTCAATTTTATCAGTATCATTGGTGCACAGAAACTTCCAATCACATGATAGCACTTTATCACACACAATAAGAGACTTAATCCAGCCTAAAACCACCGAGACAGCTAGCCCTGTTACTCAAGTTTAGTTTTTTCATATTATTACATATTTAACAGACCAAAAATAAAACAGCAGCAGTGATGTCCATTGCTTCAAATTCTCATCATGCAGACTCACGTTTTCCTGACCTATAATTTTATCCACAATCCAGCTACATGTAAACAAGCAAATAGGCATACAACAGGGTACATCATATATCCATTACACACACAACATTCAGTATATTCTTAAAATTTAACCTCCATCATGCAATGACCCAACAGCAACTTACTTAGCACCTAAAACACCACCAAAACAGCCCTCATCCAACCAGAAATGAGCCACCCAGGTCTCGCTCAGCGAAACCTCTCTACCGCCCAGCGGTGCAACCTGGCACTCAGCGCTGGGTTTCCAGAGAGCTCCTCTGGCCCAGCATTGGCCCCTCGTCCAGCACCTGTGTTGTGCGTCAAAAACGAAAAAAAAAATAACTCCCTTATGATTTCCAAAACACCCCCAACACCCTTTTTGCACACTTTAACATTTAAAACTCATACAAGCATCATAAAATGTTCAATAAACCACCAGATTAGCTAAGAACATTCTAACTTCTCTATAAACAAACTCCCATTTGTACTAACCTATACATTTTCATCATAACTCATGCACTCAAAGTTTCATACAGATTACTAACTCCAACTCATTAGAGATATTATTCATATATATAAATACTTAAAGCTTCCTCTATACTATTCCTACTCAACCAGTTCCTACTGTTTCAGTTTATTTAATCCCAAATAAGTCATGGTCCGTCAAACATCAACATATCCAAAGTACATCCATTGCTGATAAAGATACAAACATCATTCAAACATTCCAAACGTCCAAGTTTCTCCACTGAATCATGCTTTGTTCCTTTACTAATTACTCTACCACATATAATAATTCATATTATTATTGTCAAAACAGCACAAATACCATAGCATTCTTATTTACTTTTTATTCTTACAAAAACTTGAGTAAAATACATAACAAAAATCCAGCCCTTTCATAAATCATAATACCATAATTACTATCTTTTCATTTCTTACTTTCGCAGAATATTCACCATTATACTTCTTCACACAACTCCCATTCACTCACAATATCTCATTCACGTTTGAGTTCCATTTTAAACATATTTACATCTAGTATAAGCAACATTTTTCAGTCAACATGATTCACACAATTAACAAGGCTAAATTCCCAAGAACCAATGTTAACTATTCATTTATCAATTTCTTTTAGAGCAGAACCTTATATCAGAGTGTCATCATACTTATAATCATACCATTCAATTCCCATCTTCAATTAAACAATGTAAACAATTATACATAGCATCCAGAATATCATAGTGAACTTACACGTACTGCACCCACCAATTCCTTTTCTATTTAACCATAAACTTTAATTCCTAAACCCCCATTCATAATACTCTTTTTATAAAAGAGAATACACCATTTCAATCACAGAAAATCCCGTGGCAGTATAAATCCCAAAATATACTCACCATAATTTTCCAGACCATAACCTCTTTATTAACCAATTTCAAACTACAAACAGAAACCTTATTCTACTCATTCTTTTCAGAATATAGATATCCAATTAATATCAGTAAACTCATCCCTTCCAGACCCACAAACCATTTCCCAGTTTAAACATATTACAACCCAACAGGACCTATACAATTTTCCAACCATAAATTACTCATTTCACCTTTTCAGAAAAGAAACCCAAATATTATTCCCTTTGCACACAACACCCACAAAAATATTATATGATTCACCATCTTCGAACAAACAATTAAGAATTTAAATACCCATACCTGGAAATTTGCTCTTCTTCACGTCGCAACCACTTCTACCTAGCTCTGCACTTCCGCGTCTCTCACTCAACTCAAACCCTCACTCTTAGAGTTCTAAAATGCTTGTTTTGGTGTGTCTCTAACACTCACTTGCTCGTTCTTTTATAGGCTTCCTCCATCACTCATAAATTAAATTCTCGAACCCTAGAAATTAAACCCACATTCTCGGATTCCTTCCTCTCCTTTTCTCCCTTGAAACTGCGCCTCCCATCTTAACTTCTCCTTCCGTTACTTCCCGAAAAAACTTACATCCGCCACTCTCTTACTCGCGCCCCAAGCTTACCCTAACCCTAGGGTTTTTGAAAACAAAAAGAAAGAGAAAGAAGAAGAGAGAAAAGACGAGAAACAGAAGAAAGGAAGAAATGATCTTTCTGAAATTTGACCCTAACAGCCCTAACTGGTATATGGGCCTCGTAGCCAAACCCAAAAATATAAAAAACTGAAGCAAAAATAAAAATAAAAAAGTAGCAAAATAAAATACTCTAGTTTTGTTGTGAACCAGGTTCGACACAGCAACACAAACATGTACACGTTTAACTTAACTAATTATTATTTTATTTTAGGTTTAAATTCTCGAACCATCCTCGTATTTTGTAAGAGAATATTAAGTGGATTTTTTTTTGAAAACGATCTAATCTTAAATTTTGAAAAACTGAGCTAATTAAACTTTTTTCGTTAAGGGTTGACAAACAACGTTAAAATTTGTTGACATGATTTACACTTAATCACTAATATAAAATTGTTAATTTACATGGAATTTTTATTTAAATTAATAGTTTTTGACTTGAGACAAAATTGAATTAATAATATTAAGAATTTCTTAGGATTGTTAAATAGGGTTAGAGAAATGGAATTAGGGATTTTATCAGTGAATATAGGAGACGAACACACGAGAGAAGATGAACACCTCGATTCAGATTTTCCATCCCACCACTCCTTACATAATATCAAATTGAAAAATAATCCTTTTCTGATGTTAAAATTTAGGGATTTTGTTTTCTTCAAAGGCTTTGAGTGAGGAGAGTGGTGTCGGGGAGTGACGAACAAGCAGGGATATGATGGCGCGGAAGAGGGAAAAGTTCCGCTGGGAAAGTGGTTTTACAGAGTAAAGTGGTTACTCTGTTTTGACTTCCCATGGCCAGCCTTCCATGAAGCTCTTCATTTTATCTTTCGAAAGCACCTGGTTTTCAGGTTATCCCTTCCTCAACATCAAAGCTTTGATATTTTTACAACCTGCACTCAGAAAACTCATGCCCAGAAAAAAAAACATTACAAATTGAGAGAACTAACCAATGAATATGATATTCATTCCATGAAATTAGATTTAATTCTGGACATGCTCATTTTCATTCTCAATCCAATCACAAGAATTACAAGGCATAACCCTTTCCTATTATCTATCAAAACCTTCAAATCCATTAGATTCAACCTCTAAATTCATCCTCCCAATTCCTCAATTTCCTTTTGGTCATGCAAGCCCTAACCCAGCCATCATAACCTTGGTAATCACCGCGTACCACCTCCACTGAAACCTGTAAAACAGAAAAATCAAACCAACCCCAATCATTGCAACCATGGCATAACACAAAAAAAATATTAAATGATTCTTCTAATAACTATAAAATATTATATATTTACTTTTTAGATATTTCTATTTCTTAAAACATCTATTACAAATAACCAAAATCACTTCTATAATAAAATTTATATCTTTTTTAATAAATCTATTTAAGGAATATCCATAGCTTATATTATAATAATTATTTTATATATCTTCCATGAAATCTATATAATAACTTTTTAATAATTATTAATCAAATATTTTATTTTCTAAAAAAGCTTTCAAATAAAAAAAATATTTTAAAATAAATAATTAATAAATCATTATTTTTCTTATCATAATCTTTAAAATAAAATAAATAATTATAAACAATTATATCTCTTATAATAAATATTTACATAAAATTATTTAAAATGATTAATCATCACTTATTAATATTTCATAATATCTAACAATATAATATTTTTTAACTAAATAATTATTACTCTTTTATCTTTTACTTAAAATATCTATTTAATCTTGTTTATTTATTTTCTTAATTATTATAAATTTTTAGTTCTTAAATTTAAGAATATACTTTACTTTCTATACTTTTTTGAAATTAGAAATTTTTTTAATTTAAAAAATTATGCACATTTTATTTTATTTTTATTGACTTAAATAGTCAAGGAAAAATGTATTATACTTTAGATTATGATTTTTTTTCAATTGAATTTTTGTGCTTTAACTATATTTTTAATTTTACAAACTTTATTATTAAACTTTTACTTTTTCAAATTTACACTTAGACGCTCAAATTTACAAAATTTACTATTTAAATTTTAAAAGAATGCACTATTTAATTATTTGTCAATTTAGTAGTAAATATTATGTAATCAATAAATAAGGCGAAAAAGTTACATTGTCCTGAAAAAAATAAAATAGAAATATTTTCTTATATTATTATACAAAGAGATTATCTAGATTTTATTTTCTATTTTATCATTTAAGCAATTTTTTAAATCAATTTTACTCTTTAAGTAATGTTTTTTATAAATTTAACTGTTTTCTTTTACTTTAACCATATTTTAAAATTAAAATAACTATCTATAATAAAAAAAATAATCCCCAAAATTAAAAATAAATACCCATAATAAAATTATAAAATTTAATTATATTTATTATAATAAAATAACACACGCACGCATATTTTCACTAATATTATATAAGAAAAAATAATGATGTATTTTCTCTACTCTTAGTTTAAACTATCTACTTACTTTAACTATATTTTATTCTAGTAATACTTTAACTATATTTTATTCTAGTAATCCATTTAGAATGTTAAAACCTCCTTTGTTAGAAAATTTTAAGCTTGTAATATATGAAATATACCGATTGAAATTAATTGTCATTTATAGACAATTAACAGGTATTATTAGATCAGTTTACTTTATGCTTTACAAATATACGGTATTATTGGGTTTGATTGTCTAAAAATATATTGCAGTAATGGTTAATCAATGGACTTAGCTGTAACAAGTTCTATAAATATACAATTGAGGTCCAGGTACAATCACCTTGATCTATTATAATAAAATATATACCTCTTTTTAGTTGTAACAAGTTCTATAAATATACAATTGAGGTCCAGGTACAATCACCTTGATCTATTATAATAAAATATATACCTCTTTATAAAAAATATCTAAGTTAAGCGTCAGAGTGTCTTTTGCAGGTCAATCCCTGATCGGTACCAGGAAAGGAGTGACAAGTTCAAAGCGAAGAAAGGAGGAGGTGAATAGTGTTCTCGATCTACTTTACCGAGCGACATCCCTGTGAAACCACGAGGAACCAGACGTGTAGAAGTGCGTTCGGCCTCAACATTCCTACTTCGAATCAATACCAGGTTTTGCAACAAAGACTAAAAAATTTCATAATAATTTCTAAAGGCATGTCTTTTGTTTTGAGAACTTTCAACCCTACATTCAACCTTGTCAGGTTCCAATACTTTTTATTATAAGGTTCAGTCCTACGTTCAACCTTGACATGTTTCACTTTTCATTATAATTTATAAATTATAATATATTTGTTTAACTCATATTTTTGAGGGTAAAAATATCCTGCACAAAAAGGTTCATACCAAATTTTAAATATTTTATTTAACGCATATTTTTTTGAGTAAAAATATCCTGCACAGGAAGGATTAGACCAATGTTCAACCTTATCAGGTTCTAATGTCATCTCATTATTGAATATTTGCATATTTTTGTGAATAAAAATATCCTGCAGTAAGGTTCATACCAATGTTCAATCTTAATCTTATCAGGTTTTAATGCCATCTCATTATAAAAATAAAATATTGAATATTTTATTTAACTCATTTTTGTGAGTAAAAATATCCTGCACAAGAAGGATCAAACCAATGTTTAACCTTATCATGTTCTAATGTCATCTCATTAATAAATTGAATATTTGCATATTTTTGTGAGTAAAAATATCTTGCACAGGAAGGTTCATACCAACGTTCGACCTTGTCAGGTTCTAATGATTTCTCATTATAAAAATAAAATATTAAATATTTTATTTAACGCATATTTTTGTAAGTAAATATATCCTGCGCAGGAAAATGTTATAAAAAGAACTCTTATCGCTCGCCACTCGGCCTAGGAAAAAGTTATAGAAAAAGAACTCCTATCAGTCGTCGCTCGGCTCAAAGAAAAAGTTCTGGAAAAAGAACTCTTATCAACGTACGAGCTCTTAAGCTCAAAAGGGAATCCCTACCGTTCGGCGCTCAACATGGGAAAATGCTCTCGGGCTATTAAACTCAAAAGGGAGTCCCCACCAATCATTGTGATGAGACGTGCAATAATAAAGTAACATAGGGATATTTTTGAAATTCTGTCTTGCACTGATATGTTATGTATATCAATACTACAACTATTATAACTAAGATCTTAAGCCATTAATATTATAACTTGACTCAAATTATTCATTGTGTAGATATTTGATGGCACGTCTCCAATGGAGCAACATGTCATAAAGGATGTTCGAGGGTAGTGGGCTGCATTTCTTTTAATCTTTTGTAAATGATTAGATGTTTCAATGTTATATTTTGAGTTTAGGAATTATTTTATATGTAACTATGTTATGTAAATATATTTAGGAACTTAGGTAAATATTACATATTTTGACGTGTTAATAGAAAAAATATTGGTTATTTTGCTTTTTATTGATTATTTAAATTATATTATAGAATTGAATTTTATGTAGATCTAGATATGGATAGTAGCTTATACAAATCAAATATTAAAAAAATGTCATTTTTTACACATGTTGTTTATAACATGTATAAAAACTTTTATTTTTTACACCGGTTATAATAGTATCAGGTATTTACAGGCACCACCTGTATAAAAAATTTAAACTGTTTTCAAGCTTCTTTTTGTAAATGAATGTTCAATCTCATGGGTGTATAAAAAATACTATGAAAGGTTAAACATTTTGATTAATTAAAAATATCATGGTTGATTTTATTTCTTAATTCGTTTTACGGCAATATGTGATTTTCTATGAAAGGTTTTACTAAAAGATTAAAAATAACTTCTAAATATATGCCTCTTTAATTAAGAAACTTTCAGGAAAGTTCATAATGACAAAGGAAAGAACTTTTTCCTCTTTCAAGCATTTATTGAGATATTATGACAATTTTTGGTTTCAAGCGTTAACCTGCAGCATAGTTTGGTTCATAATCCAATACCATTAGAAATGCCATAATTTCTTCATGATCAACAATTCCGGCAATTAGCTGACCAACATGTCTCGGATGGTTTTGGTTATGCAAGTTCTCTTTTCTTATTTCTCAGTTAATTCTGAATATAATAATATATCATATTTTGAAGAAATAGAATTTTTGGAAAAATATGGAAATTTGTTACTTATTTCCAAGCATGTATCATCATTTTACTGACTCGCCATTTGGAAAGTCCCTCCAGTGAATTAATTGCACTGGCCAAGCATTTATGTTTTTTATAGGATCGCCGGATCCAAGAACCGTTCCTCGAGGAAGTGTAGCGTAATGAGAAAATTCACCAGGAGTGCGGCATTGTAAGCATCAACGGCGACCTCGCCATCGGCCACGTCCGCTACTCTATCGTCGGACAGTCCATACTCAAGCGCCTAACCTTTCGTCACTGATGGCAGATTCCGCTCCGTTGGGGTTGCGCATAGCGGTAACCTTGTCAAACAGTCGCATCGTTCGAACCAACCTCCGCATCATCCGCAACACTCGCGGCATTCTCCAAGCCAAAGTGAGTCAAGGTGGCGTGAAGAGCTGATCCCCTTCAGGAATGTTCAACCCTACATCCAACCTTCAGGAAGAAGGTTCAAGTCTTACGTTTAACCTTGTCAAAAACATTCAGGTCGTGACTTTGCCAGGGAGTAAACTAAAAAGCATATGAACACATGGACTTCTCTAAAAATTGATATTTACATATCATTAAATTTGGGACATGAATCTTGAATTTGTGACATAACTAACTTAAATGTTAATATTTTTTTCCACCATTTATTCTTAGTTGCAGCCGCTGAAAGAAATGGCGTATACAGTTATCTTTCATCAACTGATCCCTAACCTTCATAGCCATGTGATCGGTCCATCAAATCGAAGGAAAGCCACTGTCCCCAGGAGCTATAGCCGCAGTCCAAGTCGTCATCGTGAACGATCGTCTCTCAAGAAGAGTTTAAAGACAAAGACCGAGTGGTAAATTCCACTGGTCGAGAGTTAAATTCCTTTCGTTGAAATTAAAAACCAAGAGGTAAATCCCTCTTTGGCCGAGAGGTAAATCCCTCTCGTTAAGCTTGAAGACAAAGACCAAGCGGTAAATCCCACTCGATCGAGAGGTAAACTCCTCTCGTTAAAATTAAAGACCAAGAGGTAAATCCCTCTTGGTTGAGAGGTAAATCCTTCTTGGCCGAGAGGTAAATACCTCTCATCAAGATTCAAGACAAAGACCGAGCGATAAATCTCACTCGGCCGAGAGGTAAACTCCTCTTGTTGAAATTAAAGACCAAGAGGTAAATCCCTCTTGGTTGAAAGGTAAATCCCTCTTGTCAAGCTTGAAGACAAAGACCGAGCGGTAAATCCCACTCGGTCGAGAGGTAAACTCCTCTCGTTGCAATTAAAGACCAAGAGATAAATCCTCTTGGTTGTGAGGTAAATCCCTCTTGTCAAGATTGAAGATAAAGACGGAGCGGTAAATCTCACTCGGCCGAGAGGTAAACTCTTCTCGTTGAAATTAAAGACCAAGAGGTAAATCCCTCTTGGCCGAGAGGTAAATCCCTTTCGTCAAAGCTGAAGTCAAAGACCGAGAGGAAAATCCCTCTCAACCGAATGGTCACAAGTATTCGGCCATTCGGTCTCAAACCATAGCACATCGCCCAGTGATTCAAAACGGTAATCACTATTTCCCGCCACTTTAAATTCGTCCAACGTATTTAAACCCTTTCGCACCTACAAACAGCTGCTCGAGGCTTGGGGGGCTTAATGTACTATACCTAGCAATCGACCGACTGTTAGACAAACTAATCAGGAAAGGTAAATATAATTAATGGTCAATTAATACGTTTAATGACCATATTAAATGCGAATATACGCTATTTATGAGTGATTGACAGGTTATATTGCCCAAAAATATATTGCACTAATGGCTAATCAATGGACTTGGCTGCCACAAGTTCTATAAATATACAATTGGTATACAGGTACATATATCATTTTCTATCCTAATAAAATATAGTTTAAGTGTGATTTTAGTGTGGGAAATCAAGTTTAAGTGTGATTTTAGTGTGGGAAATCAAGTTTGGGCACCCCATGTTCGGGATAAGAAACAATTTTTTTCATTTGAACAAGTTAGTTGAAGTCTTGCAAAGTCTGGAGCAAAAAACAAAGTTGTAATCGTTTACAAGACCTTGGTAAATGATTACACGAACAAAATCCTAGATTTGTACAGAAAGTTGTACTGCAGGAGCTAGTTTTGGTAACCTGGGGGACCATAGTCTACATTTTAGTATTTTTTGCATAAATGCAATGGTTTTTGTGTGATTTTGTTGTTTAAGTGTGATTTTAGTGTGGAAAATCAAGTTTGGACATCCCATGTTCGAGATAAGAAACAATTTTTTTTCATTTAAACCTACGTTATTGAGACCAAGAACTCATAAATATACTTTTATTCAAATATAAAAATTAAACGACATGAACATAAATTGATGTTGTCTTTTGTGGTTTACACTGATATTGGGTGATTAACATTAAAATTACATCCATTAATGTGAACTTCAACTATAAGATCATTCCAATGGTGGTCAACCTCGAAGACAATAACGTCTCCTTCCTTCAAGCCATATTGGATGCAAAATTCTTTCCATCCTTTCCAAAACATGACTTCCCACAATCTACTCACACGTAAACACCAAAATCAATTGTAAACCATTGGATTCATGTCAAAAACTTATTAATATTACGCGTTACTTTGTCATCAAAATATACACAACGTAAATGAAATGAAATTGCACATTAAGTAATCATGAAAGCTATCATCTTATTGCAATAACAACTTGTACATAAATATCATTGTTTGTTACAAAGAAAAAAATCCATCTTCGTCTAAATACAAACAAAATCTCTACAAATGAAACTAATCCTGTAACAATCCATATTCCGCTGGCGCTTCCATTCTTCTAATGTTCTCGTTGTCCAGGATCCACTCCCACTAATGCTACAACCTTGGATAAAACTTCAATCCTGGGTGGTTTGCGACAAAGAGGCACAATGTAAAAATGGTGGACACGAAGGTTAGGGTTGCCCAACACGAAAACGCCAATGCTCGAGAAGATGGTTAGGGTTCGAGCAACACACGAAAACCACAAAACAACACGACACCGAGAAGGCACAATACCAATGGTGGATAGGGACGTCCAAGACGACTTCAATGCTTCACAATAAGGTGCTGGGTCGCACCACAAACAAAGAGTATAACAGAGGTGGGAGATCGACCAAGAGGAACGATGGAGATGAAGATGGGCCAAGGCTTTAGGGTTCCACAGAAAGACAAGAGAGATGAGAGAACGAGAGATGAGAGAGACAAACCACGAATGAAAGAAGAATAGGGAAAGCGTGAAAAGAAATTTCGTATTTTTCCTTTCCCATAATACCCTCCCCTGATTAATTGAATATTGAATTTTTTTTTCAAATTGAGCCAATGGACAACCGCCACGTGACGTTGTCAAAAGTGTGTCAAGAAAACGTTGTTAAAGAAGTGTTTTCCTTTTTAAAATGTGTCAAATTCTATGTCAAAACCTTTTCATTATCTTAACCATTAATAAATTTATGTATTTTTACTAACTCAAATATAGTCCCCATGTCCACTAAGTTTCTTCTAATGGAGTCAAATGCAATCCTCATTTTTCATCTACACCTCTTCTTTCAAAATATTAAAACTAAGTTTTCCAAAGTAAAGTGTTTGATGAAGGATGTAAATTAAAATATGTTCAAATGGAACAGTCAAACAATCTTACTTCAAGAAGATTTGATGTCTTAAACCACATCAAGTTTACAAAATTTGAGTTGTAATGCTGATTCTGTAGTTTAATGTGGTTTAGAGTTGTAAAATTGTGTTTAGAATTTTCTTATAAAAGGTAAATTAATTTTATTTGGTTAAATTGTGTTTAATTAGTTAAAATGTTCTTGTTCTAGATGAATTTTCTAGCTAGAACATTTTAGTCTATTAAAAGTTGGTTTCCAGCTCTTACATTCTTTTAGTATTGAAGTTGAATTTGTTTCAACTTACTAAAAGACACTTTTGATAAATTAAAATCGAGACAAATGATTTTAGTTTATAATTGAATATTAAATTACTCGTTTAAATATGAAAAAAATCTTTGAAAGTGATAAATACAAAATAATTTATGATTTAAAATAAATTAAAATTAAATATATTTTAGTTTTGGAGTGAAATTGAAATAAGTAATTTTGATACATTTTAGTTTATAAATTTTAAAATTAATAAATATAATCATTTTAATATGTGACATGTTTTTTACTTATACTAAAACCTCGAACCTATCGAACATTAAATAATTTAAATATTAACATAAATAATTATATTATATTTAAAAAAGGTTTAATCATTCAAGAGGTCTCTTTTTTTCGGTGAGAATCTCAATTTGGTCCTGTTCTTTTTCGGCGTCTCAATTGGATCCTATTTTTATAAAAATTGCAACAATTGGGTCTTTGCCGTTAAATTAAACTTAACAGCGTTAGTATGTGATTGACGTGGCATGCTGAACTGACTTTTTAATTGACGTGAATATTTGTATTTTTTTTAAAAACAAAGAAATGGATAACACATCATCCATCTCTTCTAACACACCATCACCATCAATCATGAAATCTGGAAAACCATTGCGACTCGAATCTGCTACAGTTAATGCTGCACCACCATCTTCTTTGTTTGGCACAACCAAGGGATCCTCAGAATAGTCTGTAACTTTCATCCTTTTACTGAGTTCACTTCCCAGCTCATCATCAGTTTCATCATTTTGGCATTCCTCCCAAAAATCATGAAGACTCCTTTGCCTGCTTCGCTGGGTAAGAACAATGCTTTTTCCATCAAGCAATTTAATCTCATCCTCCCAAACACGGTATCTGCAAGATCCATGACCCTATATAACAATCATCAGTTCAATGATACATTTTCAAGATAACCCAAAAGGATACTTACCATATACATCAAGCAGCTTATAGGCACCAAAAATCCAATATCATCCCTCTTCTGGTACAAAACATAAATTTTTCCCCAAAAACCCAATACACACACATACACAAAAAAGAACCATAACATCAATCAGAAAATAAAGATGAAAACTTGCAAGTGTTAGAAGCGTACACAATGCCCCTCGCCGCTGTCCACGGCCGTCCCAAATCAAGCAAGGCCTTCGCCGCCGACCTCGCCTCCTTCATCTAGAGCGGCTACAATGTCTTCCTCGCTCCCTCCCTCCGAATACATGTTCCGTTCGAGAATTCCCTCACCGTCCAATTCATCCACATCCACATCCACAACGATTTTGATAGCATGGGTAGCTCCACATCCAGCCTTGATTGGAAATTGATCAAGAAGAGCTTTAGGCTTGGAACGAGTGGTTGGGGTCAACGTCGATGAAGAGGGTGTCGTCAGAGACGGTGACGGCAGGGGAGGCGGCGTCCTCAACGGAGAGAGGGTTCGCTTCGATACCGGTGAGGTCGTCAATGTCGAGGCGCGAGGGTTCCGCGTTCATGGAGACCAGGTGGTCACGGTTTCGACTTTGCAGGGTTTCGACTTTGCGGGATTGGAGTTGGCGTTGAGGTGGCTGGTGCTCCGATGATGGATTAGGGGAAATGTTACGGTTTTTGGAGGTGGGAGATGATGATGTGTTAAGGGTAATAACGTGGTTCAGTTGAATGTTTAATAAAAAAAATAAAATTCCACATCAGCGGGCCATGTCACCATACATTAACGTCGTTGGGCTCAATTTAAGAGCAAGGACCCAATTGTTGCAATTTTCATAAAAATAGGATCCAATTGAGACGCCGAAAAAAGAACAGGATCAAATTGAGATTCTTGCCGAAAAATGGGACCTCTTGAATGATTAAATGTAAGGACCGTATATTAGAAAAGAAAATGTGGTGGAGGTGGGCCTCATGTGGGCAGCTGAGCATGTGAAGTGGTGGGGGCGTCCTTTGATGATTGGTATGGTAGGAAGGGCTTCACGGGGGAACAATGTTTGATCATTGGGATCACGCATGTACAGAAGGAAGGGGAAAATGGAAATCTGGAGAGAGAGTTTCCTAGAAGAGAAGGCAACTGGAAGCCAAACCGTGATAGTGCTTGCTCCTGCCGACGCTTCATTCCAAATTTTTGTCTCTTGTGCTCTGGGTCCATACCAAAAATAAGCAAAAAGGGACCCTCCATTTATTTTTGTCTGTGAACTACTCTTCCCGTGGCCGTGCCATGCTTTCTCTGCCTGGACCAACTGCTGTTTCAAGGTGCTGGACTGCTCCCTTCTTGGACGTGTTGGTCGTGTGCTGCTTGCTGTGACCGATAGTAGCTGGACTGCGTGAAGATGGTGGACGATACAGCTGGAACCGTGATGCCCACCTTGCTGCTGGAAGCATGCTGGACGCTGTGGTGCATGGAACGTTTCTCCTCTTTGCTGGCTGCACCTTGCGTGAACCGTGAGCAAGGTGATGATCAACTTCTCCTTCCAACCGTGACAGTCCAAGCTTGGGTGTGGCAGCTGCTGCTTGCTGCATAAGGAAGGGGAAGGAGAAGTGGGAAGGAACATAAAGGAATGAGCAAGAAGAGAGGATGGAAGGAGGAAAAGCCGAGAGGAAGGAAGAGAGTTTGGAAGCTGTTGGGAAGAAGGAAAGGAGAGACCGAGATAGAGTGGAGGGAATGGAGGCACAATAAAATAACTGGAGGGAGTATTGGACGAATACGGACAAGCCACTGCAAAGAAAGGAGATTCACTTCTTCATTTTAGAGATTCTTGAAGGAGGAAAGAAGAAGAAGGGAGGAGAGCTGGACATTGTGGCAGGAGGTTGAAACGGCAGAGGAAGAACAAAGTGAAGAGATTGATTCAAAATTCACAAAGGAAGTCTTCAAGAGGTAAGGGGAGCTAGATTTTTCGTTTTAATTAGTTAATTTTACTGTTTTTGTAGAAATCTAAAAGCTTTAAGAGTTAAAAATGGAGGTTTTCTGGAAAACCTGTGATTCTGCACTGCAGAATCACGTTCGTCCAATTTGGTTTTAAATTGGACGTTCGTCCAAATTAAGACGAATTGAACGTTCGTCCCAACTGTCGAGCGTTCGTTTCTGAACGAACGTCCGCGTTCGTTCGTCTTAGTACGGGACGCTCGTCCAAACAGTGTTTGTCGAGCGTTCGTCATTCCGCTGAGTGAGCGTTCGTCCTTCACCGCGAGCGTTCGTTCCAGTGAGCGTTCGTCCAAATGGTGCTCGGCCCTATGCTGAGCGTTCGTCCTAAAATGACACTAGTTATTGTTTTGAGCGCTCGTTCTCATTTTCCACAAAATAGCGTTCGTTATTTGATACGAACGAGCGTCTTTGCTCTTGCTCTTAGCGTTAGTTATTTGATACGAACGAGCGTCTTTGCTCTCGCTCTTAGCGTTCGTTATTTGATACGAACGAGCGTCTTTGCTCTCGCTCTTAGCGTTCGTTATTTGATACGAACAAGCGTCTTTTGGTCTCGCTCTTAACGTTCGTTCTTTGATCCGAACGAGCGTCTTCTTGTCTCGCAAAACAACGTTCGTTCTCGTTCCCCTTGTGATGGAACGTTCGGTATTTAAATGATGAATAGTTCATGATGAACAGTAAATGATGAATAGTAAAACGACAAATATTAAATGATGAAGATTGCATGAGATGAATGGAAATATTGTGACTTTTGAAAGAACGTTTTTTTAATGGCTTCCTTATGAATGATGAAAATGATTATGGAATGATGACTAGTGAATTATGAATATATGATCAAAAGTGAATGATGAACTATATATGAGATGAAATGAAAGTATGAATGATTAAATGAGCGTTCCAAGGAGGAACGACTCAGAATTTGATTATTGAGATTTGTAAAGTATGAATGTGGGAAGCTTAGCCGGTTGTTCATCCTGATGTTCCGTGAGTACTCGTCCTCACGTAGAGGGGGTACGTCATGTGTGGGAACGGCAGGAGGTCCTAGTCCTAGGGATTATCTGGACAGATAGGACTAACCTCGGGTGGCAGCTGATGAGAGTTCCAATTACTACATCACCCGGGTGCACGAACACCGAAGCTACACAGAATTCATACAGTCCGGACAGTCAGTCGTGTTGAGTTTTATTTAATGTGCACGTTTAAGTGGGTTGTCATGTTCTGAATGTGTATGTTGAAATATGCATGTATGTTGAATTGTTTACCTAAATTTATATGATGCATGAGTTAAATCAAGTAAGCTTACCCTTTCGTTTTCCTTGTGTTGTCCATTGTGCTTGTACGTCCGTCTTGTCATTGCAATGATCATCCGTGTGGATGTGAGCAGATGGAGACGAGCGTTTGGAAGATGCGCTGAACGAAGAGATCTTGGTTGAAGTCAAAGTGAAGACTGAGCAGTGAGACGCTCTGCTATTAGTTGTTGGCGCGAGTGGTCGTTCGACCTACTCACTCGTTTTCTTTTAAGTTCGACTGTTCGGTAACCGTACTGTGTAAACCGTTCGGTCAGGTTTTTATTTGGGTGTTCAACTTCAGATTGTGACACTTGATGTAAGACGTGCGGTTTGGGTACGTTCATTCGTTTATGAAGTTTTTAAATTTTAGTGAAAAAAAAAAAAAACTGTACTGGATTATTATTAAAGGTGATTTTCCAAATTTATAGTTTTGACTGTATTTTTGGGATGTCACATTAAACCTTTAAAGAATTATGTTTATTAATTTTTAAAGTTTAAAAATCAAAAGATATAAAAATTTCAGTAGAACAAATTTTAATTTTACTTCAAAATTGAAGTCCTACATATCTAAATTATAAAATTCTAATAATGAAAGGTATTTTGAAAGAAATCTTTAAAATCTACGAAACCCGAATTGAATTAGCTTCCCTGCTAATACTTTTGCATTTGTGTCTTAAAAAAATATACTTAAACCAGTTTGTTGTATCCTTCGTAGAGAACAAATGACCATGGTATTTTAACAACTCCTTTTACTAACATTTTGATAATATGTCTGATTCAACTCCTTTTACTAACATTTTGATATTAATATTTTGATATTATGTGTGATTATTTTATTGGTTGGTATATTTAATAAAAAAAAAGTTGATGTCTCGTTGCTGTGAAAAAGTTGTTAAAAAAAGTTATCAAGGAGACTTTTTCCGAGAACAAATTGGTTGAAATGTAAAGACTGTTGTTAGGGAAAACATCAGAGAAGTAAGTGATGCATAGATTTAGCATCTGAATCAGACATGGAGCTAGATAACCGGGTAATTCATCTTTCATTTCTGTTCCTTGTTTTCATCAAACACTAATCACTGTCATGTTTTCAATTTTGGAAAATTAATAGAATTGACTTATTCACTGCAGAAAAGTGACCAGGGCAGCAATGCACCATTTTCATCCAATCTTCAGCTCTATTCTTACTGCCATAGCTCTTGCTCATGGCGTATCCGCTTTGCTTTATGCCTCAAAGGTTCCTTCCTCACCCCTTTTTTCATGACACTGTGCTTTAGGTACTGTTGTTCAATCAGATTATGGCACTGTTGCTCAATCAGATTTTCAATAATCTGCTTCATGAAGGTTTCATTAAATATCAAATCAGAAGAGTAAAGCAAAACTCCAATTCTAATGGGTGAACACCAAGCACACCAATTGAATTAGTTTTGTTCCATTTTTGGGATTTTATTTTGAATTTTTGATAGAATAACTCCATCTCAGCATTGCTTCTTTTATTTTGTTTTCGATTAACAATAGCTGAGCTTGATATGAAAGTATAACTACAGAAAATGTTGGATTGGACTCAAGAAATTTTGGTTTCGTGATTGATTTTCTTTTCTTTTCTTTTGATCTGATTAGGAATTCCGTATGAGTACAAAGAAGTGGACCTGGTAAAAGGAGAGCAGTACAGTCCAGGTGAATTCAGAGCTCAATAATAAATGTAGTGCTTTACGAATCAAACTCAATAGTGGTTAGGCAAGTTTGGTTGACTGAAAAAATTTCCATTTCTGCTTAAATTTCAGAATTTGAGAGATTGAATCCTCTGCACTATGTTCCAGTATTAGTTGATGATAATGTAGTGGTTTCAGACTCTTATGCAATATTTCTGGTAAGTCTAATGCTACAGACACTGAAAATATTGAGTACTCTACCCGATTCCACATGAAAAACTACTAACTTTTTTATGCTCAAGTTTCTTTTCAATCATGCGTCTCACCGATTAGGTTTGGTATTCTGTTATTCAAATTGCCACTTTATGTGTTTCACGTTTACCTTTATGGGTAGCATTTGGAGGAAAAATATACTCAGAAGCCACTGTTGCCAGTTGATCCACAGCTCAGAGCTCTAAATCTTCAGGTAAAATTCAAGATGATTGATTTGGATTTGTAACGTGAATGTGTTACTCAAATCTTTCTATAGCTTGGCTACTATCTGATGGTTATATTATTTTACAGGTAGCAAGTATTGTTCATTCCAGTATACAGCCTCTTCACATGCTTGCTGTTCTGGTACATTCTAATTATTTTGATCTGAAATCATTGGATTCGAATAATGCTCAAATATTTTGGATTTTTTACACACATTTTTCTACAGAAAGATATGGAGAAAATGTTTGGTGCAGAATCAAAACCGTGGGCCCAGTTTACCATTAACAAAGGTTTCTCAGGTAAGCATATTCTATACCATTTACCATTGTTTCCTTGTTTTCTGAATTTTTTTTTATAACTATTCAGTTCTCTTACTTTCACTTGGACGATGTCCAGCTCTTGAAAAGCTACTGAAGGATTTTGCTGCAACATATGCCACAGGGGAACGTATCTATATGGTATAATCTGGCTGTGCTAAAGCCTTCTTTCTCTTTTTACTTACTATAATGGTTTTCTTCAATATGATTTGAAGCCTGATTTTGAATCTGTTCCTTTTTGTGGTCAATGTCAATTCCTGAAATATTTCTTGATGTCTATTTATTGAATGGAGATAGGAAAAATTGGAAATGGAACTTTCTTTACCTTTTCCTCATGGTCTGGCTGAAAAAATCTCCTCCTCCAAAATTTACCTTTTAACTGTTATGGTGGGTTTCTCCATAATAGATTTTGAAATGTTAGTGTGCTGCCAAAATGAGTTTCAAGCATTATATAATTCTTTTCACTTTGAGATTCTTGCTCTTTTGGAAGTGAACTTTAACTTTCTCTGCAGCTAAGGGCCCTCGTTTGTACATTCATGATCTTCAAAGGATCATATTCTTCATCATAACTTTCATGCCATCTTTTTCACTTAAAATGTTTACTATGCTCAAATGAACAATGTATGATCTAGCTGGAAACAGTGAAACTTTGTGATATTTTGAAGTTAAACACTTATAATTCCAACCTGGAAAGGCATACATAACAAAGAAAATACTGTATTATGCAGGCTGATGTATTTTTGGCACCACAGATAGAACAGGCAGTTCAGAGGTTTGGTGTGGATATGGTAAAGTATAGTTCTTATAATTTCTTAATATATTTCGTTTCATTATATACAAATATTGGTACACAAGCCTGAGTGGTTGAGAGTGGATATAGAATTCTTCTCATCTCTTTTCTTCAGTTCTCTTCTACTGTCTTTTATTTGTTTGCAAATAAATACGTAATATAATGATGTACCATTTGGTGATGTATCTTTGAATGGAGTATCATTTTTAGCAAATAAAACTTACTTATATTAGGACCTGAGCATTAAATTAAAGGTATTAAAAAATGCCTTAATATTAGAATTTAACATTAGATGGTCCTAACAAGTTACACATTTTTAAAGAAAGATGGTCTTAAAATATATGGGATGATTTATAAATAGTTGTTTCGAATGGTGAATAACTGCATAACAGATTGGAGAATGCAGTAAACACTTGAGAAAATCATGTTAACTTTCCCTAGAAATAGCTTTAGCAAATGGCATTTTATAAAGAACTATAAAATTACTAGTGACTCTAAAGCCATAAGAAACAACTGGGGTTATAGCATTTTGTTCAAACCTGGAACCTTTCTTTTGGGTTCATGTTTGGTTTTATGTGGTTCTAGTTGGGTAATGGGAGGACATTTCAATTTTGCTAGAGATCTTAAGGAAATACTAGGGAATGAGATGCTTTGGTAACTATGAACTCTGTGGTTTCATCTCATTTGGATAGATTCCTTTTCACTAGTGTTTGGGAGGAAGCTTCCCTTGACCTTACACAAGAAGCACTAAAATAAACAGTTTCTAATCACTTCTGATAGGAGACAAGTGGTTAAGAGAGTGTATGAGGGCTAATAGAGGGTAACACAGCTGTAATTGAGATACTTTTCTTGCAAATCTTATTTCCAATTTCTCACTTTATCTTTCCTCTATGGAAAAATCTTTTATTTAGACTACTGGTCTTAATTTTAGAGGCTTTGACACCAATATGGATGCTAAAAGGCTTTAGTGGTGCTCAGTTTGAAATAGTTTGGTGTATATGGTTGAAAAGAAAAATGCTATAACTTTCACGGCTAGTTCAGCTTAAGGGGATGTCTATGGTGGTAGATATTCAGATATTGACATGCTATTCTACATGCATTATTACACTAGTAGTTTATGCTCATTTCACTCTTAATGTGGAGTATTTCTTATACTCATTCTCCATAATATGCTTTTTCAATCACAATAAATGCTTCTGCCTGAGAGAAGAAGTTATAAATCATCTACATATTATGAACATTTACAATTTTGTGAGTTTTTGCAGTCCAAATTCCCTACACTGAGTAGGTTGTATGAAACATACAAAGCTTTGCCAGAGTTTCAAGCCTCATCACCCCAATGACAATTTGATGCCTTCATTCACAACCCTTGACTTCTTCAGCATCTGAAATGTCTATGTTGTTTTGGCTCTGGAGCTACCATGCAAATGAAATGGTTGTCACAAGGCCTTCTTATAATTATGCTTCTACTTCGCAAACTTATCTCATGTGTCTGCCAGAACAGTTTCATCAGTTGAAAGTTAAAACTGGGTTTCCTTCATAAGCATTTGACAGCATTATGGTTATACTTAACTAGTAGGTATTATTATGTCCCCTCAAACCCAGTGATTGAATATTTTGGTACCTCAAATATATCACTATATCAAGCTCAATATTAAAAATATATTTAGTCAAACTTTTTGTTTATGCAGAACTATTTAAAGACTCAACAAAGATATAAAAAATAATGTAGCTAACATTTTATATGAATGTGTGTAATGTAATTTAATATTTTACTCTTTTTAAAGTGAAAAAATTATTTATCATTATTCATACGTTAATTAAGATCATGAAGTATTATTCCCATTAAAGTTAACTGTGAATGTATAATAGTGTAGTCATCATATATTCAGTACATAAATCTATATTAAGTTATAGAAAGAAAGCTTACAGTAAGCCCGTCTAGCTCAGTTGGTAGAGCGCAAGGCTCTTAACCTTGTGGTCGTGGGTTCGAGCCCCACAGTGGGCGAGACGTTTTCCTCATACGTTTTAAGAGTTGTATGTTTTACTTTTATTCTTGTACACTTTAATCGTAACTTTTTCACACTTCTTTTTATTTGACATTTGATTACACAAGTAATTTTGGTCAATTTAACTGATGCACAGACTATTTTTAAAATTTAAAACACAGTAAAAATTCTAACCCAAAAAATACTAAACCTTGATATGATTTTACTTACCTTTTACTTTACAAGAATAAAAATAATACAATATAATATTAATTCAAAATATAATCAATATACATATAAGTCTGAAAAATGGCGTCTGGTTTTTAATGTATTGAATGAATTAAGGGAAGGAGATATTTATACAAATGCAATGGGAGGTTAAATAAAAATTGAATGTGAGGTTAAAGGATTATTTAGTCCAAGAAAATATACACAACAATACTTTCAATAGCCTTTTCATTATTGTTATAAATTACGCACTAGGGAACTGCAAACAAGAAGATGGAATCAAATATGAAATAAGCTGAACTTCGGAGTGTAAAATAACTTTTTAGAAAGTGTATATCTAAGGACAATGCTCAAGTACTGTTCAAAACTATCCTAGACTCTTTGCTTCACCAAACTTCAAATTTGGCACATTAGCATCTAAAACTCACTACAAAATTGTTAGCCAATAAATTCAGCATGATACAGGACTAATGAAGCACAAATTAAATTCCTACCAATTTCACTAACGTAATTTTCTAACTTTTTCCCCCCGGAACTATACAGCTTCCACAAAAGCATGTCAAAGAGGATGAAAAAAAAGCATAATTTCTGAAGCATCTCTCATGAAAATAAATTAGTTCAGTCATGTGCTTGACCATGCTACAGCAATTAGTGTTCTGAGGTAGTTTAGGAATACAGTTGATGGAGCTTCCCAACATTTTCTTGTTCACCAATGTTGTGGCTAAAAGGGGTGCGTTTTTTTTCCCTGCAGAGTGCAATCAAGATAAAAATATATATTATATAATAGAATGAAGATGCAATCTAGGCAGTGCACCTTACTAAAACAACTCAACCTCTTACCCAACACATTCACAACAGCCAAACATGTTGGTCCTCCTCCCCAAATTATATATCAAATTCTTCATGAAATTTCTCAAATTATTTTTTTAATTTTCTAAATTCTTCATGAAATTTCTCGAATAATATTTTTAATCTTCTAATGCTACTGAGTAAACAAGAAAAGACAGATATTTAAGAGATTTGAAAAAAAATTAACAGTTGATACAGGAAGTACATTAGTAACTTGGATTACATAAACAATTAAATAATGATTTTACCTTCAATGTTGAGCAATTATGATGGTTCTTTAGATTTTCCTTTCTTTTTTCTAGAACTTTTATGCTTAGGGCCTTGTTGTGTCCCCATAAGCAATTCATTATGCATTTGTAGCCATAACTCTTCAAAGTGCTTGTGAAAACTATGCTGAAACCAATCCAAAATTTCTGCATATAGTTCCCTTGGATTCTCCTTCCACACCGTTCTTAGCACAGCAGAGCTATGAATCAGCCTGCTTTTTAACTTGCTTACAAGATTTACCACCCTTTTCTGACCAAATGCTTCTTTCTTCATGATACTTTCAGGGGGAGCTGACATATATTTTCGAACAGATTTTAAACAGGGACACACCTGGCCTTCAAGCAAAGCATAGGCAAACACTTGCACCCGATCTTCATCATTGCTAATGGGCAATGAATGCATTGGAAGCTTCCAAGAGAAACGGCCAAAGGTTGGGGTTACCCAACATTTTACTTGGTCAGTCTGGGCATCATAATAAGATCTAGGATCCTTCAGAGGAGCCGAGAAGACACATGAAGACTTAGCATGCTCAACAAGCCAAGCTGGCTCTACACTTGTTGCCCCATGCATATACGCTCTCTTGGTACTTATCTCTTCTTTCTTTGGTCTTTTGGTCTCCAATAGTTCATTATAAACCAAATACTCAGGGCCCACAGTGGAAAGTGATGACCAACGATGAAGTAAAACACTTTCATCTACCATGCATGACTGATACCTTAAGGCACGAGAGGTTTTCTCTCCATCGAAGGCCCTAGAAAAAGATGTAATACGTTTAGCAACCCTATCTGCCCAGCCAGCACATATTGCTTCACAGATTAGCCTTTCCTCAACAAGAGAAAGTGGATACTTTTCAGAAGAAACCTGCCAAGCACATTCAACATCCTCTAATGTTCCACGGATCCATGAGTACTCTTCTTCAAGACCACCTTTATCAATCTGATAAAAGACCAGTTTAAGTAGCTGTTGTCGAAGTTTGGACATTTCATCCATGGTTTTGAAATGCAAAGCATAGTCATCACAGAATTCTACTGATTTCTGTGAATGTTCAAAACACTGTAAAGCGTATGCTATGGTGAGGGCATCACTAGTGACAACTCGAAATTTTTCTCGTGCAACTTTTGCCGTTTCTTTTAGTTTCTTTCTGCTTGACTTTCCCTTTTTATCAAAGTCTTTCTCACCATATCCCATTCCAGATTTCTCAGACATCTTTGAATCTCTGCTGTTATCATCTTCATATTGCATTATAAAAGGATTTGACAAGCTCAATGCCGCAGCAGCTGCAACAGCATATGCCAAAAGCAAATTTAAATTACATTTAAGCTCATGTCTTGTGTTTTTAATAACAGTGAGGAGCATTCTAGAATGACGAGGACTCAAGGGATAATGTGCCATGGCTTTTCCCAATGGTGTAAGTTCATCCTTGCTATCAAGTGCTTCAAGAGATTTCAAGCAATTTTCAGCTTCGAGCAAAGAAGCAGCTTTAAGTGATGTAGGAAATGGGAAATTTGCAACCTGGATGAGAAGCAAAATTAATGAGTAAAAAATACCTCAAACTGATAAACAAAATAAAAAAAGGAAAGGAAAATCCAATTTGACCTGGTGCGAAATGAATAAATAACAGCCATTTGTAAAACTTGATAAATATTACTATATAGAACAACATTGACAAAGCAGGATAAAATTTGAGATTATAATGTTTTAGAGCCAAACAACAACAATATAAATGAATGCAATCTTCTTAATGATATATGTTGCATAAGACCATTTGTGTTATGAAGGATTCCATTTCCTCACTCAGCCCATCATAAATAGCCAAGCTATCTGAAAGGAGTACATAATGAACTACTTCCGACCATATCTTCTAATGATAGTACCCGACTTAAAAAAAGCAAATGCAATGAACATCAACGGATAAAGTAATACACTTAACCTACCTTTGTAATATGCATGGATTTTAAGAGAAGGACAACACCATGAACAGGTACTTTCTCAACTTCGGCAGGAGAGTGCTCAGGAAATTCATTATTAAAGGCTGCAGAAGAATAGAGACGGTAACAGTGTCCAGGTCCAGTTCTTCCAGATCTGCCTGCACGCTGTGCAGCAGATGCCTTACTTATCCATTGTATTTCATATGTCTCCATGCCATTAGAGGGGTCATAATTCTTCACCTTTTCTCTTCCGGTATCAACCACATACTTTATCCCTGGGATAGTTAAAGATGTTTCAGCAACATTTGTAGCAACAACTACAAGCCGCTCTCCCTCCCCAACTTGTTCAAATACAAGTAGTTGAGCTGCTGCAGGAAGCATGGCATACAGAGGTAGAACACAGAGTGCACCTGGAGTACTGCAAATTTCTTTAGTTGTTTTCTCCCTGGGAACTTTTGATTGTTCTAAATTACTTTCTATGTTCGCAGAAATTGTCTTCTCTTCATTTGAGGAGCTTGATGTGGCCTGCCAAGACAATTTTTCAAAAGCAGCCTTTAGTGAAGCAAGGCTTCCCGCCTGTCCTAAGGCATCCACAATATTACTATTGTTCTCCGGAAGCACAAGATTATCATCATCAAATTCCAGTTCACTCTCTGTTTCAGTGTCATACGAAAATTCAGATTCATTCTCATTTGCATTATCTTCATCTTCATCATAACCACTAAATCGATCAGTTTGCTGGATGGATGAACTTCCCTGAACCTCAAACGCTTCATTGATCTCACTAATATTTACTCCCTCAACAAAGTTTGTTTCATTGATCACAGTGCTATCAGTTTGCACAGACCCTTCAACTTTTTTCTTGACAAACTCCCTTGATGCTTTCCGTAATTTCCTACACAAGTCCTCTACTTCCCTTTGCCCAGTAACAAAGACAAGTATGCCCCCAGGTGGCAACCTCTTGTGAATTGCCAAGACCTTCTTATATGCTTCTCCAATGTAATCTGTTTTCTCTGTTTTCTTTGAGAAGTATACTGCTACTGGAAATTGCCTTGTAGGAACTTCTATAACAGGTGGAGCAGTATGGAATAACTTCCCAGAAGTGAAGTCTTGTACTCGCAAGGTGGCACTCATAAGCACAAGTCTTAAGGGAAAAATCATTTTTTCAGGACTTATAGTTTCCCCTGAAAGTATCATCTTCTGTTGTTCATTATAAATCTGTCATCATAGCAAAATAAAAGATCATCTTCATTAGAGTGTCAGAGGCACAATTAATATATACAGAGAATATTTCATTTGTTGAATAAAGAACTTTCATGCTAACCATTTGGCGAGTTTTAATTACACGTGAGAGCATCCCGATCAAAATGTCCGTGTTCAAGCTCCTCTCATGGGCCTCATCAAGAATTATGACAGAATAACGTCTCAACAATATATCATTCTGCACCAGTTATTCAATTAAACAACATTAGTACAAACAATTCTGCAAATCTGTTACATATCTTGTTTTAGTGTAACTAAAGAATGGAGTCATCACAACAATACTAAAATAGTAGCAAATGACAGGAAAAATTTTAATAAACAAATTTTCAGTTTCCAATCTAAAGTGACATGGAATATGCATCATTTTAAAATGTGCTCACATTCACATACAAATAGTAATGTTCTCAAATATTTCACAAATGAATACATGTTGAGTGATTTTCCTTGGAATGAATGAGATGTCACATAATAAATAATAAATTCATAGATCCCATCATGTATTAAGTTTTAAGTAACATAAAAGGATCCTGGTTTCTTGATATAAAAAGGTTTCTACTTTCTTGTGATTATGATAGAAGGACTTCTCAATATTAAAAATTGTTGGTAGGGGTAATAACAACCTGAACTTCTCGTAGCAAAATTCCATCTGTCATAAACTTGATAGAACAATTTTCACCAATCTTCTTGTCATATCTGACTTGAAAACCAACCTCCTTCCCTAAATAAAGACCAAGCTCATATGCCACACGCTTAGCTGTAGCAAGAACAGCCACTCGACGTGGTTGAGTAACACCAATGATACCCTTACTTGAGCCATAACCAGCTTCATAAAGAAACTGATCAATTTAAAAAATTCAAAAGAAAATAATCAACAGGTAAGCTGAATAAAATGAAGAATGCTATCACCATAATCAGGCATCAAACAAACTCACCTGAGGAACTTGAGTTGTTTTACCACACCCAGTTTCTCCGCATATGATAACACTCGAACAGTCATTTATAGCTTCCATTATCTCTTGCTCCATCATAACTATAGGCAAATCCTTTCTTTTATCTTCAACTTCACTTGGTCTATACACATGCACAACAGTAGGAACATTTGAAGGTCTTGGTGCAGAATAATCAAGGTTGCTCAATCCATTGAGATTATGGTTCTCATCTGTTCTATTCTGTCCAATGTTAACAAACAAGTGCCGAACAGCATTAAAGCAAATTAAAGAAAGACAAAAAGGGATCTCAAAAATCATGTCATCAGTTAATAACAAAATATGATATCTCAACAAACTACTGTTACAGGTATATAAGCATAGTGTAGTGTGTGTACAAGATTATTTCTCCCCAAATTAGAAAATAAAATTTTGAAAGAATGTGTAAGTTTTACATACACAAAAAGAATGTAAAGTGATGAATATAAGAACTAAGTGTTATATGTGGGATATTATTTTTCAATGGTCCAAATGAAACAATTACATTATATCATAAGCATTGATTATCCACACTAACTTGCAATTTAATTAGGCACTATACCTTTAAATTGGTGTTTTTTATTTCATTGATCGAACAAGACAATGGAGAACTTCTGATTTCATAAAGTTGTTTGTCAATGGAAATGTCAGCAAGATTTCCAGAAACATATTTATAATTTTCAACTTCATTGCCATGAACTGGTTCTTCAGAGGACTCCAGAGGTGTTGAAGTTGTATTTAAGACTTCTTCTGATCTAACGGGTTGAATTTGAATGTCATTTTCTTCAACTTCATCATCCTGTGCTAAATGAATCTCGTCCATCTCAGGTTTCTTATACAGTCCATCATATGGAACCTTCAATCCTTCTTTCAATAAATGAACAGCCCTCCTACGCTTTTCCTTCATAGTCTCATTCTATAAATATATGACAGCACCAGTAAACAAACAGTCTCATTCTAATTAATTTTACCATAAATCTACCACTGTTACAACAATACATACCCGATTTATATTGCATGAAGACTGCAAAAGATGATAAGCATACTCTGGAAGTGTGTTCTCGCTGGAAAAGAATTACTTCAAGCTTTTATCAACGACCCACAGAAAACCACATTAAAGAAAAAACTGTAACTGAATAAAAAAGTCATTCACATACTTCATTGTCTTAATAGCTTTTTCCTGCAGTCGTTGTTTCTCCTTGTCATCCTACATCGGCAACTAAACAAACTGAGACTAATAACAGAAGAGAAGAGAATGGAAAGCGTTAACTTTTTATCTACCCAACAAACCTCAAACTTCTTCTTCCTCTTCTGAGGTTTGCTCAATTTCTGTTTCTTATTTGATTTAGCTTTTCGATGATCCTAAGTAACAGAAGTTTGATCAGACAAAGTTTGTAAACATTCAAAATTGAATGAACAAAATCGCATGTTCAACTGTCTCTACCTTATCCTTCCCTTTCCTTTTCTTCATCCTCTTTGCAGGCAAAATCAGTGCATTACTACCACCATCTCCCAGACTAGCCAAAAGATAAACATTCAAATCATTTAAAGACGAATTAAAAAAAAAAAAATGTATTTTCCCTCATTTTTGCTGCTTCCACAAAAAGGGGTAATTTTACCTTTGAGAATTGATTTCAATAACATCGCCAGAGCTTTCCCAAGTTTCCATCTTGCTATGCTCAGAAACCAGTGCTTCCCTAAACACAGAGGAATTGCATGCATTTTGAATTAAGACAGATAATTACGAGAGAAAAAAACATTCTCTTTGTTTTCAATGTGCTACTCAGAAATCAAGCAGCACAATTGCAAAGATAGCCTATCCTTACTTCTAGGTCTATGAAACTAACAAGCGTTCAAAAAATTATTGTAATTTCGATAGAACCATAATTTTGATTGGAATTTCAAATCACTACAGAATTCGGGAATCAGGAAAATAGTGTGGCTAACCCTGCAAATGCGTGAGTGTGTCAAGTGCACCGGAGTATGGTGGTGTGGCACGCGGCGGCACGGAGCTTCGTTGGAATTGGACGGCGGCACACGGCAGTGAGGGACTGGGAAGAACTGGCTTTGTTCTGAACTTCTTTCAGAGTGTAGCCAATAGGGTAAGCACTCAGCTGACCCAAACGGCGGTCGTTTTGATGATTTCACACCACTTTATTTAATCATTATTTACAAAATAATTTCTTGATTATTTGTTTTTTTATCTCTAATCCTAAATTAAATTTTGTTAGCTTTTAATAATTAGGAAGAACCTTGTAACAGAATATAAATTATTTATTTTTAGTTTAAAATAAAAATTACATATTTAAAATATTTATTTAGCGTAGATTTTAATTTTATAAAATAAATATTTATTCCGTATTTTATATGTAATCTATGTTTAATAAGAGAAATTTCATCTATATTTTAGAACATTAAAAAAAAGATATTCTTCCTATTAACTAACTTTTTATTTTTCATGCACAGATCTTTATCATTTTATCCATCAAGTAATTATTGTTAAACTCAATTAACTATGACAACAGAAAACTAACTCTATCATAAAAACTATTTACGATAAAAAAATTATATTTTTTTATGATTAATTTTTCATTTTTAATAATTATTATGATAATAATTTTTAATTTTCGTTATTATAAGAAAAAAAGGGTAGAAACACGTAATTCCAGTAATAAGGATGAGATCTATACAAATCATGCACTTATTATATATTTATTTATAACATCAATATTAATATATATATATATATATATATATATATTATACAAATATAACTCTTGTGAAAACTTTTAATTAACGCTATACAAAGATGATTCTTTTCAAATGAATTTCTTGAAAAAGGAATATTAGAAAAAATTTAATAAAAAAACATATTATAATATTTAAACCTTTTTATTATAAAAGTTTAAGATTTAGGATTGAAGAATTAAAAGATGATTTGGATTGAGATATAGTCATCTTCTATGTTAACGTTGATTTAAGAGAATGTAACATATTGACTTTATTTTAAAAATATATGATAACAAATAAAAAAATATAAAAGAAAACATAAATTAATCTGAATCTGAACTAAATTAATAATTAAATTAGAATTTAAATTAGCCAACCGCTCAGTTAGAATTTAAATTAGCCAACCACTTAGGTAGAACTTATATTAGCCAACCGCTCGGTTAAACTTCAGGGATAATCGAACAATCATAAACATTTAAATATCTTAAGTATCATCAATAATCAAGTTTACAGGTAAACTATACTTACTTGTTATTGGGTCATGATTAAGTCTATACTAATTACAAGCCAATCTCGAAACCTATAATAGAAGTTTGAGATAAAGAGGTAGGTGATTGCTGTGATTTTAAGATTTTACTTAGTGTAGTCAAAATGGGTTGAAAACTGTGAGCCAACCTAACTCATCACGGGTTTGGGCCGGGTTAGATTGAAAAAAATGAAATTTTGATAAGGCCAATTTTGAGCGCGATCCACTAAGAACCTGCCTCACTCAGGTTAAACCCGTGGTGAGCAGGGTTGGCCACATAATTTTATTTTTTGTGTTTGCTTTTGGATTATATTTGGAGTTTAAGATGATATTTTATTGTATTTTGATTGTGTCTATATATATATATATATATATATATATATATATATATATATATTGAATTGTCTTTAGAATTTAATCATTTTGGATTGAAATTTATTTAGATTTGAATTAGAAAACAATTGTTATTTTTTCTTTGGAATTGAAAAAAAAACTCGGGGTGTTTCTCCCTCCAACACCACCCCTTGCTCCCTCCACCACCCCATTCCTGTTTTACCCCTCTCTTTATTTTCTCATTCCTATTTTATCCTTAGTAAAATTTTAGGGTTAATATTTTTTAACTTCTACCCACTCCAATCATCTACATGTATGCAGCAACAACTCTTCTTCCTCTTTATCGTTTGTCCCCTCATTGTTTCATTGTGTTCTTCTTCCTCTTTTTCACGTTCCACTTCTTCTCTCATTCTTTAATTGTGGTAGAATTGTGGTCTCAGAGTGTGGTGGACTTTCATTAGCTGGTGTGCTTAGTGAGAGATTGCAAGTGGTGGTGGAAGCAATTGATCAGCCGTGCTAAGATCGGTGTGTGGTGGTGGTGTGGTGGTGCTTGAAGGATTCATCGTGAAGGTGCGTAATAAACCCTAAAAAAATAAACGTATAATCTTTAAACGGATGTGAGCATCTCTCAGCATATGTCAACATCTGTTTAAGGGAAAACGGATGTCGATATCCGTTTTGCCTTAAACGGATGTTGACATCCGTTGACGGATGCTCACATCCGTTTAAAGTTACATGTTTATTTTCCAGTTTATTTTTATTAGTTTATTTTTTTATATTAATTTTGGAGATATTTTAATAATGTAAGTTTATATGTTTTGATGTATTATTTTTGATGTATTTTACTAGTGTATTTTTGAAGATCTTTATTGTTATTAGTTTATATTTATATTGTTTTTGTATTTTGCAGTTATATATAATTAGTTTTTTGTTTTAATGTTTTTGTATAATATATATATATATATATATATTTTATATATGATTTTTGTATTCTTTAACAATTTTATAATTACATAAAAAATTATTTATTAGTTTAATTATATAAAATATATAGTTTTATTATATAAATATTTTTGTAATTAAAACAAATGGATGTGGTGGAGTTTGGGGGGTGGGAATCTGAAAAGAGAGAAAAGGAGAGTTGGGAGGTGGGGTTGAGTGAAAAGTAAAAATGGGTAGAAAGGTAGAGTTTGAGTTTAAAGTAAATAAATAGGATTAAAAGTATAAAAATTATTTTTGTAATTAAAATTTTTTTGCATAAGGTTGGGGAGGTGGAGTGAGAAGTGGTGGTGGTGGAGGGAGTGAATTAAGTCGTTTAACCCATCAACCTGTCTGTGGTGAGTTGGGCTGAGTTCAAATCTTTTCAACTCGCTAATAAATGAGCCAGGTTGGGTTGACTTACTAAGTGACCAACCCGTGGTGGGCTGAGTCGGGTAACCCATTTTGACAACACTAATGTACTAATGAAACGGTCATATTACTGACTTAAACGTCAGAGTACCTTTAGCAAGTATCCTCACAGAGCTTAAAGAAAGAGTAATAAGGACTTAAGAAAACTTTACAACTAAGACTGTAAAAACGATATTAGAAGGTTTGGAAAAAAATGACTTAAACTTTTGATTGTGATCCAAAATTCCACACTCGAAACATGTTTATGTATGATAAGTGAATTGAAGTCACAAATCTTAGATAATTTTATGAATTATTTGAATTTGTGTATATTGAAATTTATGAAAGGACATTTACTTCATTAATATTTTAGGTTATATAGAATAAAATATCAAATGGTGATAAACTAATGAGTTTATTACTCATCTAACACATATCTTAAACTTATCTTGTACCATAAAACAAAAGTGTTTGTATAAAAATATGTCATTATCTTATAAAACTTGATTGTTTAAAAAAACATCAATACGTATTTCTTACAGTAAGTATATATATATATATATATATATATATATTGTTACTACCGAGTAGGGTTAGCCGACCAGGCATACTTGTTTTACCGAGCACACGGGGTTGATCGGCCAATTAGACCGACCGGGCACATGAAGGTGATGGAAACTTTCCAGCCGTTGGCTGGAGACAGCTTTTGAATAACCATGAATGCATAATTAATGGTGTAACGGTTAGTGTCGAGCAGTTAAGGTGAGCATTGATTGTCATTAAGAGGTAAATTAATGGATAAGATTCTTTGAAACCATATAAATAACAAACGATGAAGAAGGTAAACTCTCTGATTTTGATTGATTTTCACTAGACTTGCAAGGATAATTTCTGACTTGAGCGTCGGAGTGTTTCCTGCAGGTCACCCCCCTTTGATATTGAGAGAGGATTCAGGAGTGAAGGAGAAGGACCGGTCGGCAGCGGATGAGCATTTCCGAACGGGAGCAACAGGAGTTTCCCTCGGTCCCTTTCAGCAGAAACATTTTGGCGCCCACCGTGGGGCCGAGGATTGTTGAGGACAACCCACTGAGACCATAGGGATGGACCAGGACCAGGCAGTGTTTATGCAAGAGATGAGAAGAAGGATGGAGGCGATGCAGGCAGAAATTGAGACCCTTAGGGGCGAGCGTGATTCGGCTAGAAGGGCACAAGCTAACCGTCAATCTTCCGCACGCGCCCCGACACCACCTATCGTTGAGATGCCGGAGACAAAGCCGGATTCAGAGGAAGAAACAGACCCTACCCATGACAGTCATTATCACGGGGAGGATTAGAGTGATGCTGGCTCGCATCGAACCGTTAATCGCCCGGTCCCAGCCGGCCGAGCGAGAGCCCTGCATCCGTTCATAGCGGTGGTCATGGAGGAACAGATCTCGGAGAGGGCGTTTCCGGCCGCAGAGAAGTATGACGGGTCAGGTGATCCGGAGGAACATTTGAGGTCCTTCGTCGATGCCATGACTATTTACTCCCCTAGTGAAAATGTGTGGTGCAGGGTTTTTTCCTTATCGATTAAGGGAGAAGCCTTAGCATGGTTTCATTCGTTGAGACCTCGAACCATTGGTAATTTCGCCACCCTGAGGGACATGTTCGAGCGGCAGTTTTCGGCGGGTAGAGCTCGAAACTTGACGTATTTGGAGTTGACCAACATAAAACAGGAGAAGGGAGAAAGTCTTCGAGACTTCATGGACCGGTTTAACAGAACCGCTCGGCAAGTGAGGGGAGTGGGTAAGAAGTTTACCATCAGCACTCTGGCCACCGCATTGAGGCCCTCCCCTTTCGCCGATAACTTATTTGCGAAACCCCCTTTAACCTTGGACGAGTTGCAAGAGAGAGCCGCTCGGTTCATCAGAATAGAAGAGATGAGGGCGGTTCAGAGGCGACAACAGGAGTAGAGCTCAACCTCAGAGCAGGAGAAGAAGGAAGGTAAAAAACCGTTCGTAACTGGCGAGCGATCAAAAGGCCAGAAGTACAGAGATGGCCCGAAGGGGGGTAGATTCGAAAGATACACCCCATTGAATATGCCAAGGGCTAGAGTTTTGGAAGAAGCTTTGAGTGCAAACTTGATTCGGGTAAGACCTTCTCGGTCGTCACCCAAGGCGGACGGAAGTAAACATTGCACCTATCATTTAAACATAGGGCATAACACCGAAGATTGTACAGTGTTGAAGGATAAGCTGGAAGAACTAATCCGGGTGGGTCACCTGAAAAAGTTCGTGAAGGAGGAGCGGAGCGCGAGAAGCCCACCCCGGGCGAGAAGCTCACCCCGGAGGACGAGGGTGGAACGAAGTGATAGGAGAGATGACCGGCCCCCGGATCGGAGGCGGAGTAGAAGTCGTAGCCATGACCGATCACTGCGTGGCACGATAAACACTATCTCGGGAGGTTTTGCTGGAGGGTCGTTGGCATCGGCAAGGAAGAGAAATTTGAGGGAGCTTAAGAGTGTTCACCGGGTGGATGTGAGGAAGCGCTCCATGTCGCCAATCACATTCATCGATGAAGATTTTCATGCTCCTGATCCAGATCAAGATGATCCGATGGTGATAACAGCTGTAATTGCTCGATACAGCGTGGGAAAGGTATTGGTGGATCAAGGCAGTTCCGTTAACATTCTTTACTAGAAGACGTTCCAACAAATCGACATATCCGAGGACCTGATAGCCCCGTATAACGAGCAGATAGTAGGATTTTTGGGGGAGAGGGTGGATACGAGAGGATATGTAGATCTGAGGACTTGCCTAGGAACTGAGCGTAATAAAGAGTTGAAGACCAAGTTTTTACTAGTAGAGGCAAACACATCGTATAATGTGTTGTTGGGCCGACCATGCTTGAATGCGTTTGGGGCGATCGTTTCCACACCTCACCGTACACTCAAATTTCCATCGGACAATGGAACCATTTGCACCGTTCGGTCCGACCAGAGGATTGCCAAAGAATGATATGTGGCCGGGCTGAAGGTTCAGCCATCTTCATCTGATCCATCCCATCGGCAGAGGAGAAAACGATCGGAGGTAGCAATGGCGGATCTAGATCCGAGAACTAATACCGATGATCGGATGGAACCAATGGGAGAAACAAGGCTTTTCAGCCTTGGGCGGAAGGAGGAACATGTTACTACCATCGGGAGTGAGCTGGAGGAAGACCAGGCCAGATCGATAGGTGCGGAGTTGAAAAAGAACAAAGATTTGTTTGCCTGGACTACAGCCGATATGCCAGGAATCCACCCAAAAATTATGTCACACAAGCTGGCATTGTTCAAGGAGGCCCGACCGGTGGCCCAAAAGAAGAGAAGATTGGGGGAAAAGAAGCGATCGGCAGTGGCAGCTGAGGTGAAAAAGCTGTTAGAGGCAGATTTCATCTGTGAAATCAAGTACACAACTTGGCTGACGAACGTTGTGATGGTGAAGAAGTCAAGCGGGCAGTGGAGAATGTGTACGGACTTCACGGATCTCAACAAAGCTTGCCCCAAGGACTCTTATCCGCTACCAAGTATTGATGCGTTAGTGGATGAGGCTTCGGGGTTTCAAGTGCTAAGTTTCCTGGATGCATATTCAGGATACAATCAGATTCCTATGTTTCCCCCGGACAGTGATAAGACAACCTTCATCACCGAGCGGGCTAACTATTGCTACGAGGTTATGTCGTTCGGATTAAAGAATGCGGGGGCTACCTACCAGCGGTTGATGGATAGGGTCTTTTATGGTCAGATAGGTAGATGCATGGAGGTCTATGTGGATGACATGGTGGTGAGAAGCCGATCGGTGGAAGACCATGTGAGAGATCTTCCGGAGGTTTTCCATCAAGTTCGCAAGTACAATATGCGCCTTAATCCGGCCAAGTGTACTTTCGGGGTACCGGCAGGAAAGTTTCTAGGTTTCTGCTAACAACTAGAGGAATAGAGGCAAACCCCGACAAGTGCAGAACGATACTGGAAATGAGAAGCCCTCAGAAGCTGAAGGAGGTTCAGAGGTTGGTAGGGAGGCTGACTTCATTATCGCGCTTTATTCCAAAGCTAGCCGAGCGGATAAAGCCGATAGTAAGAATCATGAAGAAAAGTGCGAATACCGATTGAGATGACCAGTGTGAGCAAGCCTTCAACGAAGTTAAAAGCATACTGGTCAGCCCACCGGTCATGGGACGACCTGATTCAGGGCATGCGTTACAATTTTTCCTGGCGATCTCGGAGGACACGGTCAGCTTAGCTTTGGTGCAAGAACAACCTGAGTTTAAACTCGTGTACTTCGTTAGCAGAACATTGCAGCCCGCAGAAACAAGGTACAAGCGAGTCGAGAAGATCGCTTTGGCCCTAGTGATGGCAGTGTTAAAACTTTGGCAAGTGTACCAAATTGTTCTAAGTAATAAAACCGGTAAGACCGGATATCGTTTCCCAAGAGACTCGTGTCACCAAACAATCGTATAATTTCCAACTAACTTAGACTAAAGAATGCTTCATAATTTGTGTTTTTGTGCAATTAAAGTAAACATGAAACATAATTGATAAAAGTGATCTTAGATACTCAAACACTTGGAAATGGAAAGATTAGAAATGATATGGAATGGTATTGTTGGGGGTATGATTTCACCTACTTCACTCTTATGTATAGAAAATCACTTCCTCTTCATTAATATGCCAATGTCAATCTACTAAATTACTCAAACCCAATCCCTTGGTAGAGAGAGCCTAGACTTCCTTATTAGGCTCCAATCCCTTGGAAAACCTAACAATTATTTCTGCATTAAGAATTGAGATCTTAAGACAACCAAAGGTCCTAGCTCTATCCCTAGATACTATTTCCTTTAGGTGTTTAATCCAAGTCCAGATTTACCCAACATTTCCCAATATCAAGCAAACCCTAAAATCATGTAATGGGTAGCAATTTCACAACAAGCATTAAGAAAGGGAATTAAACACTAACAATCAATGAAAGAGGCATAAATTCATTCAAAACATAGTAGTTTACATAAGAATTCAGTGGCTACATCAATCCCCCAACAATAATGAAACTAGCTCTCCATGCATGGAGAGCTCAAGCTTACAACAATGGTGGAAATGGAAGAAGGAAGAAGACCCAAGGTTGAAGAAGGACTGTTCCCACAGCTCCTAGCTCGCCTCCAAGAGCTCCAAATGAGAGAAATCGTGTTTGGGCAGCAAAAGATCCAAACCCCTTCGCGTTTCTGAGTTAAATAAGCTCAATCTGCCACATCAGTAAAAATCGCGCCCGGCGCCCTCTGGCAGTCGCGCCCGGGCGCGAGGCTCTCGCAAAAATTCGAAAACTCGCGAAAACTCGCGCCTGGCGCCCTCTCTGTTTCGCGCCCGGGCGTGAGCCTCTCGCAAAAAGTCACAAAAAGTCGCGCCCGACGCCCCTCTGTGCCCGGCGCGAACCATCTGGATAAATTGAAAGTGGACGAGCGTCCTCTTCTCTGGCCTGGACGAGCGTCCTAAATATTGGACGAGCGTCCTCTTATCCCTCTGGACGAGCGTCCTCTTAGCTCCTGGATGAGCATCCACTCTCTTGCAGGACGAGCGTCCTCTCTGCTAGCTGGACGAACGTCCAATTCTGCTGGCTGAGACGAGCGTCCTCTTCTGCCTGGCTGGGACGAGCGTCCTCTTCTGCCTGGCAGGGACGAGCGTCCGCTCGTGCTTCCACTTTGGACGAGCGTCCGCTCTTTTGCCTTCTGCACGAGCGTCCGCTTGTGCTTCCACTCTGGACGGGCGTCCTCTCTCCTGGCTTCTGGACGAGCGTCCTAGTCTTTTTCTGGATGAGGACGAGCGTCCTCTTACTAGCGACGAGCGTCCTCTTACTGGCGACGAGCGTTTCTGCATGTGTTTGCTCTATACATTGTTGGAGACTCTTCCAAGCTCATTTTTAGCTACAAAATAAGGGATTATTGATGAAAGTCCATCAAAGTAGCCAAAAACACAATTATTCAGAAAACAAGACAAAACAAGAGGATTAAGCAAGTTATAAGTTAGAAAGGAGTTGATTTTGCTACTAAATTGATGCTTAAATAATGGTAAAATTTAGCATTATCAGGCAGCGCGGCGCCTAAGGCCGTACTTCCAAAGTCATCAGGTGATAGGACGAACATATCACCCGATCGCGAAAATCCTGCGCAAACCAGACCTGGGCAGGAGGATTGTAGGATGGTCCGTGGAGTTATCTGAATTCGGGCTACAATTCGAACCACGAGGGTCAATCCGAGGACAACATTTGGACGACTTTGCGGTCGAGTTACCTTGGGAAGAAGAATGTCCCCGAGAGTGGACCCTTTATGTGGATGGCTCTTCTGTGCGATTCGGGGATGGGGCAGGAATTGTGTTGGAGGGACCGGATGGCTTTGTCGTTGAACAGGCAATCGTCTTCCTGTTCAAAATAAGTAACTATCAGGCCGAGTACGAAGCAGTAATAGCCAGACTCGAACTGGCTAAAGACTTGGGGGCGGTTTCGGTCAAATGCCGAACGGACTCCCAATTGGTGGTGGGGCAGCTGACTGAGAGCTTCCAGACCAAAGATGATCAACTGCTTCGTTATTATCATAAGGTAAAGGAGTTGGTGAAGCAGTTCCGGATGGTGGAATTCAAACATGTACCGAGAGAGCAAAATGTAAGGGCGGATGTTTTATCCAAACTCGCCAACTGTAAGGGAAAGGATCACTTGTCGTCGGTCATAAGGCAAGTTATGATGAGCCCTTCGGTAGAGTTCTTGGCGGTCCAAGAGGTTTCCAGTGAACCTGATTGGAGGAAGGCCATAAGAGAAATCATTCAGAGGCAGGAGAGCGGCTTACACGTCCGAGCGGTTGAAGCGAAGAAGGCCGCTCGGTTCTTATTAATAGGGGAGGATCTGTACAAGAGAAGATTCTCCTCACCCCTATTAAAATGTGTATCTGCGGAGGAAGCTGAGTATGTGATGAGGGAGCTGCACGGAGGGGCGTGTGGAATGCATACAGGGCAGCGAGCTTTGCGCGCCAAGGTGATAAGAGCGGGCTATTTCTGGCCGACGGTGGAAAAAGACTGCATGATGTTTGTACAGAGGTGTTCGAAGTGTCAAGAGCACGACAAGAACCTCAACCTACCACCGGTAGAGTTACACAGTTTGATGTCTCCCTGGCCGTTCGCGCAATGGGGGATGGATGTTGTGGGACCCTTTCCAGTGGGTCGAGCTCAGAAGAGATTTTTATTGGTAGCAATTGATTATTTCACCAAGTGGATAGAAGCAGAGCCGCTCCAAAAGTTTGTATGGACGCTCATATGCCGGTTTGGAATCCCCAAGACCGTAGTTACGGACAACGGGCGGCAGTTCGTTGACAAACGATTTGGAGATTTCTATAAAAAGCTGGGAATTAAGCATGTCACAAGCTCGGTAGAGCACCCACAGACGAACGACCAAGTGGAAGCAGCCAACAAAGTCATTGTTGCAGAGCTGAAGAAAAGATTGGGAGATGCCAAAGGAGCCTGGGTGGATGAACTTCAGGAAGTCCTTTGGGGATATCGCTGCACACCGCACGGTACAACTAGGGAAACCCCGTTCAACCTTACATATGGAATGGACGCCATGTTACCAGTAGAGGTAGGGGAACCTACCATGCGAAGGGGAATCCAAAGTCTGCAAGATAACAATGATGAGCTTCGAGTGGAGCTAGACACCTTGGATGAACGAAGAGAGGTGGGAATGATCTGAGCGGAGGTTCAGAAAAGGCTTCTTGTGAGACGTTACAACACCAAGGTCAGACCTCGACAATTTGTTGAAGGAGACCTCGTATGGAGAAAGACGGCCGAAGCCCGACGAAACCGATCGACGGGAAAATTAGCCACGAATTGGGAAGGCCCCTTCAGGGTGGTGGAAAACTTACAAAATGGAGCATATCGTTTGGAGCATCCGACGGGAAAGACTATACCCAATACATGGAACGCCTCCCATTTAAAGTTTTATTTCAGCTAAGAGTTTTGTACTTGTTATTCCATATCAATAATATTATTGTGTTTATCACACGAAATCTTCGTCATGTCTTAACAGCCGAACGGGTGAGGCATATTTCTTTTGTGAACTCTCACCTTGGTCTTAGGGCACGCTTCTAGAGAGCTCCTAAGACCTAAATCGATCAGGTGAGGTAGATTTCTCTCGTGAACTCTCACCTTGGTCTTAGGGCACGCTTCTAGAGACCTCCTAAGACCTAAACCGAGCGGGTGAGGCAGATTTCTCTCGTGAACTCTCACCTTGGTCTTAGGGCACGCTTCTAGAGAGCTCCTAAGACCTAAACCGAGCAGGTGAGGCAGATTTCTCTCGTGAACTCTCACCTTGGTCTTAGGGCACGCTTCTCGAGAGCTCCTAAGACCTAAACCGAGCGGCAAAAATGGACTATTCGCAAAGACATGATAAGGCATGAAAGAAGGCAAATGCGTTCAAAAGGCATATATTCATTTCAAGAGAAAGTTCATTACAAGATAGAGAAAAAGCGGTAAAATCCTATGTCTAAGACCTAGGGCTGAACATTAGCCCCGTCGGTCTCTGTAACTACTTCAGCGGTAGCTTCAACGTTGGGGGCGGCCGAAGATGAAGGCGGAGGAACATGAATAGGAACTAGTTTATCGTCCAACACCATCATGCTTACGTCGAGACGGGGATCGTCGGTGGGAACTTGGAAGAGAAGGTTGCACTGGGCGAGCGCTTTGTCAAACCCGAGCAAATGCTCGTTCACCACTTCATCGCCCAGAAGTTTGTTATCCGCCTCCAGTTTCGTCACTTGATCTTGGAGTGAGTCCCGCTCGGCCGTCAGCTTTGTATTGGCAATGGCAGCTTTTTGGAGGTCTAGCTTGGTGTCGTCCAGCGACCGTTGCATACGGCGTAGGGTAGCACGGGCCTCCGCCAACAGAGTGTTGGCTTTCTTCTTGTCTTCCTCCGCCATTCGTTCGGTCTCGGCCAGACGAAGAGTCAAGTCCTGGTTGGCCTTGACGGCAGCGTCAAACCTCTCTTGAAGAGCTTGAAGCTCTGTGGAAGCCGAGGCTCTCTTTTGGGCGGCGTAGGCCAAGCACATTGTTGACCGAGCGACCAACTCCATGGCCATGTCAGAGGCCTCCTCCTCGGTCATCCCGCTGACCAAGGCCTGTTCTTCAGCAAAGAGATCGAAATGGATGCGCTTCGCCACCCACGTGTTAGGGCTCAACGGCCCAGCAAGCGGAGGACCGTCGGGCAGGATCCTCTTGGCGCGTTTGGGTTCAGCGGAGGACTCCCGAACGACATTTCGTTTGCCCTTCTTCTTGGGGAGGGACTCCGATTGAGGAGTCTTGGCGGCCGAGCGGCAAGGGGAGCTAGGCGGAGGAACGTCAGTAGAAGGTGGAGGAGGTGGCGCCTTTTGGACAGGAAGGGATGCTGCGGGAATGGCGGCAGCGTTCGGAGCATAGGAGGAGCTTCCTCCTGTTTTTCTTACATCGCCCCCCCTCTGAGCGAACAGGCGGGCGAAAGTGCTGCTTTTAGATGGATCCATTCGAGACAGATAATCTGCACGGCAAAAACAAATTTAGATAAGTTACAAATGGCTGCTCAACTAAAGACGTTCGAAAGTAGCTTACCGAACACGTTAGAGGGAAGATGCATACCGATCGGAGCCCATTTCAAAACCCTACGCAAAAATATTGCTAGGGCTTGGGGGACTTGTGTTATTACCGAGTAGGGTTAGCTGACCGAGCATACTTGTTTTACCGAGCACACGGGGTTGATCGACCAATTAGACCGACCGGGCACATGAAGGTGATGGAAACTTTCCAGCCGTTGGCTGGAGACAACTTTTGAATAACCATGAATGTGTAATTAATGGTGTAACGGTTAGTGTCGAGCAGTTAAGGTGAGCATTGATTGTCATTAAGAGGTAAATTAATGGATAAGATTCTTTGAAACCATATAAATAACAAACGATGGAGAAGGTAAACTCTCTGATTCTGATTGATTTTCACTAGACTTGCAAGAATAATTTCTGACTTGAGCGTCAGAGTGTTTCTTGCAGGTCACCCCACTTTAATATTGAGAGAGGATTCAGGAGTGAAGGAGAAAGACCGGTCGGCAGCGGAGGAGCATTTCCGAACGAGAACAGCAGGAGTTTCCCTCGGTCCCTTTCAGTAGAAACACACACACACACATATATATATATATATATATATATATATATATATATATATATATATATATATATATATATATATATATATATATATATATATATATGAAAGTGGCATGGACTAATTGAAATGAATTTATACAAGTGGTTGTGGTACTATAGTAAATTTCTTTTTAAAAACTTATTTGTTACTAGTATTCATATGAATAAACGTAAGTGTACATCATAAAATTATGTCTGGAAAAGATGGAAGACTTATTCTGTGTTGTTGCTCAAAAAAATGTTTAGATACACATGTTATGAAATGAATTAAATTTAGTATTTTAAATTGTTGAATATTACAAAATACTTTTAATATTATATAATGAATTTATTTTTACAAATCATCGGGTTATAGATTGATTATTGATACAAGGTTTTGGAGTGTTATATAAATTATACTAAACTTAAGTTCCTTAATATTTG
The DNA here is from genome assembly GCF_016808095.1 of Vigna angularis. Classification (NCBI taxonomy): domain Eukaryota; kingdom Viridiplantae; phylum Streptophyta; class Magnoliopsida; order Fabales; family Fabaceae; genus Vigna; species Vigna angularis. The sequence continues at coordinate 12,712,034 of NC_068978.1, read as the reverse complement.
AGTCAAATATTGACTCATGCGAACAAAGAAAAATTGTTAAAAGCTATTACTTTAACGTTAACCCAATAACAACTTTATTTTTTTTATGAGAGTTTTAGATCATAAAGACATATTTATCGATTCAACTATACAATTAAATCTTCTTAATGATTTGATATTTCATTAAAAAATTATTGTAAAATATACTTTTTAAAATATAAATAAATATTCATTGTAAGATTACATTATAAATGTTTGATTTATATACAACTCAACATGGTTGATCATGTTCATACCAAAATTTTCAATCATTAGATTAATATAATTTAATATTATATATTAATCAATAAAGAAAGTAATTCCGTAAAAAATATATTGTTCGTTAATCCTAAATTCCCTTCTTCTGCATTACCAAGGGTTGAACCACGCACGGAAAGATGAATTGAAGGCTTTCTTTTGGATCACAGCTGAAAGGAAGAGAGAGAGAGAGAGAGAGAGAGAGAGAGAGAGAGAGAGAGAGAGAGAGAGAGAGAGAGAGAGAGAGAGAGAGAGAGAGAGAGAGAGAGAGAGAGAGAGAGAGAGAGAGAGAGAGCAATAATACAGTTTCTAACGAGACGCAAAGTTCTCTTAAAGGATGTATAAACCATAACATTACAAGACTTCCTGCACTGTTATTATAATTATCCTTACGGTGTTAATATTATTTAGTAGAAAATTACTTTTTTTTAAGTCATAAGTGAAGGCTTCAGTTTACGAAACGCAGAAGTAAAAAATAATAATTAATACTAAATACAGCCTACAAAGTTGAACCTTTGAAAACATAAAATTAAACTTTAATTATCTTTTGTTGGAAGAGGCAACAAAAGATATGTAAGAGGCAAATATAATTTCTATCCCAAATCAAGGTATCCTAAATCAAGTATCTCCTTTCACATGAAATCGACATTAAAAATAAATATACTTTAATAGCTTATGACAAAAATGTCCATTGTATACACTCAAAAGAAAAGAAAAAAAAAAAATGTCCTTTGAATATGTATGAGAGTGTGGTGTGATGTTTTAACAAAATTTGTATATCACAGAAATTGAAAGGGGCCCCTCTGTTCATCCCTTGTCAAGAGGGTATAAAGTTTAAACTTTCTAATGTATAAACAATTAGGGATAATTATAGATTATAATTGATACAAGAAGGATATTGCCAACCTGCTTGTAATTATCAGTACCCCGAAAAAATGTTATATGCCGAGGCCATTCAATGGTGGTTCAACTTGGCGTTCGCCCAATGACCTTAATTTCTGTACATTCACCACAGCAGGAAAATGTAAATCAATCAATAATATGAAAAAAAAAATTGTGCAGAAGAGAATAACAAGGGCTTATTACCGTCACATATTGCGGAGGATCGTCCATGGAAGTAGTACCTAGGATTACTTCCCTTTTTAATTTTGTTGTCAACTTGTGACAAACTCGCAGCTGAAAAAAATAACAAATACAAGTTAAGATTATAATTTAAACATTCAAGATGTTGTTCCAAAAGTTTGTTTTTTCATCACACTCTACCTCGGATCGAGTAGCCCCGCCAATAATAAATATAAAGATTCGCTTTCCCATCTTCTTGAAATCAGCAAGCACATTCTTCAACGTGGAGTCACTATTGAAGGTAGGAAAAATTATAAAATCAGCTTTGAAATTTGAAAAGCATTAAAAGACAACTTGTTTCTGGTAAAGAAACAAACTTGAGGGAGATAATAGCTCATGTCACCTTGAATATCCATCATCTGAAGTACGAGATCTTCCCCAGTTTGCTGTCCTCCTAGATCTAATTGAATGAGGAGCAGTGGTTGGGGCTGTTTGGGGAGTTTTGCTACTTTTTGCTGGAACTCTTTGGGCACTACTTTTACTTGGCTCATTTATACACGAATATTCATTCTTAGCCAATTCACTCTTATTGAGCTTTTCAATGAGCTCCTAATAAACACAATATCATAAATATTTTACATCTGATCATATAAAAGAAAACAAATAATATTTTATACTAATACCATGCTATGTTTAAGCAAGCAAAATGATTTTTTACAGCTCTGCTTGTTGCACTCCTACGACTACAAAGAAGAATACTCGATAAGGTAATTTTATCAACTCATCAAATATGATACTCTCAGCACAAAAATAATGAACTACGACACTGGATAAGAAACAAGCTAGAGAGAAAAATCATTGCAACTCATGACTGTTGACATCTAACCGAAACTAATGTCAATTTTAGATAAACTTCATGTTACTCATAATAAAGAAAAACTTAAAAAATATATTAAACTTTTTTCAAAAACTAAAATTAATTAATTAATTTTTTTTTTCAAAAAGTTGAGATATATATAACTTATAATTTATGAAATATTTTTTTAATTTTTAATTTTTCTTTTATAAGCATTCACTGAAAAATTTATTGAAAAAGACCTAAATTAAGCATGTTGAGTATTTGGAATGGGCATATTTTACTAAGCCAGCAAATTTTCTTTTATCTTTTGCTTCTTTCTATAATAAATTCAAATGACGGATGAACTCAATTTATTTCTTTAGTTCCAGTCAACAAAAAAGGAAAAAGAATAAATCAGATCAGGTAAAGGTTGCACACAAAAAATTTGGTTTGCATGATCTTTAGTCGTACCTCTATCATGGGAAAAAATCGAAATAGTTGCCACGTTTCTTCCTCTTCGTCAGTCCGATCTTTGCGTGCTGCATGTTTTATCTATGAAGAAAAACAACTCTTTTAAAGATAAAAGATATTTGATGTGAAAGAGTTATGGACAACACCATGCAAGAGGTATATCCTTGGATATAAATAAACAAAAATTCTTATAGAAAAAAAATCAACTATTTAAATATTCTGGTTAAGACAAATTTGATTATTAAAATATAATAAGACAAATGTCTTAATAGATTCTAATATGCTATTTGTTGTGTCTTGTCACTTTAACTTATAATTTTTTATACTTTAAAAAAACATATAATTTTGTTGATATTAGTTTATATAATAATATATACTATAATTTTATTTAATATATTATCTAATATATGTTTATAAGCTTTTTACACAAAAATTTAAATTACATTATATATTAAAATATTAATTGTAATTTCAAACTTATATAATTTTTTTATGATAAAAAAGTAGTTGTATATCTATAATTTGGTTAAAACTATGTTTTTCTAATTTATAAAACAATTAAAATAAAACAATTTTTAAGAAAATTTATATGTAATTTTAATGAAAAATATACTTTAAACATAATTTATACTACATTTTATTATTAGTTATTCTGTTATCTTCTGTCCAGAATGATGAGAAGGACAATTTTATTAGGTAAACTATATATATTCATCATTTTTTTTTGTAAACTATTCATTGTACAATATCCAAATCATATAAAAAAGTATTAAAACATAAAAAATGTTAATTATAATTACATAAAACCTGCATATACTAATTATTAGTATTCAAAGATAAATAAAATCTTTTTGAAGAAATTCACTATTACAAATATTGACCATTAGATTTATACGTCACAAAAAAAAATCATTATTAGTTTATAATAAAAATTAATATAGAGGTGAGTTTTTTTTTTGAAATCATTAATTCTAAAAATTGATCAAGTTATAATAAAATTTCACCGGGTGTTAATAGTTAACTATGAAAAAAATAATATTTTTTAAACTGATATAGTGATCATGGATTAAAGTTATTTTTTCAGAAATATGAATGAAACCCAATATTTTTCTTTTTAAAATTTACTTGACAAGTTTGGATCTTCAATAACACCATAAAATCATTAGAACATTAGTGTAAGTAGTTGATGATTATATAAAAGTGTTTAATTATGGATTTAAGATTTGAGTAATATTTAACATGCTAAATCAGGTATGAGTATATGAACATTTTGTTGGAAATATCCCTCTTTTATGTTAGGGAAACATTTTTCTAGCGAACTAAGAAAATAGTTTATTCTAAGCTATTCAAATTATTTCCTTACTATCTGCTTGCGTTTTTTTATGGAAAAACATGAATAATTTACTATGAATAGGGGTATAGAGAGAGTACGAAGATACACAAAAAAAAAAGTAGTAGGAACCAAGAAAATAATTTATTCTAAGATCTTAAAATTATTTTCTTTAATAGGAGTTTAAGAGAGAGCAAGAAGACAGACAAAATTAATGAAGAGAACCTGCTTATAAGTTAAAGAATAGTAGTGAGTTGGGAATCAATTAAGAGAAAAGAAAGATTTCATCATTCTTAATAAAATCTTTGTAAGTTATCCGAAAAAGAGTAAGTTAGTGTTTCATCCTTTTAAAAAAGAAAGATTTTTTTTTTTCAATTCAACTTTTATAATGAATTTTATAGTTAGTAGGTTGAAGCCACTTTTTTATTTTTCTATTTGAGTGAATTTTCCATGTTAAAAAGTTTGTGTTATCATTTTCTCTTCTTATTTCTCACAAGCATGTTTTAAGTTACACAAATGAAGGAAACTTTTCCACTTTCGCCTAAATTGCTATTTCTCCCAACATGTTTTTGCCTTATCTTTATTTTCATACTTATCCAAATTTTAAATTACTAAAACATTTCTAGATTATTTAGTACTTTATATTAAAGTTATAAAATTATAGTGTTTTCCTTATTATTTGACATTAAAGAGAAAAAAATTATCCTTCTTGATAATATTATGTTTTACTTACTATGAGATTTTAGTTTTTAAATCTAATAAATATTTGATACGCAAGTATGCGTGTACATGTTACTCGAAGACACATGGATGAAAACAAAATTTCATATATGTCAGGTATCACAAATGGGAAGGAGTTTGAAAGTGTACAATCGCACTCATGTCATTCCTATATGTATGGTTGCTCTGAAGCTAGAAAGGGCAAACATAGTCATTTAGGACGGTGTTTACAGTGTATGTGGTTGGACTTGTTATTATAGTATGTTTGAGATTTTGAAGTCATAATAAAGTACGAGTGAGAAACATACAGGGACAAATTCATTAACATTAGCTTGGGAGGCTCCGTTTCAGAAACATAAGGGTCAAACTTTCTCTTATACCATTTTCTTTCTCTTATATATAAGTTTTACATTGTCCAGATCATATAAATGAATATATTAATTAGTAAAAAATCTATAAAGATTTCTACAATCTATTTAGAGATAAGTGTGTGAGAAGTCACATATGTTGGATATCATATTAATTCAAAAACCATATATTTTATAAAATATATGAAAGATACTAGTCCTAAATATCAAATATATATTCTTGTATAAATTTTAAATAAAAAATATACATATTTGTTGGTTTATTGTGATTGCTTTATAAATATAATTATCATTTTGAACACGAGAAAAAAAGATAATAATGCAAAAAATATCTATAGAAAAATACTAAGTGATTCTAAAATCTTTCTTTTTGAAACAGAATACCTAAAATCTTAAATGATGAATCATTTGTTTGTATAATATTCATATAATTAAGTTTACCACTATATATGATAAAGGTTAATATGGTATTTCATTCTCAAATCATACATAATAAAATTATGTAATATTAAAAAATTTGTTAACGTCTTCTAAATATAATTATTTATACTAAAAGATGGATAATAAAATATGAAATATTTTATTTAAAAGAAAATGAATGTAATTGTTTCTATAATAAAACTATAAAAGCAAATAGAATTTTAATGTAAAATGCTCAAAGTATTTTATGAATTATTTTTATAATAACAATAAAAAATTCAAATATTATTATTTCATTTAAAAATATAAATATTTTTAATATTAATTATATATATATATATATATATATATATATATATATATAAAATTATGCAATTATAAAAAATTCAAGGAGCCAAATATATCTCTGAATTTTATGTTTTTTGTTTCTGTGTACACCAAACACCATTATAATTTATTTTCTCTTACCAGGTCATTATCCTATCTCATCTTTTTCTTTTTCTTTTGTTATATATCATATATATATATATATATATATATATATATATATATATATATATATATATATATATATATATATATATAAACCAAATATCCTTGATATACAAAAGATAATGTGAAATGAATATGTTTACCTTCTGGTTATTGAACTTGAGTGAGAAACCACCTTCTCCACCAGAAGATTTCTTGTTTGATGATCCCGCCAGCAGTTGCATGTTAGTGATAACTTTCAAGTCATCAGGTGATAGTTTTGCCAACTGATTAGATGAGCAGAACCATCAATATATGAAATCACTTTACTTAGGCACAACTTGTACACGTCTTTTGTAAGAATTTTCTAATTCGTGCTGATCTTGAATTATCAAATTAGTTTTGTAATAGTTGATACAGGCTGAATTCCTTGAAATACGGATTGGTGCCTAATTTGTCCTGTCTTAGACACCTCATCCAGGTTTGTATAGGAGTAATTTATAAATAAAGCGAGGCAAAGTTATATGAGCACAGTTCATTTATAGCAAACAAAAAATGAGAGTTAGGCACAGTCACCCATGTGCAATTTAGTCAAATTTACCTAACCTTGTAAAGTTTATGAATCTGATAGAGATATTGAGACTCTTGTATAACAAACGCTGAAGTTATGAGAAATGGGAATACCATGAATATGTTTTCAATTTAATTATTATATTCATGTGTAATAAAAGTAAAAATTTGACATGTAAGAGTTGATAATAACCTGCATTAGCTTTGAAGCTTTATCACCCTCAAACTTTTCAGGATAGACAATTGCATAAATCATCAACAACCGCAACTTATTTTCAGGTGTACTCTGCACGGGCAAATTTTTTTGAATAAATAAAGGGATTATAATAAAACTATTGACTATTCGGATATCTCTTTATTTCAAGACCTGCTTTCTTAAAAATTGAATAACTTCCTTTGATCCAGCATCCCCAAAAACAAGATCTTGTTCCAGCTGTCCAAGCTCTCTAAGTTCTGTTTCTCTGATAATTTTGTTGATCTTTCCAGCTATCTGCTTTGAATTCATCAAGCAGAATGGTTAGCATAGGAATATATTTATTTTGTTATTACAGTGCAACCCTTATCAAGTTGAAAGAGATACGTCATTTGTGTCAAAGCCATCACGAGTTCTCATTCCTCAAGAAGTATGTCATTTCGTTCTCTCACATTCCATTGCCATTATTCTCAAGATGCAATAAAATACTATACTTTTCTTAGACAAACCATAAAAAAGAAAAAATAGAAGATGACGAAAGTTAGATGGAATAAATCACCTCCACATGGAGTGAAATCTTTTCCACTTGCTCAGTGTATTGCGGCAATGCTTGAACCATTTTTTGCAAATCTCGGGTAGATATTTCACCACCATCTCTGCAGAAAGTTAAATTTATAGGTCTAAAATAAGTGGCACATGGTTTTGTCAAAAATAAGTCTTCCTGTCGGATATTTAATTAATCTTAGTTTAGTCCAAGTTCACTGTTCATTTTACTTAGGTTCGGTTGGGATCAGTATACCCTCATATTTGTGTGGTATCATCACCCATATAATCCATAACTACTATAACGAGACACACTATTTAACTTTTCTTTATTTTCTTACAGAATTAAATGTACACTCCTATTTCTAATTTAATCTTCATTTTCTTTCTTTTTTCTGATTTATGCTATCTTAAAAATTCATAGCAAGCACATAATGTCTCTTTCAAAATAAATTTGTACATATAATGGCGTTGTTTTTTTTATTGCAGAAACTGTCCTGATCAGTGTCTATGTAATACAAAATCAAAAACCGTGCTAATAAAACTAAACTCCTTTTCTATAGCTCTCTATTTTTTCATTCTAACAAGAATGAAACTTAGAACCCTGTGTATACCTACCACTATATAGATCCTAATGGTTCCTTCTCATGCTCTCTCTGATTCCCTGGGTTGGTTCTCTCGCTCTCTATAATTCTGTGTAAAGCCTACCGTCATTGTTTCCCTCCTATTCTTTAGGTACAAAGTCAACTATTTAAGTAACTATGTAAGTTGTACACTTTGACCAAGTATCAACTAATTCTTGCTCGGTATTGTTGACTTATACACTGAAATACTGTAATACTAGCCACTAATCGAAGAGCATTTATACTTCCATTAAACATTTAGAAAAACAGACAATGCACCCTGTTACAACTTCATTTAAATACATTTTCCTTTTGAATGAGATTTCTTAAAAATTAAAAAGTTATATAAGTTTCATTTGTTATTTAATAAATCTCACTAATAATTTTGTAGTTTAAATATATTTAAACGAAAAACAAAACGTGCTTTAAAGAAGCCACTACTCCACTTGATATATTATATTATTCATATTTTCCCTTTAGTTGCAAAGCAGAAAGCGAGACTTTGGCTATCACCATGTGTTTGGATTGGCAAAGTATTTTTAAATAAAAACCCTTTCTAAGTGATCTTAAAAATGTAATTATTTTTCAGAAAAAAAAAATTCCAAACATATCATACCCGAAATGAATAATGACAAATGTAGTGAAAGCTAGGACCTTAATTAATTGGGAGGTATTTCACGAAAATGGCCATTATTTTTGATAAAGGAAGAAGAAAGGTGCCAATGCAAACCTTCCCCTTTGTTGAATTTGCGCTGCTTTGTTCTTTGATACGAAATTGGTAAACTTTTCATGCAGTCTTTCACTAGCCTGGTATTAATGTAGGTAAAAGAGCAATGAGATTTGAGAAATATATGAATTGTGAGTTGATAATATTAGATGAATTCGGATAAATTTGTTATAAATATCTGTAAAAAAATAAAAATAAAATAACTTTCTTTTATATGTGAAAATTAGTTTATGCATAACATAAAAATAATTTTTAAAGAAATTAATAGTACATAAAATTATTTCATTTAACAAAATCTGTATAATATATATATATATATATATATATATATATATTTTTTTTTTATTTTTATTTACTTATACAAAATTATCAAAATATATCGATAGTGAAAGAGACGTACATCTGCTATATGAGCGTGGCGAAGTTCAAGCCAGACTGAATCATGATCTTGTAGAAGGACCTCCTTGATCTCAGGGTCACCCCCGGTTTTGCTAGGAACCTAACATGATTGCTACGTTAAAATCAGAACAAGAAAAATGCAGCAACTTGTATACCTGAAAAGGCCGTGACTCAATAAAAGTGATGCTTAAAATAAATTGAGGGACCTTTTTACTTTAAATGAGAGAGCTGTACTTTTAGTTCTTTAATCAATATATGTAGCCTTTTTTTTTTTTTTATAAAAACTAATAACAAATAATTTTTTATTTGTGAGTCCAAAGTTTAATTTAAGTAACCTTATTTTTATAATGATGAAGGGAAGGGCAAGCTAAAAGAAAGTGATACCTCATGCATATATTTATCTCCATCCATATTCAACAAATCACGGCACATAGCATCATAGGTCCATTCATGAATGACAGGAGCAATCTGTGATGCAGATTAAACAAAGTTAAAGGTGAGATATAAAAGGAGATATTCATTGTGAACAGACTATTTTAACCTGATCTACGGTTCTGTCAACAATGAGCAGATCACAAGTTTCATTTTGTGGAAAACTGGGAATGGTAGATTTATATTTAGAAACCATGTCCCAAACAGCACTAGCAAGCTTTGTAGGAACTAATTCTCGAACTTTTGCTGCAGTAGACTCGTCACTTTCCTTTGAAGCACGATACCACACACATGGTAACTCCTAAAAAGATACAAACATTTTTAATGTACTCTTTCAGAAGTTATACCTTATATGGAGAAGATTAGGAATTTAGGGAAAGTCAAGAATAACTTGTGTAGTAGAATTTGAAAATATGTTATAGATAGATCATGATTGAAACTACGTTTAAACATCTAAATCGATGATTGTTAATATCTTCAATAGATTTAATTGCTATCATGATTACCTTATAAATGTTTTTAATCTTCACTGTCATTAAAAGAATGCCCTTTGTTGTACCTTAAATTACAAGTAAAAAGTAATCTAGTTTTATTTTGACTCAAATTCGCCACCCACGTAAACAAGCACAGCATGCTTGAACTGAAATAATGGGTAAAAGTTACAGAAGTGGTCATAAATATGAAATTTATTGCATCCCACGAAATCATAATGTAGTAATTATTTGATTCTGAGTGACTTCTGTTAAAATAGTTTGTTGGACGTACAGCAAAATATATATTCACCAGAAACGAGTGGAAATTAGAAAAGGCTATATTACATAAAAATATGTAAGAATCAAACGGGATAAAAGAAGAAAAATGATGACTTAAAAGGTACCAGTAAACTCTCATTACACTGAGTCGAGAGTAGTCCATTAATATCTTAACCTACGCTAGTGGCAAATATAGAGTACAAGGAGTGTAGGTCATACCTTTAATGAAGCAAAAACAGTAGCTATTCGAATCGCCATACTATTCAAGCAGGTGTTAAATCTGCGAGTATTCTCAATGTTGCCATAAAGATCGTCCATTGCTGTGTCTTGATCAGTAGTAAACCCCTGCATCATACACATCTCAGTAGAAAATCCCATTTTCTCCCTCGTTTTGAACATCATTTAACAAGTTCAAGGTGTTTCTTAGCTTGATAATAAATACAATAAATACACTATTACTCTGTTGACCAAATTTCCATGGATTTGTATTTCTTATGCTAGTATTTATATATTGGTTGTCTCACGCAAATCATGACTTTGAATGCACTGCAATCCCAAATTCCTTGAGAACACTGCTAAGTTTATACTTGGTAAGATTAAGAATATAAATAAAACCTTTGGATCATATGACAAAATCATGCATATAGGAATTTCATTTTGAAATCAATAAATTCGTCGAGGTAGTTTATTCTTGCAACTATGATAGTACCATGAGCAATTAAATAAATGTGTTTTGTTATATACGGAGATTTTGAGTAGGTAGGTAGGTTAATGGCTACAAAACAATTTAATTTAAGGTATGCTTGAAGTTAAATACTCCAAATGAATTGCGAAGTACCTGGCTATCTACGGGAAAATATTCCAAATTCATCTGCAAAATAGAACCAAAGTAATTTCAATAAATAAACAATTTGATGTTGACCACCTGCTAATATCAATTAGATAGAAGGAGACAACAAAATCTTGACCTCTCTCAATGCTCCTATGCGGGGTAAAACACTTGTATCACACTTGATGTGGTTTACAAGTTCCTTTGGGATCGGTGAACTGAAAAATATATAGGCTCTGAAACGTGCAGAGGAAGAAAGAACACAGCCCCCGCCCCATTTAAAAATAAAAAACAATGCTGTTAAGTTTTCTCCTGAGTTAAGCTTTTAAAATCTCGAAACAATATTAAATTTGGGGAAAATTTAGAATGCTTCCCATACTTCTTATAGAGGGGCTCCCTTCCAGACATATCAGACAGAAACATGACCACACTGCAAGCTAGCAAAAGACATGTTTAATATGGATAAACTATGCGAGTGCAAATAAAAGGAACAACAGAAAAAAGTAATTCGTTTAAATTAATGCATGGAAGAGAAAACTTTAGACTGGGTTAAAATAGGAATAAAATTGGAAACAGAAGGGATTAGAGAAATAATTGAACCCTGACTTACAATTTAACACAAATAATTGTAGCCTTATATTGCTGATAGATTAAGATCGGAAAGGTACACATAAAAAAATGAACTTTTCTCAATTTAAAGGTAACAGTTGTCAGCCCTCTGCAAGCTTCAATTACTTTAAAGTGATGCTATAAGCTAATGAAAACATCCATTTTCAACAAAAAAAATAAACAGTTTTCTCTCAAGAATAAGAGCTCCACATAAAAATATGAAAAAGACCCACACATTCATTGTCTAAAACATTTATATAGAAGTTAAGTTAATGTTTTGGTCTTTTATGAGTTTATTAATTATGCATTGGTGTTGAATTTCTTTAGTGTTTTCTCTCAAAAAAACCAACAAATGATATCAAACTGACATGGTGACTGGCTAGAATGAGTATGATATGAAATGCGTGAAGAATCCTTGAAAGTCTTCTTAAAAGACTTTTCAGACAAGTGTGATCATTTTTAGTAAATGACCTTACAAGTAAGGATCACCACCGGTGGTTAAGAAATACTTATCCTTTTGAAAAGGAAGGAAGAATTTCAATATGGAAAAGACTCACAAAAGGACATTATTAAGAATTTAAGTGAGTTGGAAGTCTCGTATTAAATAAGAATGAACTAGATGAACAATATATATATGAAGAAATACCCACAAATTTATTTTTCTTAATATTTTAGGTCAATACTAGAATTGTTTTAAAAAAACTATATTTTCTGTCTGACGTCTTGTATCATGTAAGTCCCATACTCATGGTCATCTTTCTGTTTTTTTGTACCTGTATGAACACATTGATACTCCAAATATTTGTATGCAAGAGCATGATAACTTCATAATTTACAAAACATCTAGAGCCAAACACCAAAAAGTTAGGAAATTTTCTGACTTATACCTAGTCAAAAGAAAATTTTGAATGATATAAAATCCTGGCAACCAGAGAATCTTTCTGTGGTGATGGTTCACGTAAACTTTGGTTTGCCTACTATAAGGTAAGAAGAAGAATCAGCTATTATCTCTCCTAGTTATTTCTCTCTTTCTCTCTTTTCTCACTTATTATTACACATACTCCTAGCCTTAAACTAAAGGAAAAGTACACCACCATCCTCAACAGATTCACACATATTCCCTAACATAACTCTTATGTCATCTCTATCACAAAAATCATTGTATGAGATCTTAATTTCTTTAAGACTTATAATGTCACATCATTACTAAGAACAAGGGCTTATAAGATTCACACTCTTATTATTGTTTTATTTGGTTACAGATAAAAATATACATTTTTAATGTAGAATAATAATATTTTTTGTTGTTTGGCCTAGAGTCTTATTTAAGATCTAGGGACTTATTTAAGACCCGAGATTTTAAATTTCATGTCATGTGAACATATTTTAATAAAAATAATTTATATACTTAAGTGTTAAGCTTATAATTTTGTATGTATGACTCTTGTACTATAGATGCTCTCACTAAACAATTTTCTAATCGAAATTAATTAAAAATGAACACTTAAAGATTTTTTATATTTTGATACAACATGAAGTTGTGTTGCATCAAAAGTGAGATTAGGTCATAAGGAGGTTAACTGTACACATTTGCAAGTGTGGAAGTGAATGCTAGCAATCTTTTTTGTCCCTATGTTTTATATAGCAAAAAATAAAAATAGAAAATGCTAAAATCTATGAAATTTTAATTCATATTGTGTTATATGAAACACTCTTCCTGGAATAATAAAACAATTATTTAATTTTTAGATGATACTTTTCTGTTTATTGCTGACAAATGGAAAATTCTATTTAAGAGAGGAAGTTACTTCTCTTTAGAAGGTTGCATGAAATAAACAGCATCCAAAGATGGTAACGGCTGCCTTCTCCGAAAGAGGTCTTCCACCACTGCAATATGGTATTAACAAATGATAATATATCAATATTATACCGAGAAATCACAGAACAGATGCTGTTTTAAAGTGGATTCAGTAAAATATAGAGGAAAAGCATAAGATAAAATGAACGGAAAAATAAAACATCTAATTTAATGTTCAACTTTCAAATCTAGAAGAGCTTGACAAATGTACATTGCCAATTGGAGAAGAGAGGACTATGTACTGGAAAAAGAATGAGACTAACCTAGTCATGTGCAAAATGATAATATGTCTTAAACAATGAAAAATGTTGTGTCAAATGATTTTATATTTTGTACAAGTTCTGTTCTTCAATAAAAAAGATGACACCCAGATGTTGTTCATTATATTATTAAATAACCTCTCCCAAATGTGTTGAAGAATTTTAAAAAAGAAATCCATTTGTACCCATTAAGTTACAGAACTCGATGGTAAGGATACAACTTGGATGTAAATTTTGTCCTTTAACTTCTTATTTTTCTCCAATCTCTTAACATAGCATACATTTGAGAAACACTCCTAATCTTTTTGAAATCGTTGGAAGAAAAAAAGTAGCATTTGATGTTAGACCATTGGATCGTTATCATTAATGATAAGTTTCTACCAAAACCAGTGATTTCATCATCGCTCTTTTAGATTTTGTGCCCTCGAGCATGGAAAGTAAGTCGGGCCCTTGAAGAAGACATACAGAAAAATACAGATTCAAAAGGTGATATCATTTCGAAGGGTTCTCACAGGAAATTTCTTGGTCCGTAATATCCGCCATTTTACACGAATGTGACATAACTTTTACAGTGACTTTATCCATTATGAGCACCTGTAATAGTAAGGAAAAAGTGACCAAATATATCACAGCTTGAATTAACTAAAAATGAGATGAGAATATATGAACGTGGTAAAAATATGCACTTTAAACGCTGAAGACACACCTTCCATGCCTTCGAATCCGGTGACTTTGCCGATCTAAGCATTTCATATAATAACCCTATTAGCATCCAACGATGAAAAATTATTAGAAACATGTCACGAAAGTGAAGCCAGCACCATACAATTAAATTTTTCTCTCTTATTTTATTTAAATACATAAAATAAAACCAGGAGAGAGCACAGTTACGATCTTCATATTTCATTGCACACAAATTTTCTCTCTATGGATTCATTTTCATGATAATTGGACTCATCAAAGTTAAGGAGAAAAAAAAAATAAAAAATCACAAATACAACATTTCCTTTTGCAATCATGACATTATTGTAGAATATACTACTAATTGCTTAATCGATCTAAAAAATGTCATTCAAAATTTGAATGTAAAACTTTACTGAGTCTATCTACATTCAGTTTATTTCATAAAACAATTTATTATTCAGTTTCAAAAGATCGACTTCGAATCCAAAAAAAATTTCCAGCGAGATTCACAGTAACGAAATTCATATTTTTTGTCACACAACTTTCTACCAGACAAAACCACTGATTCATTACCTCTATGATTGGACGAAAGAAAAGCTCAGTGAACGAAAAAAATAAAAAAAGTAAAAAATCACAAACACAACATATTCCTTAGTTTCAAATGACACTTCGAAATTCAATTTCCAAACGAAAATGTATATTGAGAGATGTTTACACCGTGAGCCCCGTTCAACAGCGAGAAACCGAAGCTTCGAAGTCAAATTTCCAGTCCTAAACCAAATACATTAAACGGAGAACGAAAGAGAAAGCGGAAAGGAAAAGAAAAATGCGAAACGAGAAGGATCTTACGGTCACGGCTGATTTGGCGGAACGGCTTGTAGTCCGATGATCCGCCGGAGGAGGTTTCGGAATCGGAAAATGACATGGTTAATTGGTTGCAGCAAGAGGTGGGGATTGGAGCTGCGAACGCCGATTTGCTTATCGGAAGCGGTTGAGAGAGAGAACCGTTGGAGTCGTTGAATGAGGCTGAGAAATTTGTTATATATTTGAGAGGGAAGGAAGGAGCGTTGGACGTGTGACACTTGGAACTTGAGTTTCGGTTACGGTTTTGCGCTCTCAATCTCCATTCATGTCAAACTCAAGGTGTCTCACAAAGTAGCATACTCATCGTATTTTAAAATATCATTTCATAATTCAATAAGTAAATTAAATACGTAAGTTCCATGTTATAGAATTTAAAAAAAAACGTAAATTAAATTACATTAACAATTAGATATTAAATAACAAAATAGCTGGAAATAATACCATGAACCATAGAACATTACTCTCTTTTTCTAATTTCATACCTAGGATTGCAACATACATAATGCAAATTTAATAAATAATTTTAAAAAATAATTTCAAAAATATATTTTATTTTTTCATATTATGAAAATAATGAATAAGATATCTTTATAGACAAAAATTATCTTTTTATTTCTATTTAGATATTCATTTAAAGTAAAATAAAACTATACGAGAGTTTCTTACAAACATACAAATGTTGCCGTTAAGCAACTCAAAATATTTTTATAAATTTTTCTCAGTAAAATCTTAAAAAACTTATTTCTATAATTTTATTTGCATTTCAGTTTTTATTACTTAAAAGTTGATTTAATAATTATTAACTTAATAGTTAATGGTATTGTAACATCCCATTTTAGTAGTATAAAACTACTAAAATAAGACGTACATAAATGAAAACTTACAAGTAACTTGAGGCTACTAGGATGAGAGATCATATCCTTGACGGACCAAAGACTATCTATCCTGTTGTTTTTTCCTCTCCACCAAACGTTGAATTCCCTAAAAGATGTCCTCCCTAAGCTCACACTGGTTAAGGTGATCATTACAAAAGAGAAAATAACACACAACATACAACACATGAGCAAGGGTAGGCTAGATACCAAAGAGATCATACCACATTTATAACATAACATACATAAATCATTTAAATCACATATTCTAAACATCTTAATCTGTAAAGACCTTAGACTTGACTATCCAGATTAGTATGAATATGTAGCTATGTCAGTTCGTGCACTTGTTGTGGTGAAACAGCTAGGCCACCCTAAGTTACCACACAAGGTTAGTCCGTTATCACTTACCTTAGACCAAGAAAAAACTCCTAAGCTAGGACCTCCTGCTATTCTCACGACATGCCTCACCCCTCTCTACTTGAGAATAAGTGATCATTAGAATGTCAGGATGAACTCCAAGACTGAGCTTCCCATATTCATACTTACTTTGAAACAACCATTGAGAAATTCCTCCTTGGAATTCTCTTCCACACCATTTGAATCCATACTTTGAAACCATACTTTACTTCCATTTGAATCACAACTCAAGTCTTTGATGATTATAAAATCCATTACATACTCATACATAGTCCCAAGTAATTCACTACATCATTTAAATCAAACAAAAACACATAAGAAAAGTGTAAACAAAAACCTGGACCAGTCGTTAAGCGCATACCCTCGCTAAGCGAAACCCACCAAACAATGGATTAACCCTCAACTCACTCTCTCAGCGCACACCATTCGCTAAGGAATAAAACTGGCAGTGCTCCCAGACCCCAACAATTCGCTCAGCGCATACCATTCGCTCAGCGAATAAAATTGACAGTGCTCCCAAACCCCAACAATTTTCTCAGTACACACCATTCGCTCAACAAATGTCAAACAACGATAATAGCATTTAAAGATCAAATATTCATTCATAGAAGAAACCGAACGTTAACAACACAAACTCCGAGTACGACTGAACGAAAAAGATAAACATAACTTATGAACAAGACTGGACGGAAGAACACTCCCCATATGTGAACATGACCGAACGGTCATATAAAGAGTAAAACTCAAGCATAAGCAGAACGTCTTTGAAGTTGAACGCTAGAACAACCGAATTCTAAAGTTAAAACCGAACACTTGAATCTTAGACCGAACCCTAATGATTTAGAATTAATACTATTGTCTTAGACCGATCACTATTGGCTTAGGCCGAAAACTACAGCTTAGACCGAACACCAATACAAATCGATTACTACCAAGAACAATCGCTAATACAAGATCGAGCGCTAACACTAGCATCACTGCTAGTACACGACCGAGCGCTATCACTAGCATAACGGCTAGTACACGACCGAGCGCTAATACATAGTACTATTAATAACGAACGCTAAACCTATTACGACTAATAACAAACTGTAATACCCACCCTAAGACTGCTGAGGTCGAAACGAATACCTTTAAAACTAAATGTCAATATTAAACCAAACCACACTTAACCAGATTATCACTACGAAACCGAATATCGTTAAGCTCGATTACATGACCAGACCGAGCATTCTATACCGATCGCTCGATTTTCTACAAAACTTGCAGAACTTCTCAACCACTTCACAAATGTCGTCCAGACACAAAATTTTGAATACAATTCAATCAAACATACAATTATTTATACATGCAAACGTTCAAAAAGAGATTTCAAACACAAACACAGAAAAACATAATTAAATTACTAGCTTCCCTTACCTCTTAACTGGACAAAGAACTTTCAGTGCAGAAACTTGCTCACCACCAAAAGTCTTATAAACCTAAGGTTCACTGATTGATGAAACTAGACCAAACAAAAGACCAGAAATATGATCAGAATTTAATAGAAGGAGATAATAAACTCATGCAACCAGAAACTTAGCTTGCATGTGCCAGAAAACAGATGTTCTTAGAAGAGGATAAACTTACCAACTCAAAACAACAACTTGATCGGTGCAAAGTGAAGCCCTTGACACCAAGAAGACTCAAGCGTTGCCTGATTGATAATCGGAAGAAGAAGAAAGTGAAAATTTGTAGAAAGAAGGAAGAGAATTGTAGAGAGAAGGAGGAGGAGATGAACTCATAAACTTAGAGGGAAGAACTGCATGCAGAGTAGAGTGACACGAAATTTTGAAAAGTTTCTTTATATACTACCATCAAAACCGATCGGCCACTTAGCTACGTGCACTTGGCTTCCACTTTATGAATTTCTGAATCCTTACACCTACACCTGGCTTCCACTCTCTGCTGAATTTAATGGTTCTGACAGGAAACGACTCTTAGATCTTAATTCGAGCTAAAATTTAAGAGAAGGAGACTCTAATCACACATAAAGACATAATTTCTGTATGATCACATGTTGAGATTGTTGATAAGGGGAACACTGATTTAGCCAAACCTTACAATCTCAAAGAACTTCTGGTTTTTGATGATGACAACATAATTAATAACAACATGTGTTGTTATGTGTTGTTAAATGAGTTACATGTTCATAGCTTTCATGTTTATGATTATTTGAGAACATGTTTGCATTGATTCTGTCATTGCTGCAATTCATTGTGTTTTACATGAGATCTTATCTATGAATGCATGACATATGTTTTAGAAAAGGAAAACCACATGCACTTTTGTTGAACTTATAATATGTGGCAAAACAACAGTTTTAAGTCGACTTCATTATGAAGTAAGTTGATTGAAACTCGTGGCTTTGCACAAACCTTTTCAAAGTGTGTTGTGAGTATTTTTGGAAAGAAAGTTTTTCAAAACTGCATTGAAGTGTTACAAAGTCGACTGTATGCGCAAGCACTCAACTTAGTTAGTTATGTTTTGAAATTCACTTAATGCTTGTGATGTCTAAGGGCTATATTTTATATCTTTGACTAAGCATTGATTGTGAGTCAACTGTATTAAATGCGAAATCAATTAAGTTGGTTTGACTGCTACTAACTGTTATAATTGTCTGAGAATAATCAACTCTATTAGTAGCATAGTCGACTTAGGAGCGTCGGTTTTATGGAAAACTGTATATAGACGTGAATTTGATTTATGCAGAGACTTTTGTGAATCTAACATTTTGATTGAATTGTTTCAGATTATTGATCTTTGGTAGAACGTGCTAAAGCTCCAAGAATCCATCAAGAAAGACCGAGGTGTTCATTCTTTGGTGATTGCTTGACGAGCAAGAATCTGTGCGCATTGATTGATTGATCAACCTACACTTGAGGTGTCTAACACGTGATCAACTTCTTCTCTATATTTTATGAAGATTGTGGCTGCCCTGTTGTGACTACAGGAAGAGAACGTGTGGCGTTCTGGACTTTGAGGATCGTTCAAAGTGCTTAAAGACTGCAGGAGAGGGGACATCTTGCTGCTGTTCTTTATTTTTATATGCCTATATTTTGATTAGAGGGTTAGAGATGTGTTTTATATTTTGACGTGGAGGTCGCTATAAAGCCTTGTTGTAAAAAGCTTGATCATTATAGTGCATTTGCTTCCTGGAATTGGAAGGACATTGGATGTAGGCAGTTTGGCCAAACCAGTATAAAAACCTGCGTTTGAATTCTCTATCCCTGCACTTTTATTTTCAAAGTCGACTTTACTTTTCACGTAGTCAACTATTTTTGCTGCACTTAAAAAATCTTATTCCTTGCGATTCAAGAAACTTTTGAAAGATCATCCTTTTATGAAAAAGATTTTTAAAAGACTCCGATTTTTGTGTTTCACCAATTCACCCCTCCTCTTGGTATTGAAACTAAGCCATTATATTTTCAACATCACAAATTTAAGAGGAAACCTAGAAAAGAGGAACGAAACTTACCGGCTCAAATCAAGAAATTGATCGGTAGGAATTGTAGCCCTCGACGCCAGGATCGCCTAGACACTTCCTAATCGTCGAACGAATGACTTGAGATCAAAAACTCTTAGAGAGAAGGTAGAGAAATCTAAAAAAGTGGTTTCTAGAGAGATGATACATTTTAAAATAATGAAACTCGTTTATAACAAAACAATTTATAATAAAACTGTTTAATATTAAAATAATCGAGTCTCACTAATTTTAGACTACCATTACTTCTAAAAATGTCATTTTTTGGGGTTTTACAGGTATTGTCAATCATAACACTACAAAAATGATTGATTTTAGGAGGGGTTTTTTGGAGACGGTTTTGGAAAACCCAATAATTTTTGGGGGTTTATCTCTAAAAACCGCAGGTTACTATTTTTTATTATTTTTTAAAACTTTTTTATTTTTAGAATACTTACCCGACCCATATTATTCCCGCCTTGCGCCTTCAGTCGTTTATTCATCTCATCTCTAATTCTCTGAAATATAAACCCTAACCTTCCTCTCGTTCTCATCAAATTTTCTCTCAAACCCTTTCCTACACTACAATCTTCTCCTTGGCTTCGTGTTCATCTTCTCCTGTTTGGCTTCGTGTTCATCTGGTTGAGCGTCGAGGTGGAGGGGTCGAGGAGTCGAGGCATTTGTGGGTTGAGCGAGGTCGAGGTGCTCTAGCGCACTCCCGCACTGACCGGTCATAGGTCGAGGTCGAGTTAAGAATGTGTTTGATCTGGTTTTGGCTCTCTCGTTCTTTGTTCGATCTACTGATGTTCGATCTTTGTGTTATAACTCAAAACATTTCGTCTCTGGTTTTGGCTTTCTAGTTTTCGATCTTGGTGTTATAACTCAAAACATTTTGTCTCTGGTTTTGGCTTTCTAGTTTTGGCACTTACGTAAAAGTTAATTCTGTCTCCAACCCCTCAAAGTCAAATCCTTCCTGGTATGTTCATCTTATCCCTGGTTTAAATTCATATCTAGTTTAGTATCTTTGAGATTCATGATTTAGTATTCTGAGTTATAAAATGGTAAAATTAAATTTAAGTTTCTTATCTTTAATCAAATTAATTTAAGTTAGACTCTTGGTCATCCGAATAAGTTTAGTCCATGAATGTATGAAAGATGAGTTGATTGAGTTTTTGCTTGAACATTTTTTATCGTTTTTCTATATTTTGGTATGGACACCACACAGAGGTTTCAAAAGAAAGATGATAGATATGCATATCTTTATCCAAGCATAGATCAAATAATTGGTTAAGTATTAAGTTATAAAATGTATTTAATTGAAGAAAATTAGTAGCTTGCAATAATACAATGATTCTAATGAGTAATCAATGTAATCTATAACCATTTTTAGTAGCTTGCAATAATACGCTGTGACCCTAAGTATTTAAAAAATAGCCACCTTACCAGTGGTAGAAGAAAAGTATGGTTTTTTTATTAGGAGGAAATGGAAGAGTAGTAGGATAGGAAAGGTGTTTTCCAGCACAAATCAAGGGAGAACGTATAAAGCTGCTCTGCTCTACTACGGTGTGCGATTTTCTTTCATCATCTGTTACTTAATTTGGCAGAAGATATAGATACTGGGAGAACTTTTTCAACAGTCTGACAAGTATATTTGCAACGTAAGTTTTCAATTTTATAAATTAGAGGGAAATTGTTTCCTTAATTAGTATTACTTTATTACAATGTAATGTATTTAATGAGACTTTGTAGTTCACTTTTTTCTATTCTCTTTCCTTTATTGCAGGTGTTCGCTGGGGAATCAATTTCACAAATCAGGATAGCTACCTGGTTTTCTTTAATCTGATTGATTGTGAATGGTTGCTTCTGCTGTTCTGATTCCAAGGTATGATTGTTTCTTTTGTGGAATCAAATTTTTAGGTAGTAAGTTATGACTATACATCTACATGCACTTTATAATATAATTTGAGAAAAGTGAGAAATAAAATTAAACCATCTTTGGAACAAATGAATCGTCAATAAATGATATTATACCCTATTACCAATCTAGAAGCAAGAGAATGTACCCTATAAGAGTAGTAATAGAATAAACCCAAAACTTTTTGTTTTCTTAGCACATCCAATTCACTGCAGAGATAGACTAGGATGCATAAGTAAGGGTTGCACAACTTGGTTGATTATATAAAATTCAATTTCTCCAGAATTTAACATAATCCACCAAGTTCTTGTTCACATTTTAGGACCACATGTGAAACAACACAGAATAAATACACATGTGAGTGTGGAAACGATAGCTTAAGTACTCTTCATGAAAACAATTATCACATTTGAGCTTGTTCTCTAAAATTTGATATTAAACTTAAATTTGATACTAACCTAAGCAATCATTGTGCAAAACATATAAAACAGAGACAGAGAGAATCATTAAGAAAACTTCCAAGGTCATTTCTTCTCTAAAGGTAAACCAGAAAGAAGCATACCTGTTTAAGGAAAAGGGAAAATAGTATTAGCTTTAATTTAACACAACTCCTTAGAAATAAAATCCAGAACAAGCCTTTCCTAGTGCACCCAATGTTCAGAGTTGTTTCCCTTCATATTGTGTCCAGTTAATACCATAACTTCATTTTATCCTAGAAAGGCTTTTCAATACATTCAGGAATATGTATTTTCATGTTAAGAATCAAGAACATGAGAACTGGTGTGAATATGTTTTTTCAGTTTCAAACCTCTCACGTTGTGTTTTTAAATTTTTAACTTCCCTTATTTTGTTCTTATGATATGTCTTGTAATTTTTGAATTATTGATTCTTGGCTTTTTGGTTGCCTCAAACTTATTTTAAGTTATCTCCACCCCATTACAGAAACATTGGTTATTAGATTAAATAGTGTTTGGATACTATGATACATTTTTAATGGGGAAATATGATTTTATGCCTCTTATATTTGCTTATTGTCTTGACTTTTATGTGCTTGATCGTTCACAGTGGCATTTTGTGCCTTCTAGGATGTCCTGGTTTTTATATTTGCATTGTATATTAATAATAATTTTTTATTCATTTATATTTAAATTTATTAAGCAAACTAATTCATTATTCTATGAAGAGGCTATCTCATTCCAACTTCCTATGATATGATTTATGTACATAATATGATTTATGTAGATAAAAAGTGAAACAGAAACAATCCTAATAAAGTAGCTAATTGTGAAATTAGCTCCTGAAATAAATCCCTTGATCTAAGTGGATTAGTTCTCAAAGTTTAGTAAATTCATCTTATGTAGTGTTTCGTTGAATATCGTCACTTATTTTAACCTTCCAGTTCTCTTGGCATGAATAGAGGTCATTTTAATGGACAAATCATGAATAGACATGCCTCGAAATACAAGTCAATATATGAGAGGATTGAATACCTTCTTGGACTTTGCACTCACTAATAGTGGAGTTAGGGGAAAGATAATATGTCCATGTCCAAAATGTAATTTTAAGAAATGGCAAAGTCGTGAAGAAGTAAAAGAGCACCTAATTATTAAACCTTTTCCAAAAGGGTATATATTGTGGCTTCTACACGGGGAGAGAAGAGTAAATGACGAAGCACATTGAAAAAAATGTTTGTGACAATATATTGTTTACATTGCTGAATGATAGTACAAATAATAAATGCAAAGACAATCTAAAGGCAAGAAAGGACTTACAACTTTGGGGTATAAGACTAGATTTGTGGCCTGACGAGAATGGTAGATATCTTCCTGCTATATATACATTGTCAAATGTAAATAAGGATATGTTTCTAAAAACTTTGAAGAATATAACTGTACCTGATGGGTACTCAAGTAACATCAATAGATGCATTGATGTCAAACAACGTAAGATTGGAGGACTAAAAAGTCATGACTCACATGTGTTGATGGAGCAACTTCTCCCTTTGGCAATAAGAAAGACACTCCCTAAAGAAGTCTCGTCTATTTTGATTGATCTATGCTCTTTTTTTAAACAATTATGTAATAAAGTTTTGAAGATAGATGAACTTGTCCAATTACAAGATAGAGTTGTCCTCACATTGTGTCACATGGAGATGTTATTCCCTCCTTCTTTTTTCACAGTGATGGTTCATTTGATTGTACATTTAGTAGAAGATGCCAAGCTTGGAGGACCTGTCCAATATCGATGGATGTATTCTATTGAGAGGTACTTGGGAAAATTGAAGTCTTATGTGCGTAATAAGGCACAGGCTGAAGGCTCAATAGCTGAAGGTTACATGGCTGAAGAGTGCTTAACCTTTTGTTCTAGATACTTAGATGGAATTGAGACTGTGCTTAATAGATTGCGTCGTGTTAATGATGAACCAAGCATTGGCTCTTGTACTGTAAGCACTTTATTCCCACCAATCGAAAAACCAGTTGGAGGTTTCACTTATTTCACTCTATTGCAAAGGAAAAGTTACATGCACATCGTCATATGCTAACAAATAGTGCCATAGTTGACCCATTTCTTCAGTAAGTATTTTCACTTGATCAATTGTATTAATTAGTCTTTTATTAGAAAGTAACTGTGTATAATTTGGACACTTCGTGTAGGGAATTTAGAGACATTATACGGAGACAATTGAGAAATTGGAGTCGACAATCATCTTTGATAGACAAAAGAGTTCATAGGGAATTTGCAGATTGGTTTTCACGTCGTGTACGTATATTGGGTCCATTGATGATTGGTTTCATTCTGTGCTATAATTGATAATTGACTTGGATATGTTATTCTTTTTCCTTTTAGATAAGGAATGACTCAACTAGCCTTCACTCAACTGATTTCAAATTCTTAGCCATGGGTCCAATTGATATTGCAAAGCGATATAGTGCCTACAATGTTAACGGATTCAAGTTTAGGATCTTGGAGCGTGACTTATGGCTTAAAACACAAAATAGTGGAGTGTTTGGTACATTTGGGACAAGGAGTTATGCAAGTTCTAGTGATAATCAAATGCAATTTGGAGGTGATAATGCTAAATTTTACCATATTTTAAGCATCATTTTAGTAGCAAAATCAACTCCTTTCTAACTTATAACTTGCTTAATCCTCTTGTTTTGCCTTATTTTCTGAATAATTGTGTTTTTGGCTACTTTGATGTACTTTCATCAATAATCCCTTATTTTGTAGCTAAAAATGAGCTTGGAAGAATCTCCAACAATGTATAGAACTGAACCATGCCATCAGCAGCTAAGAGCACGCTCGGCCAGGAGCTCATGGAGGACGTTCGTCCAGACAAGACTAGGACGCTCGTCCAAAAGCCAGGATAGAGGACGCTCGTCCAAAGTGGAAGAAACAAGAGGACGCTCGTCCTGAGATAAGTGGACGCTCGTCCCAGCCAGGCAGAAGCGCGGACGCTCGTCCAAAATGGAAGCAGGAGCGGACGCTCGTTCAGAAAGCAGAAATGGACGCTCGTCCTCGCCAGGCAGAAGAGGACGCTCGTCCCAGCCAGGCAGAAGAGGACGCTCGTCCAGCCAAGCAGATAGACGCTCGTCCTCAGAGATCACAGTGGACGCTCGTCCAGCGAAGAAACGAGAGGACGTTCGTCCAGCGAGCAAGAGGACGCTCGGCCATAAAAGGAGGACGCTCGGCCAGGCAGACATTTCCAGATGGTCCACGCCGGGCGTGACGGGGCGCCGGGCGTGACTTTTTGCGAGAGGCTCGCGCCCAGGCGCGAAACAGAGAGGGCGCCGGGTGCGACTTTTCGCCAGTTTTCAATTTTTCCCGAGAGCCTCGCGCCCGGGCGCGACTGACAGAGAGCGCCGGGCACGACTTTTGCTGATGTGTCAGATCCAGTCTATTTAACCCAGAAACGCGAAGGGGTTACAGTCTTTGGTTGTTTGGAGGCGCGATTTCACTCAGAGGAGAGCTTGGAGGGCTGCTAGGGTTCGTGGGAACACTCCCTTCTTCCTCTTGGGTTCTTCATCTTCTTCCATGGCCATTTTGTAAGCTTAAAGGCTCTCCATGGAAATGGAGAGCCAAACCCATCTTGTTGGGATTAGTTGTAGCCTTTGAATTCTTGTGTAATTGTTGAATGATTTGATTATATATATGCCTTTTCTATCAATTGCTAGTATTTTTGTTTCCGATCTTAAAGCTTGCATGTAATGGGAACGTTCATGACTTGATTTTGGGGTTTTATGGATTATGGGAACGTAAGATGAAACCCGGAAATGAAATAGGAGTCCTTGTGGGTCATTGATTCTAGGAATGGAAGATGATTCACATGTTGTCTTAGATCCTAGCTCTTTAATGCGTGTTTTGCTTGTTAGATTGCCAAGGGATTGAGGTTTGATAAGGAAAACCTAGGCTCTTTGACCTAAGGGATTAGGGCTAGAGTGTTTTAGTGGATTGACTTTAGTAAATTGATAGAGAGGAGATGAAATTAGTCTTACACAAGAGTGCTTTGGTGAAAACTAGCCTTAACAATGTCATTTCTTACCATTTCTAGTCTTTTCCATTTCCAAGTGCCTTCAATACCAAAGTCCAATCTTGTAATTATGTATGAATTTATCTTTCTGCACTTGTTTTGTAAATTGATGTTATGTTATTGAGTCTATATGAGTTGTTAATCGCACAATTCTCTAGTATTACGAGTCTCTTGGGAAAACGATACCCGGTCTTACCGGTTTATTACTTGAACGATTCGGTGCACTTGCCGAAATCGAGGCCAACAAGTTTTTGGACTAACAAGTTTTTGGCGCCGTTGCCGGGGACTCGTGTCAATACTAGACTTTTGTGAGGTTTCTAACTTATGTAGACTTGGTTTTGTATATAGAACTAACTCTTTTGTTGTAAATAGATTTTCACTTTTATTTGGGCTAATTTGTGGCTTTAGCCTAGTTATGTCTAAGTGTATGCAGGGAGATGTTCACATAAGGAGGACTGCAGCCTCAAAAGCATCATGAAGACCCTAAGATTGAAGAAATTATAGTACACAATGCGACAACTAGCTTGAGCACTACAAGCTGCCCAAAATTCTCTCTTCATTGAAGATGCTCCAAGTGCTAAGTGAAAGATGAAGAAAGGGAGAAGGAAAAAAGAGAAAGACTAGTCACCACCATCCTTTGATGAGAGACAAGGAACTCAAGCCTAGCAAGCCAAAGTTGATCAAGAGGATTGAGTATTTAAAGATGTCAAGGTAGTGGAAGGGCTAAAAAGAAGAATTCAAGCTATGAGAGTTGATTTGGTGGCTAGAATGTGATTCAAGAAGAGTTGGTGGAAGGAGCACACCAACATCAAAATTTGCACTTCATTGAGTAATCCGTCAAGCTAATGACGTTAAACAAGCGCTTTTGGGAGGCAACCCAAATTTCTTACCCTTTTTACTAGTGTTTGTGTGATTTTTGTGTTATTTGCATTAATAACTTATGTTTTGCATGTTTGTGTAGTTTTGAATTGTTGTGATTTTTGAGTTGTAATGTTGTTTTTGTGGTTTGTATAAGTTTATTATGTTATTTGTAGCTTGGTTTGTGTGTAAGTGCATTGAATGAAGGTCTAGAACCAAAAATAACATGGTGAGTGGCCAATTTCGCAGAAATCTGCATTATCCAGAAAACTGATATGGCGCCCAAGCCCCCCCTGGCTGAGGGGCGCGAGCTGCACCAGTGGCCTCCTGCACCCAACTGACTGAGTGGCGCCCAAGCCCCCCCTGCTGAGGGGCGCCCGGGCGTGAACTGCACTAGGGGCGCCCAACACCAAAAATTCTGGTTCTGCACTTTTTGTTTTTTCTTGATTTATGATGAGTTTCCCATTCTTTTGCACTCTTTCACACACTCCTTTTGTAGTGTTTTTAACCCTTTTTGTGTTGTGGTACCTTTGGGAAGCTTAATTCTAAGACTTCCCTCTTTGTTCATGTACTTTTGTCTTTGTTTGTTTTGGCTTTCATTGTCTTGTTTCTTTGCTTTCTTGTGTGCATTTCTTTTAGTGTGTTTTTGGACCTTTCTCTTCAATTGACTATGAGATACTAATTTCACTTTGAGGTCACTTTGTGCAAGATAACATCTTTCTTAGAACTTTAAAGGTATTAGAACCACCAGTGGTCATCCTTTGAGGCATGCGTGAGTTGAGCAACCAAATGACTTAAAGATTTTGCTGCTCGTGCAGCATGGCCTGGGGGCCAGGCCCCTACTGATGGGGGAGGTGGACCAGTTGCGGAGGACATGCTACTATTGGAGGAAGATATTTCAGATGAAAGTGAAGCTAGTGTCCTACACTGCTGGAGTTGCAAAGAGTCCATCTAATTCGGTTTTTCAGTTTTAATTTCCAGTTCTTATTTGCTTTCAGTTTTTGAATTTGGATTTCTTTTTGACTTGCCTTGTGGATAGTTCTTGTGCAATTGGTCTGGTGATTTGAGTGAATCATTTGTTATGCTTGAATTGAATACAAATCTGTTGTGCTCACTCTTTATCCATGAGAATTGTTTTGAAAATCTGTTTGAGATTATGTGGTTGAGCTTGTTGAACAAAGATTGTGGTTGCTTGTATATGTTTAGATAGATGCTTGTTTTTAATTGTGATCAATATTCTTGGCATGATGTTTATCAAATTCTGGAACCCTGAGTAAACCTGTGAGATGTTGTGCCTCAGAGTTTATTGTTGAATGTTATTACTTTGGAATCACAGTTGATTTTGCCTAAGTTTCTCTATTTGAACTGTTACTTGCATGTTACAAATGATCAAGGCCATGTTGTTCTTCCACCTCTTCTACATTTTGAGACTAAAAGCCAATGTATAACCTTTGAACCTTAAAGAAAACTTTCTCATTCCCGAAACCTTAAGCCTATTGAAACATCCTTAACCTCCTTACCTTGAGTTGAGATGAACATATATGTTAGAATGAGGAGAATGGTTTAAGTTTGGGGGAGTTCTTGTCAAAAGGGGAGCATTGAGAAAACAATAAGTTGAGTTAAAAAGAAAGAAAAAGAAGAAAGAAGAAGAAAAACAAAAACATGAATTCAATGAAAAAGAGTTGGGAAATAAGTTGAGAGTGGTTTATTCAATTTTGGAGAAAAAGAGATACTATGCTATAGCATGAATTAAATTGTTTGGTCTCTTATCTCAAGGTGCTTTGTTGTCCAGAAAAACCAAATTTTCTTCTTAGCCCAGTCACAATACAAGCCTCAAAAAGTCCTTGTGATGTAACTTGTTTGTTAATGTGTTTGATATTGTTGAAACGAAAGGCAAAGTTGATTTGTGTAACATTGTGATATTTGAGAGTTAGACACACATCCTTATATACCATTGTGCTTGAGTGAAACACTTTCCTTGGTGAGGATTGGTTCCATGCACTTATTGAAAACAACTTGCCATGTTTGTTGATCTATCAATTGCATCTATCATGTGATTTTGAAATGTTAGCACCACGATTGAAGTTAGCTTGCTAAGACTATATTGTCTCTTGAATGTGATTTATAAGTTGAGCAAGCATGATTGATTTGTTTATTTGATTGAAACTATGCTTGAGTTGCTAGACCATTGTGATTGAATTGTTTGCTAGGAGAAGTACTTTTGCTTGAGGACAAGCAAAGTTGTAAGTTTGGGGGTATTTGATAATGCTAAATTTTACCATATTTTAAGCATCATTTTAGTAGCAAAATCAACTCCTTTCTAACTTATAACTTGCTTAATCCTCTTGTTTTGCCTTGTTTTCTGAATAATTGTGTTTTTGGCTACTTTGATGTACTTTCATCAATAATCCCTTATTTTGTAGCTAAAAATGAGCTTGGAAGAATCTCCAACAATGTATAGAACTGAACCATGCCATCAGCAGCTAAGAGCACGCTCGGCCAGGAGCTCATGGAGGACGTTCGTCCAGACAAGACTAGGACGCTCGTCCAAAAGCCAGGATAGAGGACGCTCGTCCAAAGTGGAAGAAACAAGAGGACGCTCGTCCTGAGATAAGTGGACGCTCGTCCCAGCCAGGCAGAAGCCCGGACGCTCGTCCAAAATGGAAGCAGGAGCGGACGCTTGTTCAGAAGGCAGAAATGGACGCTCGTCCTCGCCAGGCAGAAGAGGACGCTCGTCCCAGCCAGGCAGAAGAGGACGCTCGTCCAGCCAAGCAGATAGACGCTCGTCCTCAGAGATCACAGTGGACGCTCGTCCAGCGAAGAAACGAGAGGACGTTCGTCCAGCGAGCAAGAGGACGCTCGGCCATAAAAGGAGGACGCTCGGCCAGGCAGACATTTCCAGATGGTCCACGCCGGGCGTGACGGGGCGCCGGGCGTGACTTTTTGCGAGAGGCTCGCGCCCAGGCGCGAAACAGAGAGGGCGCCGGGTGCGACTTTTCGCCAGTTTTCAATTTTTCCCGAGAGCCTCGCGCCCGGGCGCGACTGACAGAGAGCGCCGGGCACGACTTTTGCTGATGTGTCAGATCCAGTCTATTTAACCCAGAAACGCGAAGGGGTTACAGTCTTTGGTTGTTTGGAGGCGCGATTTCACTCAGAGGAGAGCTTGGAGGGCTGCTAGGGTTCGTGGGAACACTCCCTTCTTCCTCTTGGGTTCTTCATCTTCTTCCATGGCCATTTTGTAAGCTTAAAGGCTCTCCATGGAAATGGAGAGCCAAACCCATCTTGTTGGGATTAGTTGTAGCCTTTGAATTCTTGTGTAATTGTTGAATGATTTGATTATATATATGCCTTTTCTATCAATTGCTAGTATTTTTGTTTCCGATCTTAAAGCTTGCATGTAATGGGAACGTTCATGACTTGATTTTGGGGTTTTATGGATTATGGGAACGTAAGATGAAACCCGGAACTGAAATAGGAGTCCTTGTGGGTCATTGATTCTAGGAATGGAAGATGATTCACATGTTGTCTTAGATCCTAGCTCTTTAATGCGGGTTTTGCTTGTTAGATTGCCAAGGGATTGGGGTTTGATAAGGAAAACCTAGGCTCTTTGACCTAAGGGATTAGGGCTAGAGTGTTTTAGTGGATTGACTTTAGTAAATTGATAGAGAGGAGATGAAATTAGTCTTACACAAGAGTGCTTTGGTGAAAACTAGCCTTAACAATGTCATTTCTTACCATTTCTAGTCTTTTCCATTTCCAAGTGCCTTCAATACCAAAGTCCAATCTTGTAATTATGTATGAATTTATCTTTCTGCACTTGTTTTGTAAATTGATGTTATGTTATTGAGTCTATATGAGTTGTTAATCGCACAATTCTCTAGTATTACGAGTCTCTTGGGAAAACGATATCCGGTCTTACCGGTTTATTACTTGAACGATTCGGTGCACTTGCCGAAATCGAGCCCAACAAGTTTTTGGACTAACAGGAGGTGTGCCTTATTATGGTCGATTAGTGGACATAATTGAAATAAACTACCATGGTCGTTTCTCAGTTGTGTTGTTCAAATGTATGTGGGCTAATACAACTACTTCTAGGGGGATTGTGACTGATGAGTTGGGATTTACAAGTGTATGTTTTGGACGCTTGATTCATACCGGTGATAATGATGATGATGAACCATACATTCAGGCATCACAAGCACAAATGGTATATTATGTAGATGATGAGTTTGATAAAAATTGGTGCATCCCTATACATATAAAGCCTAGAGACTTGTACAACATGGGTGTGTCAGAGCGGCTGCAGCGAATGGGTTAGCGTGGAATAACAAACCAAGAGGGTTTTTAATACGAAAGTGTGCCTTTTAATTTCTACTCAATTAAACTTACTTAGCAATTAATAATAACAAATAAATAGAGTAAAGTTGAGAGAAATTTGCACAGATGATTTTATCCTGGTTCGGATCTTACCAATCCTACGTCCAGTCGCTTATCTCAAAACAAGATAAACAGTTTCACTAACACAAAACAATTACAAATTACAATCACAAAGAAACAATTTGTAAGAGTTTAGAAACCACCTCTCTTGATACCACAAGAGATGAACCTACACCTCCTTTGAGTCTTCACAAAGGATGAACACCTCCTCCGAATACTTCACGAAGGATGAACACCTCCTCCGAATACTTCACGAAGGATGATTCTCTTCCGAACACCTCCTTAGACACACCAAGGATGAACCGGCTATTTCCTCTATCACCGTAGCAGTATTTCACCAACTCTACAGACAGAGTTTCCTTAGCTGAGCAAGAGCACACAATTCTCAAGAGTTTCTGAGTATTTGAGCACAAGGGAAGAGTTTCTGTTGTTTGTTCTTGAGTCTGATACCAATTGTTAGAATCGGCTGCAGCGGAATTATTAGCGTGGAATAACAAACCAAGAGGGTTTTTAATACGAACGTGTGCCTTTTAATTTCTACTCAATTAAACTTACCAAGCAAATAATAAAGACAAATAAAGAGAGTAAGGTTGAGAGAAATTTGCACAGATGATTTTATCCTGATTCGGATCTTACCAATCCTAAGTCCAGTCGCTTATCTCAAAACAAGATAAACAGTTTACTACTCACAAAACAATTACAAATTACAAATTGCGGCGATTTCGTAGAAAACCGCCGGTAATGTTTAGCGGCGCTGCTTTTACCAGAGCTTAATGAAATCGCGGGAAACGAATTTTCCAGGGGTTAAAACCGCCGAAAGCACTAAAAATAACCCCTGGAAAAATTATATATTTTTGTAGTGTAATATTTATAAAATTGTTATTATAATAATTTAATAAT
This sequence comes from Vigna angularis, assembly GCF_016808095.1. Classification (NCBI taxonomy): domain Eukaryota; kingdom Viridiplantae; phylum Streptophyta; class Magnoliopsida; order Fabales; family Fabaceae; genus Vigna; species Vigna angularis. Next base: position 12,679,300 of record NC_068978.1, on the reverse strand, counting down.
TGTTGATTATTATACCATTTAAATTAAATAAGAAACTACATATAACGATCGTTTAAAAATTGTTATTATAATGATTTAGTAGTTTTGATTTAAAAAAATAAAATGAAATGTAGTCAAATTATAAAAAAATGATAATTTTAGTTGTATAATATTTTTATTTTTGTCGCTACTAAATTTAAAAATTAATAAATTTTAATTTTTAGAAAAAAGTTTCTTGTGTTAATCATGTATGCTTGATGAACTCAAGCTTACCATCTGATTTCTCACAAATCAAAATCAAAGTGATAGAATCTCATATAAGTTTATTACCATTGGATTTCCCTTTAGCTCGAAAGACCTGCAGAATGAGTTTATTACAGATTTGTTTATGTTCTATGCCCAAGACCCTTCAGCTTTGGCAATAGTGATCTTTGGGGTGTGTTTCAGTTGTGGGGTTGAGTCACTAGGCACCTTCACAATTTTTCCTTCTTGACCTTCGGTTTCGCTCCAAACTCCGTTGCCTTGTTCTTCCGTCTGGGAGGGAACCTATCAAAGATCCTCCGATGCTAAAGTCAGTGTATGAACCGTTCGACAATTCAATAGAACAATAATAAATGCGCAGTAAATGCAATGTACGTACCACTTACCTTTGACCTATATTTATAGTTTTTGTCATGGGCTTGAGATTAGTGAAAAGTTAATCACGACCCAATTTTAGCCCAATAACTCTAATCGCTGCTTACCTTGATCATGGTCTTAATGACCAGAGAACTTACCGGCCGATCTTAGTGCTCCGTCTGGTTAGGTTGATCATACGTGGTCTTCCTTGGATCGTCCGGTCCGTATGGTACAGGGTGTATGACATATCTATATCGATTGTGGGGGATCAAATGTTAGTTTTATGAACCACATATTAATAATTAACAGCAAATAAACCCTTACAATATATATAAATTTCCAATTCTCTTGAACAAAAAACGGTTATTGGAACCATTAATAAAACAAGGTAGTCTTTTATCTTTCCTCTTTAGAGTATTTTAGATTTCTTCTTAATTTTCTTCTTTGATGGGATGAGATAAAGAAATAGGAATCATGATCTTACTCATAGATGACGACCATAACCTTTTTACATAACTTCTTGTAATTAAGTTTTAATATTTCAATTTGGTGCTACAACAAATCAAAATATTGTTGGTCTTTATCCAATATGACTTTCATGACATATTAGCCATATTTACTTAATTAGATTATTCTTTAAAATTGGCTAATAAAATATAACAGTTCTAACACATTTATTGATTTGTTATATATATATATATATATATATATATATATATATTCATATAAATCCTTACAAATGTGTTAGACTTATAAACTCAAAATTTTTATTATACCTTGAGCATATCCAAAAGATCTTGTCCATTAATTATATCCGTATAGAGAACCAAAGCAATTTTCAATGCATCAATCGCAATCAAACCTGACAATGATCACTAATGTTGACATAACCAAATGACATGGATTCATCATGAAATATGTAGCATGAAAATTACGTGAAGGTGACCAGTACACGTCTATTTTCAATTGATCCTTACTTTATCTCAATGAGATCAATACAATAACTTCAATATACAAAGTGTAATTTCTGAATAATAAACTAGAATGTATGCATACATGAAAACCAAGCATAGAACACAAACACTCAAAAATGAATAACTCCCACTGAACCAAAGATTCCTCAAACTATAAAACACCCATATGACCAATATGCTTATGACATACATTGGGTTTAAGAGCCTTATTAAGAGGATATATCATCAAGGAGTTTGTCCCTAAGTGTTCTATAGAAATCCATCCACATTTGTACCATTTCTTTAACAACTAATTTGATGTCACAGTATAACCTAAGTGTTCTTTCAATTCCTTTCATAATACACAGTCCTGTGACAAAAATCAATCACATACCTTGATTTGGTGTCTCATAGGATGCTAAAAATTCTACAATCATAGTGGACAAAGCCATAAGGGTTTACTTGTTACTAGGCCAAGAAACAACACCACCAGCTAACATGAAAATGTAACCTGAAGTGAATCTTAAACTATCTTGATATCTTAAAAAGTTATGCTAGAATACTTAATGATCTCTAACTGGTCTGACCGTATATATGTGAGCTTATAAACATTTGTTCTCTTAAAAGAACTTCATAATTTTATTGGCTGTTTTCCAATGATCCATTCATAAATTGCTTAAATATATGCTAAAACCCTAATTATGTATCCTATATCCGGATGCGTACATATCTAGACATACATCAAACTCCGCATCTCTGAAACATAGGGAGTATTTTGCATTTCTTGAATTTCTAAATTTTCTTTTGGACATTAATTGAGATTTAACTCATCTTCATTGACAACTGGAGGTACTTTTGTCTTAAACTTTTATTATTTTTATCGTTTCAATTAGATATCCTAAAAAATAAGTGTTCTTAACATTTATACTTCTCAATTTCCTAAAATGTAATGAAATTAGGATCATGATATTTCAACTCCATTTTTTGACAAACTTTTAACTCCGACAAGTGTCGCGCTGTGATTAGTCCATGTGGAAGAGATTTGAAAACTTAAAAATGATGTGGAAATGCAAGTCAGAGGGTTGTAGGGTTTTTCATTTGGCGAACTTCATTTTTGGGGTTTCAAAAATTATAACCTCTTTTGCGTGAGAGAACGTGAAGTCACCCACAAGTGTTGACTGAGTAGAAGCGGTTGTTCACCAGCTTTGCATCGTTCAACGAACCGTCATTGTTCATCGGAGCGTTGTCCGTCGCTACTCCGTCGTTTCGAAGCACCAACGAATGCGAAAACCACCATGGACGTGGTTTTTGAAGTTTCCCACCATTCCTTTCGCTAATCCTTTGTTCTTGTTCAGTGGGTTTGAGTTGTTTTTAATTTTTTTTACCATTTTTGGGTTGTTATTTTTTTGGTGTTTACTGTGGTACCGTTAACTATGGGGTTGAAATTTTGTTGATCATTTTAGGGTTGTTGTGCTTTTTTGGTGCAAAGTTTCAATTTTTTGTGTTTGTGGTTGTTGTTGGTGTACTGTAGGTATTGTTGCAATGGAGGAAGTTGGTCAACAAAGTGAAGTTTGTCATTGCAGGAAGAAGGTATGTGGGGTTATATTATATTTTCAAAAATTTAGGATTTTTATGTATTTAAATAGAAACAATATTTTTGTATGTATTTTGTCTTAGACACTCGTGGAAGACGAAGTTGATAGGTGGTTTGAACCAAAGGTTGAGTAGTGAACATAAACGTTATATTGAAAACACTATTTTTGGTTGGTTATTATGCTTGCCAGAGTCTATTAAGATAAGTAGAAATTTGCTATCTGAGTTATGTGGTAAATGGGTTGATAACATGTGTGGGTTTTATTTTGGGGGAAAAAAATCTTGAATTTAATGATTCGATGTATGTTTATCCTTAGGGCTGCATGTGGTTGGGGAAGTGATAGATTTATATAAGGTTGGTGTTCATAGTGTGTGTAGGAACTACTTCCCTGATGGAAAAGTACACGTTAACATGGTATATGAATTCTTGTTAGAGGAACATGAAAATTTTCCTATAGAACATTTCTACAGCTTGTATATATTGGTAGGGATATTCGAGTTTTTGCTTCCCAATCGAAGTGGAGTAGTTTTTCCAATTATTTTTGACCTTGTTGAGGAGTTGGAGTGTGGGGTGATAACAGTTGAAAAACTGTTATTTTTATACTTAAATTTGACATAAAAAACAACCTTTATGACTTAGAAACTAGCTTGAAATCATGCTTTTGCTTATGTTTTTGAAATAAGAGAGTTAAATGGGTTTTATGCTTGGTTTTCCTTGTTTTTGTAGGTTTTAAGATGAATTGAATGAAAGAAGTGAAGTAGCAAGGAGTTGGATTAAGAAAAGGAAGAAAAAGTGAACAAAAGAAGAGCCGCAAGTACCGCTCAGCGCCACTTTTACCGTTGAGCGGCACTTTGAAGACCCGTAGTCACCGTTGAGGGGCAAAACTACAGCTGAGCGTCGAACTGAAGAATCAAGCTTACCACTGAGCACCATTTTTATGGGCCTTGGGCCACTTTTCTGTAATCTTTAGGAAGCTATATAAGGCTTTAGTCGAATTAGGGTTAGTATCTTTTGGCAGAACGAAGCAAAATCACACTTTCTTCACCCCTTAGAGGAGGATTTTGGATGGTCAAGTTCCACTCTTCAAATTCTAGGGTTCTATCTTTCATTCTTTCATTATTTTTCATCTAGTTTCATCATGATTATGGTGAACTAAACCTTCATTGTTGTTGGGGAATCAATGTAAACCTTTGAAGCTCTCATGTATTGAATTGGTTCTTTAATCCATATGCTTTCTTTCATTAATTGTTAGGGTTTTTCTTCTACGCTCTATGCATGCTTTGTTTAATTCATTCAATTGCATGATCATTGATTTTATTTGTATGGACACATATAGATAAATCTAGACATGAAGGAACTCTCCCAATAATAATATGACCTAGACATAAGGATAGGAGGATTGGTTACCTTTAAGCTTCTGTGCGAATGTAATGCATGAATAATTGCTAGGGAGACAAGACATTGTAAACTAGTGATTAGGAGTAGGCTTTCTTCACCAAGACATTGGGTTTAAGGTAAATTAGAAAGTGACATTAACATTAATGAAGAAGATGAATTCTTGAATACATGAGAGTGGATAGGATCAATTGAAAACCCCCAACAACATCATCATCATCATATATTTCAATCACGTTTTGCTTCTTTTGTTCAATTGATCAATACATGCATTCATATTTACTTTTTTGTATTTGCATTTAAATCTCCAAAACTTTGTTCACAAGTCTAATTTAATCAACAAATCATATAACTCTTTAGGCCGTGAGTTCTTTGGGAAACGATACTTGGTCTTACCATTTATTATTACTTGATACGATTCAGTTACACTTGGCGAGGGTTAACAAGTTTTTTGTGCCGCTGCCGGGGACTCGTGGTTTAACTATTCTATTTGTGTGATTATTGATTAACTTTGACTTGATTTCTGTTTTTTTTATCTTTTTTTTCTTTTTATCTTTTTGTTTATCTTTCTATCTTTTTAGTTTTTATTTTTTATCTTTCTATCTTTTTAGTTTATCTTTTCTATCTTTTTAGTTTATCTTTTCTATCTTTTTAGTTTATCTTTTCTATCTTTTTGTCCTAACAATTGTTTCTAGGGTTTTGTGTTCTTGTGTATGCAGGATACAATTAGGACTAGGAGCAAGAAAACTTCGAAACCTCTTTTGGAAGGATTTGACGAAAGTAGAAGGAGAAGTAGGATCCGAACTTGTAGAGAACTATTTCCTTCTCCAGAAACACTTCTACAACCCTCACCACAAAGGTCCAACCAAAGCATTGAGGATATGGCCGGAGAGAACAATGGTAGACGTACTCAAGAGGATTACACCAATGTTGTTGGCCCTCATCACTTTAATAGCATTGCTAGGCCGATGGTCAATGCTGCAAACATGGAGATGAAACCAGAGTTGATACAATTGGTGAAGAGCAATCAATTTAATGGGCTATCACATGAAAGTCCATATGAGCATCTCACCACATTCAACGAGATTTGCAACACTGTAAAGATCAATGGTGTGCCAGATGAAGCAATAAAGCTTAGTTTGTTTCCTTTTTCATTGGGAGGCTTTGCTAAGTTATGGTTGAATTCATTTCCAGAGGAAAGCTTTAGTGAATGGGAAGCCGTGGTTTCAAAGTTTCTAAACAAATACTTCCCACAATCAAAAATCAAGAAAGGGAAGCAAGAGATTTCTTCTTTTAGACAAGGCATGGAGGAGACGCTAGGTCAAGCATGGGATATATACAAGAGCTTGTTGAGAAAAACGCCCGCTCATGGCTTTGACGAGGCAACAATAGTCATTCTTTTCCTTGGACGTCTTGGTTCACAAACCAAGTGTTAGCAAAATGATGAAGATGAAGTTTTGATGATATCTAAATCAAGTCAAGAACAATCAAGACTCATGAAGAATGCTTTTTGAAGACTTGTAACTTTTGTAATAACTGTATAAACATAGGAAATTAGTAGGTTTTATGTATGCATTCAAAAGTGATGTAAAAATAAACCAAGTAGCAAAACTGTGTAGTGCTAATCGATTAACAGGGGTAAATAATCGATTATTCCAGAGAGCAATGGAAAAGCTCAGCACTGCATGCTAATCGATTAACAAGGGCTGTTAATCGATTAACGTTAATCGATTAACAAGGGCTGTTAATCGATTAGCGTTAATCGATTAACAAGGGCTGTTAATCGATTAGCGTTAATCGATTAACAAGGGCTGTTAATCGATTAGCGCTAATCGATTAGCATTGGCTATTAATCGATTAGCGCTAATCGATTAGCATTGGCTATTAATCGATTAGCAAGGTGACCGTTTGAAAAACTAGCCGTTTTTGAGCCGTTCGACTATCCGTTATTTTGTCTTTTAGTGACTAATCGATTAGCAACTTAAGATAATCGATTAACACAGTAGGAAAGGCTGAAAACAAAAAATGGAAGAGCTTTTGGATGAGTCTATAAATAGACTCTCATTTCCTCTCAACAACAACTTGAGAAACTCTTCCCTTGTGCTCAAATACTCAGAAACTCTTGAGAATTGTGTGCTCTTGCTCAGCTAAGGAAACTCTGTCTGTAGAGTTGGTGAAATATTGCTACGGTGATAGAGGAATAGCTGGTTCATCCTTGGTGTGTCTAAGGAGGTGTCTGGAAGAGGAAGTTCATCCTTCGTGAAGTATTCGGAGGAGGTGTTCATCCTTCGTGAAGTATTCGGAGGAAGTGTTTCATCCTTTGTGAAGATTCAAAGGAGGTGTTGTTTCATCTCTTGTGGTATCAAGAGAGGTGGTTTCTAAACTCTTACAAATTTTATCTTTGTGATTGTAGTTTGTAATTGTTTTGTGTTAGTGAAACTGTTTATCTTGTTTTGAGATAAGCGACTGGACGTAGGATTGGTAAGATCCGAACCAGGATAAAATCATCTGTGCAAATTTCTCTCAACCTTACTCTCTTTATTTGTCAAAATTAATTGCTAAGTAAGTTTAATTGAGTAGAAATTAAAAGGCACACGTTTGAATTAAAAACCCTCTTGGTTTGTTATTCCACGCTAACAATTCCGCTGCAGCCGCTTTTGACAATTGGTATCAGAGCTTGCTTTGATAGTCATTCAAATGGCAGGATCACATCAAACCTTTGCAGAGGGTGCTTCTATCAATAGACCACCACTATTCACAGGTGAAAATTACGCATTCTGGAAGGTAAGAATGCAAATTTTTATGGAATCTATTGATATAGATATTTGGGATGCTGTTGTATCTGGTCCTTTTGTTCCAATTAACAATATGCAGGAACCAAAGCCCCGTGACCAATGGACTGCTGAAGATAAGAAAAAATTTGGTAATGATGTAAAAGCTCGTAATATTATTTCATCTGCTTTAACTGTTGACGAGTTTTACAGGATTTCTATTTGTAAAACTGCACAAGAAATGTGGGAAGTACTTAGAGTAACCCATGAAGGTACAAATGATGTTAAGAGAGCTAGAAAGAATACCTTAATCCAGGAATACGAAATATTCAGGATGAAGCAAGGCGAAACAATAGTAGATGTTCAGAAACGCTTCACCAACATCGTAAACCATCTTATTGGACTAGGTAAGTCTTTCGATACTGATGAGCTTAATATAAAAGTTTTGAAATCTTTAGACAGGTCTTGGCAACCAAAAGTGACTGCAATTTCTGAGTCACAAAATCTCAACACAATGACTATGGCGACATTATTTGGAAAGTTGAGGGAACATGAACTTGACCTCGGAAGACTAGATGAAGAAGAAGCAAAAGCAAAAACTAAGAAAAAGAGTCTAGCCTTGAAATCTGAGGTAGAAAGGAGCAAGACGTCCTTTTGGTTTGTTATTCCACGCTAACCATTCCGCTGCAGACGATCCTGACACCAAGTTGATGCTAGATGCCTCAGCTAGAGGCAATATCAAATGCAAAACCCAGAGGAAGCCACTGAATTAATTGATAACATGGCTACTAATGACAACGAGATGCATAATGAGAGGGGAGCTCCAATTCAACAGAAGGGAGTTCTACAATTGTAATCAAATGATGCCTTGCTTGCACATAACAAAATCATAACTCAACAGTTGGAGAATTTGACAAAGACACTTGCTCAGTTGCCAAAGGAGCTAAAGAATGTTGCACAGGTTCAACAACAACTTTGTGAACTGTGTGGTGGTGACCATATCAATGGTCAATGCGTTTTTCCAGTGGAGGCTTTAGGATATGTCAATTTCATGGCTAATCAATTTCCATACCATCAAGGGAACTACAACCAAGGGTGGAAATCACACCCAAGCATGGGTCAAGGTCAGAATGGACAAGTTGGACAAGCAGGACAATTCAATAGACCACAATAGCAACCATCAATTTGGCAATAAATATCTGCATTAAATGAGAAATCAACAAAGCTTGAAGAAACTCTTCAACAATTTATTCAGGTGACCATCTCCAACCATAACAGTACTGAAGCTGCAATTAGAAATATGGAGATCCAGATTGGCCAAATGGCTAAGGATTTAAAGGAGAAGCCTGAGAAGAATTTTGGGGCTAATACTGAGGTTAACCCTAAGGAAGAGTGCAAAGTTATTGTAAGTGCAGATGATGAGAGGGTGGATGAAGAAAAAAAGAGAGTTGAGTTAGTAATAAAAGAAGAAAAAGAAGAGAGAAAAGAGAGAGTTGAGAGAAAAGAAGAGATAATAGGTGAGGATGAGAGAAAAGAGAAACACAAGAAGAGGGGAGAGAAAAAGATAGAGAAAAGTGATAAAATTCTTCCTTACCCTAAAGAGAGTGAAAAGATTTAAAAAGAGAGACAATATGGGCAGTTTAGAGATATCTTCAGGCAATTGGAGATTTCAATACCTGTGAATGAAGCATTGCAGCAAATTCCAGCTTATGCAAAGCACATGAAGCAAGTCTCCATAAAGAAGAAATTTCTAGATGAAAAGGGAGATTGCAGTGTTATTGAGAAGAAGCCACTTCCTCCAAAAGTGAAGGATCCAGGAAGCTTTACTATTCCTTGCGTCGTAGGGAAGGAGAAAATAAGGAAAGCCTTAATTGATTTAGGGTCAAGTATTAATTTGATGCCTTTATCTATGCTTGAAAGAATTGGTGATCTTGAAGTCAAGCCAACAAAGGTGACTTTGCTAATGGCAGATGGATCTTTAAAAAAGCCCTATGGTGTGGTGGAAGATGTTGTGGTGTGCATTGACACATTAAAAATTCTTGGTGGACTTTGTGGTAATGGAGATGAAGGAGGATGAGAAGGTCCCAATCACTCTTGGAAGACCGTTTATGAAAACGACAAAGGTCATCATCAATGTGGATGAAGGGATATAGTGCTTCAAGACCGAGGAGAGAAGGTGATCTTTAATGTCTTCAAAGGGGAGAAATATATTCAAGAGAAGGAGGCTAGTCATAAAGCTGCATGTAAAGATGCACCCTTGATTAGTTCAAAAGCTGCAAAGCTGGGCTTCAAAGGTAAAAATTGTTTCTTGTCACAGGTTAGGGAAGAAGAAAAAGATGGCAAAGGAAGGAAGGTTCATAATGACTTGATGGAGGAACAACTCAAACTTGGTACGCCTGTAAGATTCAAAAATAAGTTGTGGGTTGTGAAAGACTATAAAGAGAATGGAGTGATAGAAATTGAAGCTCCATATTCAAGGAGAGTCAAAAAGGTGGACCGGAAGCAGTTGATGAGTTGGTGTGATGAAAGAAAAAGGAACACCAATAGTGAAGATGGGAATGTGAGCTTATTGGGTCAAGCTAATGACGTTAAAAGAGCGCTTATTGGGAGGCACCCCAGTGATTTCAGAACATTAATTTTGATTTTGGTTATATAATTTTATAAACTGTGGACATTGATTTATGATTGAGATTTTGTGGTATAACATCTACTGATGGATGCTAGGTGGTTAAGTATCTATTGAAGGATACTAGGTTTGTTACACCTTCTGATGGGTGTTGGTAAGAAAGATGTGCACTTACTGAAGGGTGCTAGAGGATTTTGGGCCAGGCTCGTGACGTTAAACAAGCGCTACCTAGGAGGCAACCGAGTTGATTTACTTTATCTTTGTTTGTCTATTTTGATTCTGCTTTAGATACATTATAGGGATTGAATGTTTGAGTGATGTGAGAACATAAATGCATGGAGTGAGTGAGAGGAACGAGTATAAGACACCTAGGGCAAGCTAGGAAGAAGGAGAGTAGGTGCCGCGAATGCCGCTCAGCGGTAATTACCGTTGAGCGCGAACACTACAGAGTTGGGTGGACTGGTTTGGCTCAGCGGGATTAGGCCCATTAGGGTATTTTTATACCCTAGGGCACATCTTTGCTTATTCCCTCTTCCCACACACTCTCAAGCACTCTCCCAAGAGTTCTCTCTACTTTTCCCTTCTTCCTCCTTCACAAAACCTCTCTTCCACTCACTTTTGCATTAAGTTTCCATTCAAGTTTGGGGTTTGGTGAGAGAATTGCTGTTGGGGGCTGATTTGTTCACATTCCTAGAGCATGTTTCACTCATCTAGCATCTCCACCCAAGTAAGTTCAAGCATTTTCATTGTAGGGTTCTTAAAAGCATGAATTGATATGAACATGGTTGTTTTAAGCATGAATCTTTAGGGATATTGATTTCTATGCATGATTAGATGAATTAATTGCTGTTTGAACTGATTAAAATCCTTGATTTGGGTTTGGAACTAGGAAGATTGCAAGTGGGTGGAGATTAGGATGTTTTAAAAGCAATTTTGAAAAATCTGCAGAATCGCCGCTCAACGAAAATTTCCCCTGAGTGCGATTCTGACAGGGTGATGTTTTGTGATTTCTTGGCTTGCTGATGAATGCACAGGTTGCGCTGAGGGGTTTTGATTGTCCTCAACGGTGATTAGGAATGATCTTACGATGTTGTTTGTGGTTTACTAATGCTTAATGATGTTTCTTGTGGTTTTGTGAATTGTTTTTGATGTAGGTATGGCTTCTTCATCAGGCAAGAGACTCAAGACTACAACTTCCAAGAGGAAGGATAAGGAACCAGACCGCTCATATGCCAATAGGTTCTTTTCCCGCAAGCATGAGCGTCACTTCAAAATTGTCCAAGATAGGAGACTCTTGATGGAGAGGAAGGCTGGATTAATCCCTGATTTTGCTCCACAGTTTGGAGAGCAATTGAAGAACAAGAACTAGAGGAGGCTAGCCACTTACCCTACACCAGCTAACATAGCAGTGATGAAAGAATTTTACACCAATGCAAGGAGGTTGGGTGATCATCCTACTGACGATTAGTTGAGCTATGTTAGATGACACGCCATTCGGTATGACCCTGATTCCATTAATAGATTTTTGAATACTAAATGGGTTGGTGAGCAGTGTCAGTTTGCACTGAATATGGAAGAAGGAGCAGACTTTGGTGATGTGGAGAGTGTGCTATGTGTGCCTGGAGGACACTTCCAGAGAAACAAAAATGGTGCAGCGTTGAATATCAGTAGAGTTGATCTGACTCCTCTAGCAAAGTATTGGATGACATTTTCACATGCCAATATCCAGTCGTGCTCACATGTCTCAAACATAACTGTTAGCAGGGCGCTTCTCTTGTACTGTGTGCTCAGAGGACTGAGCATTAACATTGGCCAGGTCATAACTAATGAGATACAGGTGTGTGCCAACACTATGAATAGCAAAGCACCTTTGGAGCATCCTTCTTTGATTACACACCTATGTGAGCTAGTTGGGGTGAATATCTCTGCTCCACCATTTGAGAGGCCTAGGAAGGCTATTGATGAGGCCTATTACAGACAATATTATGTAGGTGATGAGGCAGCTCAGCCAGTACCACCACGCCGTCCTCGTAGAGGGAGAGGACCATCACAGGGTCAGGTATCTGCAGAGCCTCATGAGGCAAAGCCAGTTCAGATGAGGGATATGTATATGTCTCTTATAGATGCCCAGATGCAATCTATTCACAGAGGACAAGTGGCCACAACTGAGATGATTATTGGGATGTATGATACACCCACAACACATAGGTGGACCATGGATGAGTTTCATAATGTAGTGGCATGGCTAGAGGAGCAAGCCTAGGCAGTGGAGCTGGAGCAGCTGGAGCTTCAGCTATGGAGGAAGATGATGATGAGGATGTTTTTGAGGATGCTGAAGATGATGAAGAGGAGGAAGATATAGATGACAACATGGGTTGATGAGGAGTTGAGATAACATTTACTGATGAATGCTATCAACACTAGAGTAGGATATTTCTTATCTTTTGTTTTGTACTGTTGAACTTATTTGCTTCTGTTTTTAGATTAGGGTTTGATGTACTCAGTTTGAAACTTTATTTGTTATGATGGTTTGCTTGTGACTTATGCATGATGATGCTTGGCTATTGATTGATGTTGAGATTGTGCACTATATGCTTATATACAGGTGGTGGTTCACAAGCTTTGTGAACAAATGCATGATGTTGTGATTATGATTATGATGTTAAGTAGGATGTGTATGTGGAGTGGTTAAATGAACCTATATGTGAGGTTTTTGAGATCCAGAGTTTTTGATTGAATGTTATTACATTGAAAGCATGAATAACATTGCCCAGGTTTTCTATGATTGAATCACTTGCTTGTATGTGTCATATGATCAAGGCCATTTGTTGTCAACCCTTTTTAGCCAAAATGCATGATTTTAGCCCACTAAAAGAGAGCACTATGTGTTCTATCCTTTGAACCTTTAGCTTTGAACATGATTTGAAAACCCTTTGTGAAAATCTTTACCTTGAGTTGAGTTGAGAATATTTTGTGGTATTGATAAAGGTTCAAGTTTGGGGTTGTTGGAAAGTCTAGAAAGGGAAAATAACAAGCATTGAGCTAAGAGGTAAGCACGTGAAAAGCAAAAGAAAAAGGAAAGAAAAGAAAGAAAAAGAGAAAGGCTCAATGCAAGGGAAAGTTGGGAAGAAGGAAGAATGGTTGTGTTTAGATGCTTCACTTAACTCAATGATTTTGTGATCCAGAAAAACCAATTTTCTTGTTAGCCCAGCCACATTATAAGCCATAGAAAAGTCCTTGTGATGATACTTACTTGTGATTGTATTTGATTATGGTTAAATGAAAGGCAAAGTTAATTCATGTGACATTGTGATAGTAGAGTGAATGAGTGACCTCTTATACACTCGTGTGTTTGAGTGAATCACTTTTTCTAGTGAGCAAAAATTCCATGAGCACATAATTACATCAATGCTTAGTTGATTGATCATTCATGAGAATAACATTTGTTGGATATTATGTGATTATGTGAACACTGAAGCATGTGTGCATCTTGATTGAAGTCTTTGTGTTGAGCTGATTTGAGTAATTACTTGTCTTGAGAGAATGAGTTTTGAATGTGGTGAACCATTGTATGGATTGGTGGAAGATTGAGTTACATCTTGTTTGTTTGAGGACAAGCAAAGTTCTAAGTTTGGGGTTGTGATAACAGTTGAAAAACTGTTATTTTTATACTTAAATTGGACATCAAAACCAACCTTTATGACTTAGAAACTAGCTTGGAATCATGCTTTTACTTATGTTTTTGAAATAAGAGAGTTGGATGGGTTTTATGCCTGGTTTTCCTTGTTTTTACAGGTTTTAAGATGAATTGAATGAAAGAAGTGAAGTAGCAAGGAGTTGGATTCAGAAAAGGAAGAGAAAGTGCACAAAAGAAGAGCCGCAAGTACCGCTCAGTGCCACTTTTATCGTTGAGCGGCACTTTGAAGACCCGCAGTCACCGCTGAGGGGCAAAACTGTAGTTGAGCGTCAAATTGAAGAATTGCGCTTACCGCTGAGCGGTAATTACCGCTGAGTGCATTTTTATGGGCCTTGGGCCACTTTTCTGTAATCTTTAGGAAGCTATATAAGGCTTTAGTCGAATTAGGGTTAGTATCTTTTGACAAAACGAAGCAAAATCACACTTTCTTCACCCCTTGGAGGAGGATTTTGGATGCTCAAGCTCCACTCTTTAAATTCTAGGGTTCTATCTTTCATTCTTTCATTATTTTTCATCTAGTTTCACCATGATTATGGTGAACTAAACCTTCATTGTTGTTGGGAAATCAATGTAATCCTTTGAAGCTCTCATGTATTGATTTGGTTCTTTAATCCATATGCTTTCTTTCATTAATTGTTAGGGTTTTTCTTCTACACTCTATGCATGCTTTGTTTAATTCATTCAATTGCATGATCATTGATTTTATTTGTATGGACACATATAGATAAATCTAGACATGAAGGAACTCTCCCAATAGTAATATTGCCTAGACATAGGGATAGGAGGATTGGTTGACTTTAAGCTTCTGTGCGTATGAATAATTGCTAGGGAGACAAGACATTGTAAACTAGTGATTCGGAGTAGGCTTTCTTCACCAAGACATTGGGTTTAAGGTAAATTAGAAAGTGGCATTAACATTAATGAAGAAGATGAATTCTTGAATACATGAGAGTGGATAGGATCAATTGAAAACCCCCAACAACATCATCATCATATATTTCAATCACGTTTTGCTTCTTTTGTTCAATTGATCAATACATGCATTCATATTTACTTTTTAGTATTTGCATTTAAATCTACAAAACTTTGTTCACAAGTCTAATTTAATCAACAAATCATATAACTATTTAGGCCGTGAGTCCTTTGGGAAACGATACTTGGTCTTATAATTTATTATTACTTGATACGATTCGGTTACACTTGCCGAGGGTTAACAAGTGGGTAACTACAACTAGGGTAGTTTAGATTTTGAGTACTTGGCGGGAAGTTTGTGAGCTAGTTCAATAATAATGAAGAATGAAAGAAGCAAAACCCACTTTCATGTTGTTGGATGTGCTTACTTATTGCAGGTGCATGTTTTCTATCTATTTTTTCATCAAACGCAATTATTTGTTTTGGTTTTTTATTAGTTTTGATATGAATATTTTCATATTTTGTAGCTTTGGTTTTGTCACTATTTTGAGATGTCAAACTCAAGGTACAATACCCAGGCAATAAAATTCCCAAGGGTGTTGAATTGGATTAATATCAATATTGATGAGAAGTTCATCAAAAGTGTTTTGCATAAGGGTGCAGTGAGTAATTAGTTATTTGAGGAACATCTTTGTGTAATGTATTGTATACTATTTCTTGTTTTAAATAATGAATTTTGTTCATTTGTTAAGGTTGGGGTGTCCAAAGAAGATCTTTCTTATGCTATGGTAAAAGAAGTAGTTCAAAAATATGGTGTGTCATTTAAGAAGAAAAATAGTGCACATAAGGAGGAAATAATTCATCTTGTAGAAGAACAAACGTGGGTTATTGGCGACCTTGGAAGTAGTATTCAACATTTAAGAAAGTTGGAAGAGAAAAATGAAAATAAAGGTACAAATTGTGTGGACAAAGTGTTTTGGGTAAGTGGAGATCCATGTCAAAGTACACCGGTTTAACATGAGCACCAAATCCCAAGGTTTGAAGGTCACGTTGAAATGAAGGAAAGAACTATGTATGATCAAATGAAGGCTAGACCACAAAGACGGTTCAAGAGTCAGGCGACTAGAACTCCATTTATCGGAGATGGTAGAAGAAAACAATGAGTAGTACATAAAATTTTAGTGATATTTAAATGTTTAGAATTTGAGATGACTTTGTTCAAGTAGAATAGGAAATGTAATTGTTACTCCATATGTTCATGTACAAAGAATTGTTGTTTGCAATTATTTTGAATTTAATTTGATTGTCTGAAATTGGTTGCATGAGATTTGTTTTATGTTCTCTGTTTGTCGACATTGATTGAAGTTGGTACCCAGTTAATTGAAGTTTGTTGGGCAACCAAATAAGGATGTTTGTAATATTGACTTTTGCTATTATAATTACAGATTTGGTTCATTATTTTGTGATTTTGTAAAGTTTGGAAATTATTTTTGAAGGTCATTTTGTGACTTAGGGTTTATGTTTTTGTTCATGATAGAGTAACCTTTTAAGTTTGTATGGACATCATACTAAATTTTTTAAGTGGAAAAGATTTATTTAGAAGTCAGTCTACCTTGCTATGCAAAATTAGTAACCTAATATTGCAGATTTATATTTTGTTTTTGAAGTTCATTTTGTGACTTAGGCTGTATGTTATGTTCATGATAGAGCAACCTTGTTGACATTAATGGTGTATGGACATGATATTAATTTTTTAAGTTGGAAACATTTATTTAGAAATCGGTCTACCTTGTTGTGCAAAACTAATAAGCTACGTCATCAGTTATTTGAACTATGGTCCCTAAGGTTTATTGCAGGATTATTTTTTGTTTTTCAAGTTCATTTTGTGAGTTAGGGTCTACGTTTACTTCACGATAGAACAAGTTTGTTCAAATTAATGGTGTATGGACATGATACTCAATTTTTTAAGTGGAAAATATTTATTTAGAAGTCAATCTACCTTGCTGTTAAAAACTTGTAACTTAAGTCCCCAGTTATTTGAACTATGGTCCCAAGAGGTATTGTAGGATTATTTTGTGTTTTTGAAGTTCATTTTGTGACTTAGGGTCTATGTTATGTTCATGATAGACCAAACTTGTTCAAATTAATGGTGTATGGACATGATACTCAATTTTTTAAGTAGGAAAGATTTAGTGAGAAGTCAGTCTACCTTGTTGTGTAAAACTTGTAACCTAAGTCCCCAGTTATTTGAACTATGGTCCCAAGAGGTATGGCATGATTATTTTTTATTTTTGAAGTTCATTTTATGACTTGGAGTCTTTGTTATGTTCATAATAGACCAAGCTTGTTCAAATTAATGGTTTATGGACATGATACTCAATTTTTTAAGTGAGAAAAATTTATTTAGAAGTCAGTTTACCTTGTTGAGCAAAACTAGTAATCTAAGTCTCCAATTATGTAAACTGTGGTCCCAACGTATAATGTAGGTTTATATTTTGTTTTTGAAGTTCATTTTGTGATTTAGGGTTTATGTGATGTTCATGATAGAGCAACCTTGTTGAAATTAATGGTGCATGGACATGATACTCAATTTTTTAAGTTGAAAACATTTATTTACAAGTCAGTCTACCTTGCCGGGCAAAACTCATAACTTAAGTCCCTAATTATTTGAACTATGGTCCCCAAGGTGTATTGTAGGATTATTTTTTATTTTCAAGTTCATTTGAGATAGGGTCTATGTTTTGTTCATGATAGAGCAACCTTGTTGAAATTAATGGTGTGTGGACATGGTACTCAATGTTTTAAGTGGGAAAGATTTATGTAGATGTCAGTCTACCTTGTTGTGCAAAACTTGTAACCTAAGTCCCTAGTTATTTGAACTATGGTCCCACCACTAGTGCAGAATTGGCTTTTAATGTCCCCCCATAGACGTCCGTCCATAAAAGCACCAACGTAAATAATTGATCGGTGGCATATCCGTAAATAAGTGAAACTGTAGACGTCCGTTGTGGGGGGGGGGGGGGGGGGGGGGGGGACGGACGTCTATAATATTATAGACGTCCGGGCCCCTCCCACGGACGTCTAAGAGGCTGGAACAATCACCTGTTCAACTCCCCTATCAGCCCCTTAAACGTCCGTGGTGGAGGGGGCCGGACGTCTTTAATATTATAGACGTCCGGCCCCCCATATCGGACGTTTAGGGGGCTGACAGGGTGGTTGAAGAATTAATTGTCTTCAGCCCCTTAAACGTCCGTTGTGGGGGGGGGGGAGGGACGTCTTATAGACGTCCGTCCCCCCCACAACGGACGTTTAAGGGGCTGAAGACAATTAATTCTTCAACTAAACGTCCGATATGGGGGGCGGACGTCTATAATATTATAGACGTCCGGCCCCCTCCACAACGGACGTTTAAGGGGCTGACAGGGGGAGTTGAACAGGTGATTGTTCCAGCCTCTTAGACGTCCGTAGGAGGGGCGCGGACGTCTATAATATTATAGACATCCGTCCCCCCCACAATGGACGTTTAAGGGGCTGATAGGGAAGTTGAAGCGTTGATTTGTTCAGCCTCTTAGATGTCCGTTGTGGAGGGGGTCGGACGTCTATAATATTATAGACGTCAGTGCCCCTACCACGAATGTCTAAAACCCCCCGCGAATATCAATTTTTAAATCCGAAAGACGTCATATTAGTGATGGCTTGGACGTCTATAGTATTATAGACGTTGGGGCCTCACAGTACCGGACGTCTAATACTATTTATACTAAAACGCGAACCCGCGAGCAGTTACGCTCACTTTTCATCGTCTTCCCCGCGAACTCTCTCTACGGCATTGCATTTCCAGGTGTGTTTTCTCTCTTTTGGAACGTTTAAATTTACTTTCAATCCAATTACATTGCTTTGTGATGAAATATCTTTGATTTGAACCGATTAAAAATCGTTTTCAGTGCGTTTTGGTGCAGTTTCTTGCGTGTTCTTGAGCGGCTTTTTTGACTGTTTTTTGCCTACGTTTTAGGCTGTGCCCTCCTCGCGATTTCCCTCCCTTTCATTTGGAATCTACTTTTCAGGTTAGCTTGTTCGTTGATAAAGGTTTTTTGTATGCTTGTTTTGTGTATGCATGTTTTTGACTCTAAGGTATGCATGTGTTATTAACTTTTGAATATGCATGTATTAGTTGTGTTATTATAATTGTGATATGTTACAATATAAGTATCAAATCATTGAGTGACACTTAGTTCCCGTTTGAAATTTAACACAAACGATTAATCTTTTAATCGTTTGTGTTAAATTTTGAATTGTCCGATTGGACAGTTTGAGAAAATTAATTTTCATAATTTGCAATAACATGTCAATTGGAGTTTATGGATAAGATTGATAACATTTCAGTTCAGTATTTGTGTTGTTCTTCGGATGCATATTTGATTGTGGTCATCGTTGACTACTCTCATTTCGTGTATTTTGGAGACCAATGCGAAATGCTGCCGAAATCTTATCAATTTTATGATGTAGACTTCTTTGCACGTGTCTTAGCAAATTATGAAAATTAATTTTTTTGAATGGGTAGAGCCTAACCTTGTGAGAGTTAAAAAACTTATACTAATGATTTTACGAACATAGTTTCTAACAACTTAACTTTGTTGTTTTAGGTACATGGACACAATCGTTGTAGACCAAGGTCGGTCTTCCATGTACGGATTTGTTGAACCTCAGACCATTCAACCGTCTGGTAACACACTTCAAAACAGACAACATTATTTGCAAACATGGATGGATGAGTCAAAAAGAGACATATACCTTGTGCCATACATTGATGGGCAGGTGTTGTTATATGTGGCTAGTTCATTATTATAGTTTCCTTAATTAGTTAAATAACTATTTGTCCTTTGTGATAGATTGCACTGGCAGTTGATGGTCATCATTCCCAAAGCATGTAAAATTATATGGTTTTGTTCGTTGCATAGGAAGATGAAAAATGACTTGAGAACAATGCTTCAAGGGTAAGTGTTTCACCAAAAATGACTTTGAATTTGATGTTCACCTTCAACTTTTATGATAAATATAGTCCTATTAATTATACTTTGTGTTTTCAATCTTTACAGAGTTATTGGTAAATCTCGTGGTCAACTGGTTCAAATTTTGTATCCAAAGGTTGTAAGTCATTTATGGTTCTAATTCATTTTCTATGTTATTGAATGATCTAAATTCTTAACTATTTAGTTTGTCATTTTAGTGTAACCAGTAGCTAGATTCATGGGAATGTGGCTTCTATGTGATGTGTTGGATTAAGACCATCATTCGAGCTGTCATTACAGATGACTGAAATGAGGTAATGATGTATACCTTGAATGCATTACAAATCAAATTCATCTTCAAACATATATGAAACCATAATGAATCTTTCTTCAATTTTCAGCGCTTCAAGAGTACATCTCCTATACCAGAGGACACAATTAGGCAAATAAGGCAGGAGTGGACCGCTTATCTTCTGCAAAGATGGAGTTAGGAATAGTTTTAATTATTGTTGAACATTGCTTAGTTTTAGTTTAAGTTTAATCTTGATAGTTTTGGTAGTGGATTATATTTTACATTAAGTAGAACTTTGTTTATATGAAACGCATATATATATTATACTATATTGTTTTGGGACAATTTTCTGCTTTTCAGGTGTGGTTTTATTGCAAAAATAAATTAATTTTAAAAAAAAAAACGCCCAGTAGACATCTGTTAGTGCACTGTCGGACGTCTATAGACGTCTGTTAGTGCACTGTCGGACGTCTATAGACGTCTGTTAGTGCACTGTCGGACGTCTATAGACGTCTGGCAGTGCACAAACGGACGTCCAACCCCACCTCTACCACAAAACCATTTAGGCAGGTGGTTGTCGGGGGATACACCTCGGACGTCTGTGTAGACGTCGGGGGGAGGAGCTGTCAAACGTCTATGTGGACGTTAGAGGGGAGCACATTGGACGTCTATATGGACGTTCGAGGGAGTACACACCGGACGTCTAGAGAGACGTCCGGCCTGACACATCGGACGTCTATATACACGTCCGATGTGGACCCCCCGACGTCTGAGTAACGTAACCCACAAAGACGTTGAGGGAAGGTCGGTCGTCAAAAAGCAAAAAGAATGGACGTCTAAAGCCTTTTCTGCACTAGTGCACGAGGTATTGCATGACTATTTTATGTTTTTCAAGTTGATTTTGTGACTTAGGGTGTATGTGTTGTTCATGATAGAGTAACCTTGTTGAAATACTCAGGAAACTTGTGGATCCCTTCCACCAACCTTCTGTTTCAGAACATGCAAACACATCCATTGTTGGAACTTGTCCTGCAACCAAAGAGTAATGGCTATATATTTCAATATTTCTGTAAGATATGTTTTTTTACTATTGTGCAACCGGTGTTATTACAATATTGTTGTCTTAGTCCTTTGATATTATTGCGTACTTTGATATTATTATGTCACATTAATGGAAAATGTTATTATTTCTCATGTCAATTGTAAGATCCAGGAAAAATAAGGGTATCAGAAATAAGGTAGTCTTGTGAATTTGGTGTTTTTGTTTGGAAATTAGTGTTAATGAGTGTACACTTTTGTTAAAACATAATTGTTATGTTATTTTATTTATATTTTGGTTAGGGGCAAAAATGGTCTTTTACCTTTTATTAATAAGGTGCAAGAAATTAAAATACAAGATGTAGAAAGGAAAAGAATGCAAATTAAATAATGTGATAATTTAATTAAAAGATATTATATAAATCTTTTTGAAGATTTAGTTGTTGTTATTTTAAAAAGTAGTTGAAAGAAAATAAGAGATATAATCTTGAGATTGAAAGAGATATTATTATATATTGTTAGATATTCTAAAAGATATTCTTGGGTATTGTTACTAATAATGTACAAGGCATGTTACTAACTGCCTTTGATTTCCTAGGAACGTAAAAAACAATAAAATAAACTAAAATATACAATCGACATACACAATCAACATTGTTGTCGTTACTTCTACTAACAATTTTATCCTATTTACAACGTCTTTTAGAGTTAATGACTTTTGATATGATCATCGATGAGGCAACAATGAAGAGTTTTAAGAGTGACAATAAGCATAAAAAAGAAATAGCATAGGTTTTCTTAGGCTTGTATTTTGCCTATGCTAGTTTCTAGTTTCTTTCTCTTTGTTTAGTTGTAAAGAAGCTTATATACGCTTCTTTTCTTTAAAGTACAAACAATATGGGACTTCACACAGTTTGAACTTAAAAGAAAAGAAGAATAAATAAGCCTTCTCATTTTGTTGCTTATAGAATAAGTTAATCATGCATAGTTTGTAGTTTTTATTTCTAGACTTTTTAGGAAGCTTATAAACCCTTAAGAAGTTAAAGAATTAAGAGATGTGGGACTTAATCACCCTTGGGATGCTGCTATTTAGACTTGGAATCTTTCCAAGTCTCACATCCTTTAATTATCTTCACTTACTTCATCTTTAAGGCGATATAAGCAACCTAGTGGTCTTCTTTTGTACACACATTTGATTGAATGAATATAAGAGTGATTTGCATTCATTTTCTTATCTTCTTTGAGATAGAAATTTGTCTCAGTCATCTTTTGAGATCTTATCTTGTGTGGAGCAAGTGGCGATCTCCTTGACACTTATCTTGGATCATTTCAAGTGGCGTGTCTTCACTTCCATAAGTTTTCCCGTCCTTCTCTCTTCCAATTTTAATCTTTTCCATTGCTTAATTGTTTTAGTCTTAGGCTTATTATTCTTTAAGCATGTTATTTCATTTCATGTGGTTTCTAGAGCTATTGGTTTGATCATTATTAGGAATGCATGTTAGATGAAAATAACCTTTTTTTCATTCTACTAGCGCCCAGCGCAAATGTTTGTGCCCAGCCAAAATGCTGATAGCATATCTAACTTGTTTGCTTCATATCTTTCTCATTTCAAATTCAAATTGAGTGAACTTTTTTTTCCTAGTTTCGTTTACATGTTAGGAATAATGTCCAGTCATTATTTTGATCTAATTCCAATATTTACTATGCGCGTTTAGTGCTTGCTGTTTGGCTTCATTCTAATCCTTTTGCTATATGTGCTTGCTGTTTTGGTGGTTGTTTTTTCTCCCCTGGACGTTGTACATCGGCAAGCAACTCTTAAAGATGATCCAAAGAATCAAATCAAGTGCCTAAAGTGGTTTATTTGCTCCTATCCAGAGGCTACATCCAATACTTTTCAACACAAGCACCTAACATCTTATTGGAAGTCTTCAACAAGTAGGCTTCTTCTTTCCTTTTGTTTCCTTTTCCAACTTCTATTTCTTGTCTTGGCTGGACTGTTTGAGTCATTTATTGCTTGCTTCACCCTTGAAATGAGTCATATATGTTTCCTCTTTAGGAGTTTTCTAGAAAATTTTTCTTGAATTGCACTTGTTAAGTGTCTTTTTGCATATTTGTTCTTGTATGCTGAATTGAGTTGGATCAACCTAGGAATTAAGTGTGTTGGCTTTTCTTGTACGTTCTGCAATAGTAGAGGTATTAAACAAACCAATTTCCAACTTTGTCAAACATGCCTAATCCATTTAAATACACTTGGTTGAGACTAGTTAAATTCCAAAACTGCATGCATCATTAAAAATCCAAATCTATGTGCTTTGCTTTTGCTGGTCTGGCCGAGACATCCTCACTTTTGTGTGTGTTTGGAAGGTACATTTTAAGCCTATTTTTTTATCATCAATTTACAGAACATATAGGTTTGAAGCTTGCCAAATTAATTCCACTCAATTTTAGATCCTTCTCTTCATGTATGCATAGAATTTTGGGTGTGAATTGCCTCTTGTTTGTGTCAATTTTTGCTGCAGTATTTTTTGCACATGTACCTTTGTTTTGACTCCTTAATTCCTTGCTGTTTTGTTTATTATTAGTCTCTAGCTTGCTGCCAATTTTTGTGTTCCAATTTTCCTGCTTTCATAGGTTCTTTTTCCATCACTTATTTTCTCCACTGTTTAAGTGCTCTAAAGTTTGACCTTGAGACACCTTGCTTTCTTGAGTGAAGATTGCATATGAGTTAGAGTGATCCTTCCTTGTTTTTGAGCCAAAATCGTGAACAATTTTCCAAGGAATGTGCTGCTATTTTGAGTGATTTTTTGCCGCTGTTCTAACTTGTTTTCTTGTGAGTTTGCTGTTGTTTTTATTGTGTAAACATGTCTACAATTTCAAGGCATTCTTCCTCCAAAGGAGATAGCCCTCATGGAAGCACATCTAGCAAAATGGACATGAAGAAAGCCTTCAAGCACATCCAAAAGCAAATTGATCTTCTCAACCATAGATTGGACAAGGAGGATAAGGTGAAAGGAAAGCACACATATGTACACCAAGAGCACAAGTCCACTCCTCATGGTCATGGTCCTTTCAGGAAAAGTCAAGAAGAGAGAGCTTTTGACCTATGTCTTCAATTTCTAAAATTGAACTTGCCGCATTTCAAAGGAGAAGAAGATCCTTCTATTTTTTTTATATTGGGTAGCTAAAGTAGAAAAAGTTTTTGATTTGTATAGTGTAGATAATTTTTGGCATGTAAAATAAGCTACATTAGCTTTAGAGGGAGACTCCAAACAATGGCTAGATAGGAGATACTTATCCATGGCCTCACTCGCCAGTACATGGAACAATTTAAGGACATTTTAATTGCGCACTTCGTACCTCCTCACCATTTTAGGGAACTCTTGCTTAAGTTCCAACGACTTAAGCAAGGTAGACAAAGTATGGAGGAACATGAACGCGAGCTCAAAGTGCTCATACACCATACTAACACCATTGAAAATGAACAAACAAAAATATCAAGGTTTATTAGTGGACTTCATAGAAACATCCGAGATTTAGTTGCACTCCATGATGATGAGAAATGAGATGTTGTGATTCATAGAGCTATCAAAGTAAAAAAGCAACTCTTGAGAAAAGAAGTTTCTCAACTAAATTTTCAAACTCCTCTTGAGAAAAAAAGTTCCTCATCATCAAAAGAGCAAGACAAAGATGTTTCTAGGGAGCCTTCTAACAAATCTCCTCATCTTTCTTCTTCACATATTTCATATTCTCATTCCACATATCCTTCTAGACCTAGCCATATTAAATGTTTTAAATGTTTAGGGCATTGATGGACGAGCGCCCGAGAAGATGACGATAGAAGTTGTGCGAGCACGATTCGGACTCCTCGAAGCTTCCTCGACGAAGAAAGACACAGCGGAATGATGAAAATGATGACGAGAACACGAGATCGAAGATTGACTCGAAGGAAAACTAAACTCGAGCTCTAATCAGACCAAAAACTCTAGACTGACCGATGGAACCCTAGAAAAGGGGAAAAACAAAAAGGGAACCGATTAATCGGTGGAAACAAATGATTTAACGGTGGAAAAGAAGTATGAACAGAAGAAATAAGGTTTGATCGGTGGAAAATGTGGAAAATATTGTTTCAATCGGTGAAATCGAAGGAAACCTAAGGAAGAGGTGTTTCAGGCTTAGAAACTCGAAAAATAGAGAGGAAGTAGAGATCTAGAGATGAGATGATTGAAGCTAGGGTTTGTAGCAAGATTACCTTAAGGTGCAAGTTGGGGTTGAATGAAAATGTGATGCGCAAATGAAGAATTGGCCTTATTCCTTTAGATATACTTTTCTTCCTCCTGGATCAAACACAAATCTGCAATACACATCAAATATATCTTCAGTTAATATCAATCCAAGAAAGAATTTTTCTTTAAAAACAAGAGAATAAGAATTTCTAATACTTTGATTTGTAATCTTTGAAAATTTTAGAAGCCCAAATTCAATTTTGTCTTGAGTTAATTGTTTTCTTAAAGATAACAATAACTTAAGATTTGAATTGTCATATTTTGAGAATGTTTTCATAGAATATATAATGACAATTGGTTTGAAAGAAAAGTCCATATTTGAAGAATAAACCATGATTGGAAAAGAAGTAAAGATTTGGAAACCTTCCCTTTTAGGTTCTATAGTTTTGGAAAGAATAGAATTTGTCATCAGCAACAATTCTCCTTTTCTTTCTTCTCTCTTTCTTGCCTTTCTCTCTTTTCTTCTTTTCTCTCTTCTTCTTTTCTTTCTTCTTCTTTTCTTTTCTCTTCTTCTCTTCTTAATTCCTCTCTTCTTCTCTCTTCTCGTTTTCTTCTCTCTCTCTCTTCTCTTCTTCTTTCCTTTCTTCCTCTTCTTTTCTCTCAATCTCTCTTTCTCTTTTCTTATCCTTGATCTCTTTAAGTCTTGCCCCAAATTCTAATTCTCTACGAAGAAACCCATGATCATTTAAACTCTCAAGAAATAATTTTCCATCATCAATGCAATCCCTAATTAGTTCTAGGTTTCTTTTAATGCTTGAAGGCACAAACTTTCTTCTCATGCAAGCTTTTAAATCATGCTAATCACGTATGGAGGACTTTCTACCTTTCCTAACATGATATTGTCTTTCATCCCACCACTCACTTGCATGCTCTTCTAACTTAGAGAGATATATGCTAAGGGCATAATATTCACTCTCTCCATAAAACCAAGGATTTATTTTATCAATTTCTTTTTCCCAAGCTAGGTATGTTAATGCACCTATATCTTTACCAAAGGATGGAAGATTCCTAGCTTGTTTAAACATTTCATTGACATTATCTAACCTAGAAGACCTATATGAACTATAACAAGACATCTTTGTTTTTAAAAGTTTTCTTTGTGTGAAAGGTATACAAGATTCACACTTAAGACAAGTCCCAAGTAAGAGAGGTGAGTCATGAAGACTGCTTAAGTACCTAGTCTTACCTTGCCAGAAATGTCTTAGGTTACTACTAGTTACCCTTTAAACAAAAATCACCTTTAAAATCAAAGAACACAACTCACAAACAATCACAAATAATTAAGCACAATTAAAAGACTAGACTCTCGGACTCTAATGTGATAAGGCTTAGAGTTTAATCCCTTTTAGCCTAAATCACCCCTAGACGTGAAACACAAAGAAAATCAATATTAAAGTCTACTCCTATGGTGAGGCTTGTTGCTTTGGCTAACAAGACACACTCACCTGTCTAGCTATGCTAAAATTAAAGCAAGTAAAGTTGCCAAGAGTTTGAAAGAGCACCAAGGACTCTTGCAAAGAACTTGGACTTTATGAAAGGCCTTTTACAAAACAAAAGCTAAAGCTAACAGTAGGCTAACACAAGCCTATTACAAACAAATTGAAGAAAAACAATTACAAAAGCAACAATCCTATGCTACGGTCCTATTCATCCTATAGGAATACCACGTGCCCAATCTGGCTTCTTGACATCTTAGTCTTGGTTCAACTTTGTTGCTTCTAGAATCAGTTGTCTTGAATCTTCTTGCCATGCCCATCCTACAATCACACATGCATAAAACTGCTATGAGTATTCACTTAGTTAAAACAGATTGCAAAAGAGGATATAGGGCAGTAAGAACTTCCCTTTCTCTTGGCTGCACAAGCTTTCCACTGAGATTTTGCTGCTGCTCAAATAATGGTGTCAACTTATACTGCACAAACAATTCCAACTAAATCAACAATTCACTTATTGCAAGCAATTACAAATTATAACAATAACAGTTCAATCAAAACAGAAACAATTTAAGGTAGAAGAATGGCCCTTTAGTTCAAAACTGCATAGCAAGATGTAAATGCTACTTGTCTCACGGATTCAACGCACAATTTACAATCTGCTACAGTACAATCAGTATGGCTTTTCCCAAAGTACACAAAAAATTCACAACTAGTTCAGCAGAGTACACAATGCCAAGCAATGTCAAATGAAACTCAGAAATAGCTAAGCAAACTACAATTAGGTAAGCTAAGCAACTTCCCTATTTACAAGATTGCTTTTAGCTGTGTAATTCCAACTAAACTCCCAAACAGATCAGCTCTGCACACTAAAATTTCACACCAAATTTCAGCAAGGTACAAATGGAAATGGATATTAAACCAGATGCAAATAGGTGTAAGTCAAAGCTCAACCAAACTGATTAAACAACCATCCAGACTAATCAAAACCTGACCAATCCAATGCAATGTAGAAACAATTCCAATTCAGAATGGCTAATCCTAGTCTACAAAAACTATCATACCAGATCAACACTTCAAATAATGCTAATCAATGACAAGCTATAACAGGCATAGTTCAACCAAAACAGAAGCAATTTAAGGTGAAAGAAACTCCCTTCAGTTCAACACTCCCACGTGAATTGTTTCTGCTTTTGGTTGCTTAAGCTAAACTCTGTTGAAGTTCTACAACTGTATCAGTGAAGGTTCTGGTCTGCAATCCCAAAGCCCATTCAGTTCACGTTTCATAAGACTCCTTGTTCAACTTCTGTACTGTTGCAGCTTTTTGTAATTCACTCTTGACACAACACCACCTATAAATGACAATCAAAACAAAAACTGCACAAATCTAATTGGTAAACACAATTCAGATTCAGAACTGAAGTAAGAACACACTCTCAACAAGGATATTTGGCTTTATATGTAGCCACACAAAGCTCACAAAAAAATAGGTCTCTCTGGAAGCTCAAAGCACTAAAAAAAAATGGAAAGGTTTGGAAGGGAGATTCTTCCTTGGCAGTACAAAGCTGGAGAGTCTTTCAGACCACCACCACCTAAGATGCTACCAAGCACACAAATCTTCTTTCAAATTCCAGAAACCAAAGTATAAAAGCTTCTCAATCAAGAATGGCTAGGCTAAGGTCAAAATTAGAAACCAGAGCAGAACAAGACAACCACAAGCAATGGAATGACAACACAGAAGAGCAACTGACTCAAGATGAACTCTAGACCAGATTACAAAAGCAAACAAAAGCTCAATTAAAGAACCACAGATCAGAGTTCACACGTGAAAGACAAAACCAAGACAGCCAACAATTGACAAACAAGAAACAAGGCTAGTTAATAAAGGTACGCACAACAAATAGAGCCTAAGGAATAGAACTAGAAATAGATTAAAAACACAAGAAAATCACAGCAAGTTGAATCATACATGACCAAACAGATTTGCAACTGAAATAGAATAATGCATTGCCAATTGCTCTAAAATGTTCACTCCAATCCAATTATATGATGAACCAGGAAAAAGAGAGAAACATTAAGAGTGAAACTGTGTTGTGAATTGCACTTGCCACTTTGGCTCTTTATGTGGTTCAATCAATACTTCTTTTCTAATTGCTTTTTCTTTTTCAAATCACAAGAACTCATGCTTTTATACTTTCACTTTCTTTTGCTACAATTCACAAAATATAATTTGACTCTATTCCAATTTAACTTCACAAGATATGAGTCATGAACAATTGATTCAACACAAAGAAAATTACAGAAACTTTGATTTTTATAACAACACCAAATTCAAAACGCAAATGACTTTAGAATATGAATAAACTAGAAGCTTAGTAATGAGCTAATACCAAGCAGAACAAGCACACATACTCAAAACATTAACACAGACTTCAAAGAAAAACTAGTTCGGTGTAGCTGGCCAAATGAGAGACTGATGCTGCTGTAAGCATCTTGCACCCAAGCTCAATGCAACATTTCATAGCTTAATTGGTGTGCATTTGCTATTCACAAGCATATTCAACTTTCAACTCACAGAATTTCAAAAGTGCAATACAATTACATGTAATGGTCAACATCAAAAACTCAAGACAGCTTCAGATAAATGAAATGACATTAAAACTGCTGTTGAAGTCTGTCATCAAGCTCATTCAATTGAATGTCACTGCTTATGATGATGGACAGATCTTACTCAAAGAAAAAACTCAATTGAATCACAGTTAAACTCAGATTTAATTGACAATTAAAACAAAGCAACATGACATAGACAAAACAGAAATGGATTTAGAAATTAAAACTCAAACAAAGACTTGCACCCAATTAAAATGATCAATATAATGATTCAAAGGCACATAAAAACTCAACACAATATAGAATCCTAAACACAGATTTGAATCTCAAAGTGGGAAGACAGAATGAATAACTCAAACAGAGAAAACGAAACTAACAAAAACAAGGAAAACATATAACGTGATATTAATAAAAACAACGCGGAAATGGAAAAACAAACTCAGAATCAAGACAGAATCAAAACAAAAAACTAGAAACAAAGACAGAGACGCGAATCAAACTGAAACAAGAATCAAAACAGAGATACTTACCTTTGACGCGTGACGCGTGGACGAAACCGAAGCTTTGGTGCTAACTGATAGACGAGCGCCCGAGAAGATGTGGAAAATATTGTTTCAATCGGTGAAATCGAAGGAGACCTAAGGAAGAGGTGTTTTAGGCTTAGAAACTCGAAAAATAGAGAGGAAGCAGAGATCTGGAGATGAGATGATTGAAGCTAGGGTTTGTAGCGAGATTACCTTAAGGTGCAAGTTGGGGTTGAAATGAGAAATGGAATCTCGCGAGGCTGTGATAGGCAGGGGACGCAAAGGAGTGTGGTTCTGTGAATAGAAATGTGATGCGCAAATGAAGAATCCTCTCTCTGATGCGCGATAGATTAAATGAAAATGAAGGAGGTGGCAATGAAAAAAAGATGTGGCGACGCTTTGCGCGAGAGAAAGGAGGACGTGTGGCTAAGGAGCGTTGACGCCACTGAAGCGGATTGGAGCAATGGTGATGTTGTGTGATGAGAAAGAAGCACCATGGAATGGAAAATGGAAAAATGGAAGTGAGAGAGTGTGCTTGGAAGGTGGCTAGAGGAGGTCTCTTGGACTCTAGCTTGACTTTCAAGAGAGAATAATTTCTGATTTTAGAAAATTCAATTCTTATTAATCTCAAAAGTCCCATTACAATAGAGAAGCTGGGTATTTATAGTAACCCATGCTCCTTACAAGCTAACCTATGAAAGGGAAAAATACAAAATAAGGACTACGTCAGGCAGGATTACATCAGGCATGGTTATATAACATCTTCTTGTCCTAACAAAAGCGCAGTGTGCATTAGGGAAGATGAAATTGTCACTCACAATCTACTTCTTCCTCACCTTAACAAATTTGTAACTCATCTTCATTAACAAGTGAAGAAAAAGAAAAGGTCATGCTTAATTGTTTAAATGAGGTCCTTCAGGATAGAAATGAGGAGAGAGTCAAGGAAGAGAAGAAGGAAAGAGAGGAGAGAGCAAAAGACGAAAATGAGAGGAAAAAAAAAGAGAAGAGAGCAAAGTCAAAAGTAGAAGAGCTTGTGAGAGAAAAGGAGAAAGCACAGGTCCTAGTTACAAAGGAAGTGCTACTGAAGACACCTTCCCCTCCCATCATTCTAAAGGATTCAAGCAGTTTTAGGGGAGTTTTTTTAATCCTTACACTTTTCTCCAATTATTAAGCTTTCTTCCTTTCCCCACCTTTTTCATCTCTTATTTCCATTTTTTTCACAAACCATTTTCCATCAACATCTTGAGTTAATGTTTTCTTTTTTACACCTAACTCAAGACAAAAATAAAAGTTTTTCTAAAGCAAGATTTCTAGTTTTCACTAAGAAAATATATCCAATTATAAAGAAGCCATCTTTCAATATTCCTTGTCTATATACATTATTTGGAAAACATCAATTCATTCACAACATGTTTGATGCTTTTTGCAACTTAACATTTGATCCAGGAGGAGTTCCTTTGGCTTATAAAAGAAATAAGTCACTCATCTCTGATTTTTGTAGCTTTTTCAAGATTTGAGGTTGAATCCTCTCCAACCTGGGGGGATGATACACTAGTGCAGTCAGGGGAAACAACAACGGTTATTTTCGTCCATAGGCAGCGATTCTTGAACCAAGGCATATACAGGCGAGGCAAAAAGTCTACCATTTTATGTCTCGATTCAGAACCGAGGCATAAAAGGGTAGGACTTTGCCTCGGTTAGAAGGTAACCAAAGGAGTAGGATATTTTTTTTTTCGAACGACTTTACGCCTCGCTTCCTTTTGAACCGAGGCAGTGTGTCTGCCTCTACTGCCTCGGTTGGGACAAGAACCGAGGCAGTAGAGTGTTTTATATTATTTTTTTTTGCTTTTTTGCCAGACTTTTTGCCTCGGTTGTGACCTTAACCGATGTCATATGGAGCCTTTCTGCCTCGGTTATAGTCACAACCGAAGCGTATTCCCCAGTTTTTTTTAAGAACAGGTTTGTTTCTGCAACATTCCTAACTGCAGAAACAAACCTGCATATAATTTTACAGCCAGAACAGTCCAGAACAATCCAGAAGCATATATTTTCAATAAAAATTATATTAAAACATAAATGCATTCAATGTAATCATAAATCAACTTCTTAGGAACATAAATCAATTCAATGTAAACATAAATCAACTTTGAATTATAAATCAATCCAATATATAAAGTTAAACTAATAATAATGTACAAAAGCATAAAACAACTTAGAAGCGTAAAATTAGAACTTACTATATCCTAATATCTACTACATATTATTATATAGTTGAATTACATATTTAGCCAGTGTTTTCTTCACGAGTTTAAGTGACTTCTCTGGAATTGGAGTAGTCATATTGAATCTCTGCATAAAACACAATGATTTCAATTATTGTATATAAAGTCTAAACTATAGAGAAAATAAAATTCAAACCTAAATATTACTGTTTCCCATCCACTGGTGTAATGTGCACGAATAGTGGTCATCATCAAATACATGACGTAGTAACCACACTCATATAACCTAGTTTGTCTATTACACTACAATATATCATCATAATTATAAAATGTTAAGTAACATCATTGGAATGATACAAAATGTAAGAAAGTATGGACTAAAGTACCAAACCTTAAGGTTCACCTTTGCAAACTTTTTAGTTGTAGTAGTAGATCTCCCAAACAACATCATATGTGTTGCAAGGGAACTATTAAAAAAAATTGCTTTAGCATACATTTATAAAATAAAGAAAGTTGAAACATTGAGGTTCTTACAAATCTACTACATGTCTAAGAGGGCTGGGATGAGACTTGTGCAATGAACAAAACCAGACAATAGTGTTCTCCAGTACGGAGATCACAAGTAGCTGCCAATGACGCCTAAAATTGGTAATAACTTAATTGTCATATACTAAAATTAATAAATGAAACTTTAAATTTAACAAACTTCACTTACCCAAGTATATAAGGGAGAAAATATATGTCCTTCCCCATTACAAAGCAAGTGATGATGTATGCTTGGATATCATCAAATTTATTTCTTTAATAAGTCATATAGGGGTCAATGAACCCATATACATCATTGAACCCCATCTTGTTACGGACACCAAACATATACCTAAAATGAAGAAATAATCTGATATAAGTAACTTGATAAAAAAATAATATATAAAAGTTCTCATAAACTTACATCATCCACAGCTGAATGAGTGTAATATTAATTTCTTCTCTCCCCGACGCAAGGTCCCTAACATTTTGCTGATGCAAGTACAATGGGATCTGAGCATCTCTTCCAAATGTAGTAGAATCCCATGGTACAATCATCGGCACATCTGAAATGATGTTAACAAGCTCATCTAACGCACCAAGAAGGTCGTCCTTAGATAAACAAGTCTTCTTTGGTATAGGACTTCCCTCTTGACCTATCTGTTGTTACAAGAAAAAATTGTCATGTTCTGAAGTCAATAAGAAGTAAATATTAAAATTGAGAAGTATATAGTAGGAGTGTTTACTGGGGGGTCAGATACATCACCAACCAAATGTCTAGGCCAGGCGACGAAGGACTTAAATGCCTCTTCAACAGTGAAAAACTCCTCTGTAGGGACAGGAACAAGGGTATTTGGTACGACAACTTCATCCACCGTGACCTTGACCTCATCTTTTGCTAGCTCTACACCATGCACTACAGTGGATGTCTCATAGACTGTGCCATGAGCCACTAGCATGGTCCCAGTAGGAGAAAGAATATATAGTTGACATGGACGAGTGTTGTCCATGTCGTCCCATGGGGCACCGGCAGCTGAGCAACTTCTTTTGCCGCTTCTACCTGTCAAATTAAATGTTAGGTTATACAAAAAGTAAATTAATAAACAAAAATGATTATTAAGTTTACCTATAGAGGGCACAACAGATTCCGTTATAGGAGATGGCGGAGGACGATTGCTATAATGCTCATACTACTGTTGGAACTGGCGCACAACCATTTTAGCAACTTCATCATACAACTTTGCCCGGACCTTCTTTGTGATCTCCTGCGTCATCTCTTTTCTGATGTCCTCCTTCAGCTTTCGTATGAAGATGGACGCGAGGAAGACCCAAAGAAATGTTGTATGCTTATGCTAGTCCCAACAGCACGCACCCGTCTTGGGTGCTCAGGTCGTCCAATAGCTGTGGCAAGAATATCCTGACGACTTCTTGTGTGAATTCACCGTGGGAGCTCTGCTCAACCAAGGAGTCTTGTAACATAACAAAACTTCATAATTATTTGAAAGATCTATGTAATATATAGGTTTAAACCCTCCCTTGGTCCTCAAGTTTGTATAGAAATCTCAGTTCGGTCCTCGTTTTTTCATCTGTCTCAATTGGATCATATTTTTTGTAAAAATGAGCACATTATACCATAACCGTTAAGTGGTGTGAGACGCCGTTAAATTGATATGAGCTGGATTTTTTCATTTAGCGACGTGGCATTGTGCACTAAAATTGAATGTGTCTTGTGTTTTATCCAGGTAGCCTACGAAGCCCTAACATTTAAGGGCATCCCCTCTCATCCAAAGTAAATTTTTGTGTTGGGGAAGGAGAGGAGGAACGTCTTTCGTGTTTCGTCTTGGCGAAGCACAGCTGCTGTCTTAAGTGTTGGGCAAGCATTGTGTTGTTGAGGTGGTGGTAAGGATGTCTCGTTCATCTTCCTCTTGCAAATGTTTGGGTTCGGCCATGCAACACAGTAGTGGTAGTGTTAGGAGGTTGGATGCAAAACCAACATGCCTTTGTGGTTAGAATGCAGTGTTTCGTATTGCGAGAACCCCTAAAAACAAGGGGAAAAAATTCTGGGGTTGCCCTAACTTCAAGGTGAGTTTGATATAACCATAAATCTATGTCTATTTATTTGGGTTTTGACAAAGGAGTGTGTGTTGTTGTTGAACAGGGTGGGAGTGGAGAATTGGTTGGTTGCAACTTCTTCAAGTGGTGCATTGACGAAGGAAATGGGCTGAATGTAGAAGAAAGGACTAATAGTGTAAGAAATGAAGAAGTGGGTGTGTGGAGCATGGAAGACAGTGTGTTGCAAATGGAAGAAACATATGGTGAAAAGATCAGACTGGGTTTTATAGAGAAAAGTTTAGTTAAGTTGGATAAGTGGTTGAAATTGTTAGTGGGGATGATCTTTGTCATATTTGTTTTGAATGTAATTGTATTAGCAATGTTGGTGAAAGTTGGTTGATGCTGTGTCATCTGTGATCAGACTTGAAACTTGGCACATATGTAATGTGTGTTTTATTAATGAAGGTGAGTTATTACAGTGATAATGTGTGTCATTTAGTTTCATTTAATTATATTGTTACTTTAAGTGGAATAATCATAAAGCAAAATCATGACTAAGTGGAATAATGAGAAACATCATAAAGCAATGACCAATAAAGTTGATGAGTGATAACGAAATTGGGCAATAATCACTTTCTCATAACCACAAACATTGTCTTACATCATAACAGAAGTTGTTCAAAATGATAACAACATTCTTACATATCCAAAATACATCATAACAATACATCATAACAGACTATGTTCAAAATGATAGAGCAAACATTTGCTACAAAATATAAATAAGTTCAGTACATTAGATCATTGATCACATTATTCATCAGATAAAGGCATAATTGTTTGGTGAGTAATAGGAACATCTATTGCTGGAGGTTGGGTGACTTGTACAGATTGGGCAGTAGGAACCTCTACTGTTGGAGGTCTTTGTGGACAACCTTTTCTGTTGTGTCCAAGTTCTTTGCAGATGGCACATCTTTTCCTCTGCCTACCCTTTCTTAATTCACTGTTATACTTCTTCAACTCCCAATCCTCTAGTCTTCGTCCTCTTCTTTGGTGGTAATATATCTGAATAGGGTGTAACATCCCACACATGTTGTCCATTGATAGGGTTAATTATTGTGTTGTAAGTCTCTTCATAAGTAGACTTCCTAAACTAGTGCCCAATGTATTCTTCTGCATTTATATTCAAAAATTTCATTGCAGTGATGGCATGAGTACACGAAATGCCAGTAATTGCCCATTTTCTACATGTGCAGTCCATGTTGTCAACATTCACAACAAATTGCTCACCAAATTGTGAAAGATGTTTCACTTCAAATAATTTTTCTCTTGACCACCTGTATGTAATACACAATTCAAAACACAATTAGATGGATCACTATAAATGGAAACAAAGTTAACATGAATGGAAACACACATCATAAAAGTTACCTTGGAAACCAATATCTAGTTAACCAGGACTCCTTCTGAAATCTGTTAAAAACCTTGGGGCAAATTGAACCTTGATATGATGTGATCTTTGTCCTGTTGGCAGCCCATCTCTTCATTATGTAAACCCTTATGTCTTCTAACATGCTAATAATAGGCTTAGACCTACTATCAACTAGCACACTATTAAAGCCCTCACACATGTTGTTCACAAGAGTGTCACATTGTGATCTAGAGGTGAATCTAGATCTTGACCAAAACGTGGGATAAGTGAATATAACTAGTCAAGTATGTGTCATGGCAAGCCAATATGTAAATAATTATAAGACTTAATGCACTAGAAGACGTAATACATACCTAGGTGGGATGGCAAGCAGATATTTAAATTTAAATGCGTCTAAATTGATGTCTTTAATATTCCTCATTTCAGCCTCCCATTGTTGTGGGTGTGTGGCTGTTGCTGCCCGCCACATGAGACGTTTAAGGTTTTTTCTAGAAATTTTTTTTCTGAAGTTTGAATATAAATGCCTAACACAAAATCTTTGTTCTACACCAGGTAGAAGATCTTGGATAGCTGGCAAAAGACCATGACATATTCAAGATATTTTAATTAACATTTGTTTAAAGAAGATATTCAGTTATATGTACAAGATATTCAACATTGACTGACCTTTTGTTGGTCTGAAATAAATGTGCATCCTGCACATACAGCTGCCCCACCAAGGTCCTCAATAAGGTGCTCCAAGAACCAAGTCCAGGAGTCTTTGTTTTCTACCTCAACAATAGCATATGCTATGGGCAACATTTGGTCGTTTCCATCTCTTCCTACTGCTGTTAGTAACTCGCCTCCATACTTGCTTTTGAGAAATCATCCATCCAAGCCAATAATAGGTCTACAACAAATGAAGCTATCCTTGCATGCCTTCAAGCATGCATAAAATCTTTGGAATATGACCTCACCATTACTGTTATCAACTTTAATTTGTACTGTTGTACCTGGATTTGTTTTCAGCAGCTCATGACCATAATCGTGAAGTCTTCTGTATTGATCTTTGAATGATCCTTCAACCTTATCTTTTGCCATTGCTCTTGCCTTAAAAGCCATATTTCTTGAAATTCCTACATTCCATTTCCTTGTAACTTTGTCCCTAATGCCCATGACCTTCATTGTAGGATTTTCTCTCACAGTTTTCTCCATCCTTTCACTCAACCACTTTGAAGTCATCAACTTTACATTGAAATCTCTACTACAATTGTGAACATCAAACACTTTTCTCAGTTGCCATGCACTGACATCAGTCTTAAAGGAACAATATGCATACCATTTACAATTTCCTCTTCCACCCAAGCACTTCACAGAAATCCTTTTCTTGTCATTCTTAATAAATTTTAAACTTCTCTCATTACTTAGTGCATAAGTCCTTATGGCATCTGTGAATTCATTTTTCTCAGCAAAATAGGTTCCTACTTCCCATTTATAACCCACCAATGTTTTAGGCATAGTAAAAGTGGGAAACCTTATCTTAGTGGACCCATCATTGTCCTCACTATCTGATCCACTAATCAACTCCTCTGATAGCCACTCATTGTCAGACAACCCACAGACATCATGAATAAATTCATTATCTGTTGACCGTTCAGACTCAAGTAATGCACTGGAAGCTTGTTCTCCCACATTTCCTTTAGAAGTCCCAATGTCACAATGCACGCTGACATCAATTAGACTTCCTTCACTCACATCTACATCTTCGTCCTCAGTCTCTGCCTCATGTACATCATCACCCTCACTGTCCTCTACATCATCATCCTCTCCTAAATCCTCTAGCTCAAAGTCATCTACATCATGTACCTCAGCTTCCTCTACATGATGGACCACACCATCCTCAACCTCATGGACATGAACATCCTGACCATCACCCTCATGGGCATCACCTTCACCCTCAACCATTTTTGTACCAACATCACTATGATCCTCACCATCACCCTCATACCCATCACCTTCACCCTCATGGGCATCACCCTCACCCTCCACCATTTTTGTTCCTACTACAGTATGATCCTCACCATCACCCTCATACCCATCACCTTCACCCTCATCGGCATCACCCTCACCCTCCATCATTTCTGTTCGAACTTCAGTATGGACCTCACCATCACCCTCATGGGCATCCCCCTCACCCTCCATCATTTCTGTTCGAACTTCAGTATGGACCTCACCATCACCCTCATGGGCATCCCCCTCACCCTCCATCATTTCTGTTCGAACTTTAGTATGGACCTCACCATCACCCTCATGGGCATCCCCCTCACCCTCCATCATTTCTGTTCGAACTTCAGTATGGACCTCACCATCACCCTCATGGGCATCCCCCTCACCCTCCACCATTTTTGTTCCAAGTTGACCATCACCAACAACCTCAACCTCCTCCCCTTGTGTTGCAACATCACCTTCATCATCAACTTGACCACCAACCCAATCAATCATTTCTATTATTTTTTGTTCCATCATATTATGAACCACATACAGATGAACTTCATCATTTAACCTAGCAATGTTCAACATGTGCATAGCACCCCTATCATCAGTTAATAATTCTAACCTATCTGGGTCCACAGACTGACCTCCTAAACCGTATCATAATTCTTTGATGTCCATATGACCTAATTCTTTGACTGAGGCTACTATGCCAATATAGCTCCACAAGTCTGGATCACAAGACCATTCTGCTCTCTCTCCTTCAAATTTTAACTTCCCATTATCATCACTGACAAAATTTCCACAATGGTGGACCACCACCTTAATACGTTCCTCATCCATATGAACAAGTTGCTTTTATAACCTGTACATTATGGGGGTTAACAAATGTTTCGAATATTACAGTGCTACCACTACGGAAACACTCACTCACTAACTAAACACTCACACCGACACAGACAGGGGGACAGGGAACAAAGTAACATCCCCACTAACGAAACACTCACAGACAGGGGACCACTACAGCTCATAAACAATTCAAAAAAACAAAATTCGGGACCACAATGTCTAAACTACAATGTAACAATTCAACATGCAAAATGGGGACCACAAATCATTATAAAAATTGTTACAAACCAAGACAAAAACCCAATTGTCGAAGACGCACATGTTCGTAAAACCAAAATCACAGTTATGCGTTCAAACAGAAAACCAAAGACGAAATGAAATATCTTACCTTAGTCACGTCAACTATCGGCTGGATTCTATTCGTCTTCTTCAAGATTGGAGTTCTTGTTCGTCCTCCGCTTCGTCTCGCAACAACAAAATTAAATCCCCAATTCCCATTTCAAATCCCTAATTCTGATATACCTAAACTGAATAAAGGGTACTTATGCCACATCAGCACTATTTGTTTAATCAAAACAGTCCACGTAAGTCATCAACACACATCACCCCATTCTCTATGCTCCAGCTCATATCAATTTAACGGCGTCTCACACCACTTAACAGTTATGGTACAATGTGCTCATTTTTACAAAAAATATGATCCAATTGAGACAAATGGAAAAACGAGGACCGAACTGAGATTTCTATACAAACTTGAGGACCAAGGGAGGGTTTAAACCTAATATATATAACAAAAATGTTGTAAAAATATGAGAAATGACATCTCACAATTCTTTCAGATATCTCTCTAGTAGAGTCAGAAGTGTAGGAGCCCGATGATCTTATACGGGCTAACTTCCACTTCTCGTGCCGAGATAGTGGTGAAAGAGGAGGAGGAGGGTCACCATCCTTAGAAAGTGGAAGTCTACTATCTGACTTCTGCTTCATTATTTTTTCCTCAAGCTTCCTGTATCCACCACGAGACAATAGGTATGGATTTTTATTTTGAGCACTTATACCCTGTGCTTTTGACCTTGTTTCCTGTGACAAAATGAAACAATTATTATGATATAAAATTATGAATGATGAATTGAATGATTTTACCTACACTTACCTACCACGACTCGGATGAACGAAGTTATACAAATTGACGCCATGTTTCTTCGTCAATTGTAGAATACTTATAACATGGAGTTTCATTACTTTTTGCTCCAAATATATATATGGACGTCAATTTTGTCTTAAACCCCCGAAATCTTTCTGCAATTGCAGATAAACACCTATTCCTTAAGCTCGCGACATTTGGGATATCAAATGTCATATGCAATAAAGAAAGTAATAACCTTATATCAATACAAATTTATCAATATAATGAAACTAGAATTTGGAGCAATATTGATTAACTTACCAATAGGTCTTGCCATATAAGATTCCAATCAGCCTTAGATACATGGTCAAAGGATGGAGTAAGGATAGAGATACGATCACGTGCTAGTACTCCAAGGTAAGACCTAAAAACATCTGCATTTGGTCCATATGCTACTCTTGTGACCACGTCAATAATGACAGGTGTCCTCTCACCTGCATTTCTCCTAAGTATAAGTTATCTCTTCTATTCTACCATAATATCTCATTGATCCAACTACAGGATTTTGATCTTTGGATGTGGAAAATTTTAGCAACTCAGCTTCTAGACTGATGCCACTATTTTGTACTGTGATTTTATCATCCAAAGTCTTTGTATAGAATGTGCAATTATTAATTTCATAGCCTGTACAACATACAACATCAAACTTCAAACCATTTGCTAGCTACAACAAAGTCTCAGAAGACCGTGATTCTTACAAAACTTCATATTTGAACCAGGACAAGAATGTTTTGTTATGCTCCATCAACTGCCATTTCTCTAATTGTCTTGGATACTTGTCCTTTACAACGACTTTGTGTGCTTCCAAAAATAGGATCACCTCATCTGTGTTGTTTAATATGTACAGATGTGCTTGCATCAATTCTTCACGGCTTTTTGTCACCACATTCACACCTCGCGGATCATGTCCTCTAAGTTGTCTTCTTCTGGTCGATGTTCCATATCCATGGTGGAATCATATACATTTTCAGTTGGAGAGACAGTTGGAAAGTCTGTTAATTTGTCGTGCCATATCCATGTTGTATAACTTTGTAAGAAACCATCACATATAAGATGTTCCTTAATATCAGTTGCGTTCAACTTCCTCCCATTCAAACAGTTCACACAGGGACATCTAAACTTGACTTCATCATCACTTGTACTCGCATTACGTTGCGCAAACTCTATAAATTCTTCTACCTCTCTCTCGTACTTAGTGCTGATGTGTGGTAAATTAATCCACCCTCGATTCGTACGCATATTTACTGAAATTGTTTACAAAATTTCAATAATCTTGAATGATCACTTTAATCGTTTTTGTATTCAAGGTGTGACCTTATCCCATTCAAGAAGATTCACTTTTTTAATTTTATTAAACATATAAATTTTAAACAACATATCTAAAATTTTACGAAATTTTTCCAACATTTCGGATTGGTCTTTAGGTTACACGAAATGAAAGTGATTATAAATCACAATCAAATATGCATCTGAAGATCAATACAAAACACAACTGCAAATTTTCGTAAAATTTAAGACATGTATATTAAAACTTATATGTATTAATAAACTATGAAAAAATTATTACTCTTCTTAAACTGTCCAACCGGACAATTCAAGATTCAATACTTGTAAATTATTATTATCATCTCCTCTCTATTCATTTGTAAAAAGTACATTTCTTCAAAAAAATCTCAAGATAGTAAATAATTTTTGTATTTAATCTCAAACGGGAAACTAAGGCTAATGCACAACAACAATATATATTCAAGCAAACAAATAATTACATATGCAACATGCAATATATTCAAGCAAACAAATAATTAAATGGTCATATTAAAAGAAAAATTTTAAGAATATATGAACCTGGGAGCGTGAAAGCCGGTCAACAATGAAGAATGTCTGCGTTTTAGAAGCTATAAAACCTCACCACAAAAATACAATATCTACACAAAAACAAACAACACATTAGTTTGTCTCGTGATTTCTAACCATAAAGTTTATTTCATCACCAAATCAACCAATTTAATACAAACAGTTAGAAACTGTATTCCCTAATTTCTATACTCCTAATAGTATATCCTTAATTTCTAAATCAACTCATCTACGTTATCAACTCATTTACATTATCAACAAATTTAATAAAAACAATTTAAATTTTATTCCACTAACTTCTATATCCCTAATTCAAAACTATACAACAATTATCATTATTAAGCAATTTAATATAAACACAATTCATTCAACATTGCACAAAACCTAATCTAATTCAAAATAAATATACAAAAACCAACTAATTTACTATCAAATACAAACATTTTTAAAAATGGAGAGAGGGTTCAAGAACTTACCATTCACCAAAACGAAGGCGCCAAGCGGTGGTGACAATGTAGAGAGGTGGTGGAGGAAGCTTGTCGGTGGTGACAATGTAGGGAGGCCGAGACGGCGGCGGTCAATGGTGCACCGATGGCGGAGATGGAACCAAAGGCGCCAAACAGAGGGATAAACATCGCGAAGGAAACGACCAAAGTAGTTGGTGGTGCTGACCACACGGAGAGGACGAGACGAGGATAGCAAACGGCAGTCACCGTCGATGGAAGCAAACGTGATGAATAGGGATGAAGTTCGCGCAGAGAAGAAGATGAACAGAGAAGAGTGGTTCTATTTCACAATTTTTGAAATTTAAATAGGATACTGCCTCGGTTCTCCACATAACCGAGGCAATAACACCCTTACTACCTCGATCAAAGAGGCAACTGAGGCGTAAACCCTCGAGAAAATTTAAAAAAAAAATGTAAATAACTATATGCCTCAGTTACCCACTTAACCGAAGCATAAAAGTCATATTGCCTCGGTTGAAGGACAACCGATGCTGTAGAGCCCGCGACAGAACATGGGTTGTCAGTGCATAGAACGTTCTAAATTCAATTTGTCAACCTCTACTTCCTTGTTTGGTCAGAGAACCGAGGCAGTAGCCTTATATCAGACTGGCTGACAGGGTGAAAAGTTCTTTTATAGGTGGGCAACAGTCTTTTCTGCCTTGGTTATTCTCAGAACCGAGGCAGTATCCCTATATCAGAAAAGTTGGCAGGTGAAAAGTCCCATTTGTAGGTTTGCAGCAAGTTTTTGTACCTCGGTTGTTCTCAGGACCGAGGCAGTAGCACGTTTTAGGCATCGATTTTTGGACAACCGAGGCTTATACTTTGGCTACAACTACGAAA
Source organism: Vigna angularis (assembly GCF_016808095.1). NCBI lineage: Eukaryota > Viridiplantae > Streptophyta > Magnoliopsida > Fabales > Fabaceae > Vigna > Vigna angularis. The sequence goes on along the minus strand of NC_068978.1, from coordinate 12,636,129 downwards.
ATGTCACCACGCTTTTATACGCTTCGGTTTCTCTAAAACTAAGGCGTATATAGCGCGTTCTAATCCCCTTTTTTTTAACTAGTGATATGATCATAGATGGGGCAAGAATGAAGAGTTTTAAGAGTGACAACAAGCATAAAAAAGAAATAGCATAGGTTTTCTTAGGCTTGTGTTTTGCCTATTCTAGTTTCTAGTTTCTTTCTCTTTGTTTAGTTGTAAAGAAGCTTATATACTCTTCTTTTCTTTAAAGTACAAGCAATGTGGGACTTCACATAGTTTAGACTTAAAAAAAAGAATAATTAATAAGCCTTCTTATTTTGTTGCTTGTAGCACAAGTTAATCATGCATAGTTTGTAGTTTTGATTTCTAGACCATTTAGGAAGCTTATAAACCCTTAAGAAGTGAAAGAATTAAGAGATGTGAGACTTAATCACCCTTGGGACGCTGTTGTCCATACCCTGAAGCTTTCTAAGTCCCACATCCTTTAATTATCTTCACTTACTTCATCCTTAAGGCTATATAAGCAACCTAGTGGTCTCCTTTTGTACAGACCTTTGACTGAATGAATATAAGAGTGATTTGCATTCATTTGCTTATCTTCTTTGAGATAGAAATCTGTCTCATAGTCATCTTGTGAGATCTTATCTTGTGTGGAGCAAGTGGCGATCTCCTTGACACTTATCTTGGATCATTTCAAGTGGCATGTCTTCACTTCCATAAGTTTTTCTATTCTTCTCTCTTCCAATTTTAGTCTTTTCCATTTCTTAATTGTCTTAGTCTTATGCTTATTATTCTCTAAGCATGCTATTCCATATCAACTTTGAACTAAATGTTTCACTCACAACACCACAAATATTATCATCAAAATTAACCTCTAAACCCCCAACACTCAAGCCTAAACTCATGCAAACATCCGCCACAGTAAACAATACCATTATTTGCTTGAGAAGGAAGGATTCATTGTGCCCAACCCACTAGGTAACCATTTCCTTCAACAATGGTGTGCATATGTCAATCGACCTCTTCATATAAAGAGCCCAGTTGAACGGAGTCTCGTCGATACTCATACGATCATTTTGTCTTAATACACAATTTATCTCAACTATGGCTTTCGTGTCACACCACGGTCGCAATCGAAACTAAATTTTTTTTTCAACAAAAACAATCATTATCCAACATTATTGAAAGAAACTAATAAATTTTCAATACAACATTTACTTACATTGTTTTGAGCTTGTTGTCTAATGGAATCCATGACTGTCAAAGGAAACATTGTACAAAAGATAAGTCAAAATAACCCAACAACAATCACAAACCCAAAAAATTGAAACTTTGCACCGAAAAAGTACAAGAACTCCAAAATGATCAACAAAAATTCAACCACAATACCACAATAAACACCCAAAAAAAACAACTCCTAAATGGTAAAAAAAATATAAAATAACTCAAACCCACTGAACAAGAACAAATGATTAGCAAAAGGAACGACGAAAAACTTCCAAAAACCACATCAATGGTGGTTTCCACGTTTATTAATACTTCGAAACGGTGGAACATCGGTGGTCCATTGAACGGTGCAAAGCCGCTTCTGCTTAGGCGACGCTTGTGGGTGACTTCACGTTCTCTCATGTTCTCTCGTGCAAATGAGATTCTCATTTTTGAAACCTAAAAATGAAGTCGCTAAATGAAAATCTTTTCTGACTTACAACATTTCTAATCATTTTTTCAAATCTCTTCCACATATACCAACCGCTTCTGCTTAGGCAACGCTTGTGGGTGACTTCACGTTCTCTCATGTTCTCTCGTACAAATGAGATTCTCATTTTTGAAACCTAAAAATGAAGTCGCTAAATGAAAATCTTTTCTGATTTACAACATTTCTAATCATTTTTTCAAATCTCTTCCACATATACCAACGAGAATGCGACACATTGGTGAAGTTAACATATTACTAAGAAAGTGGAATTGAAATATCATAATTAAAAAAGCCCACTGTAGTCAACATGGAGTAGATTTTATTTACAAAGATAGCAAAAACAACGGAGAAAAAAAACTTAATTATTAATTTGGTTTAGGTTTGGATTTCTTTTAATCCCAGTATCTGTTTTTGGTCAATTGCATACTCCATTGACTTTCTATTTTTTTTTAAAAAAAAATCTTACTACGATTTCTTTCGTTAAATTTACAACTGAATATAGTCTTTTTTATATTAAATTTACCTTAATTTTTGAAAAATATGATGTGTCTGAATTTATTCGAATATCAAAATATAAGTGTTTTTTACTTAAAACCTTCTAATTCAACACATAACACATTTCAAAATAAAAAATAAGCTATATTTTGAGACTGACAATATTTATTTTATTTAATAAATATTCAAATTTAATTAAATAAAAAATATTGAACTCAAATCACTAAAATTAAAAATATAAAAAGTAAAGTAAACTAAATTGTTAATCAAGAAAAAAAATGGCAAAAGTGATCCAAAATTTGTTGTTATTACTCTCCATTTCTGCATTACAGACAGCCACCCTTTTTAGTGAATCACATGACAATAAAATAAGTAATACACGTAAAACCAAATCAACAAGATTAATTGTATAGCAAAGATTAAAGCGAGTGAGTACCCTTAGTTCCAAATAACACTATTCCAACTTTATCATCTTTTCTAAACATCATCTGCAAATAAACACAAAATCAGAACCAACACAAAAGGATCCTGTTATTCAAACAGAACCAAATAAACAAGATTTTTGGCTAGATATTAAGAAACAACATTGAAAAACATTTAAACCAAACACACAAGTCTGAAATAACAACAACAAAATGAAACTTTGAATAAGAAAGAGGATGAGAATGATTAATACCTTCTTTTGTACACGCAAGGAGCAGACTTTTTCAGTCTCAAGGAAGAACAGAATGCATATGGATGGGCCCACGTCAAGCAACAAAATCAAACCTTCCTTTTCTTAGTATCATCGTTCAGACAATACAAAGCAATTACAATGTATACCGTAAGGGCGGACAGCCATAAAGCCATCATGTGATCAACCTAGTCGGACAATCGATAATGAACGATCGGCATGTACATTATGGGACGGACGACCATAAAGCCACCATGTGATCAACTTAGCAGGATTGTCAGTAATGAACGACCGGTGAAAATCCATAATCAGGTATTCTTACAAAGATTAAAGTAAATAATGATTAGAGGTATTGGGCTGGGATTGGGCCGTGATCAAGATTCTGCTAATTCCAAGCCCACGACAAAAACTATAAATACAGGTCAAAAGTAAGAAGTAGATAAGAGTATTTACTGTGAATTGAGCTACCAAACGGACAACTCATTGACTTTAGAATCGGAGAACCTTTGGCAGGTACACCTCCGGACGGCTGATAAGAGACGAAGACTCGAGTAGAAGAACGGACGGTCTCATAGCAGCAATTGTGCAGGTGTTGGAAGTAACTCGACCTTACACCCGAAACATTTTGGTGCCCACCGTGGGACCGAGTAACTTGTCAAACCCAATGGTGACCACGAGGAACATGAGCACTAAAGACCCCACAGAGATGATTAGGATGCTACAACAGAAAATGGAAGAAAACAACAACGTCATGAGGCTGAGTTGGCAGTCGTTCGGGCCAAGTGTTCGGCTCGGATTGCTTAGAAGAAGATCCCGAAAACGGGGGAGAAGGCACTAGAGGGTCGGGGCAAGGCTGCCTAGGAGGAGAGGACTGAACAAAATACTATGTCGGACGAGACGTGGAAGCCGACCGAGACCAGGGTCCGAGAGAGTGGGACAAAGATCGTCCTTGCCGAGAGTGTTGTAGTTAGTAGACAATTGGTGGTGAAAGCCGAGAGCACTTCCGGAAACTTACCGTTCATCCAAACTATTATGGATGTTCACATATCCGAACAGTTCGTCCCGCCCAATTTCAAGATTTATGATGGGACGACTGATCCGGACGATCATATCAAGACGACCAACCGACTGGCGTTCAACACCGGGAACGACACTATCTAGTGCCGAGCTTTCTCTCTATCGCTCGAAGGAGAGGGGTTAGAGTGGTTCAACTCGCTGCCCCCTAATTCTATCGAAAACTTTGAGAGCCTCAAAGTCATGTTTGGACGCCAGTTCGTTAGTAGTCGGGCTTAAGACCTAACCATTTTTGAGCTCGTGAACCTAAGGTAGGGGAATGAAGAACCCTTGAGGACTTTTATGGATCGCTATCAGAAAATCGTGCGGCGGGTAAAGGGTCTTAATTACGAGCTTGCCCTCCAATACATACTACCAGCCTTGAAGCCAGGACCCTTTAAGGATAGTGTGTGCCGACGGGCACCGAAGATCATGGAAGAGCTGAGAGAACGGGTGGCCGACGAAATAAGGGTAGAAGAGATGAAACAAAGCTATAGGAAGGAGGGTCAAGAAGCGAAGGGGGAGAAGACGGATACCAAGAAGCAAGGCGGTCCGTTCGGAAGACTGTGAGAGTTCAAACAAAGAGTTACCTAAAGGGTCTCATTTTCAACAGTACACCCCATTGAACGCTCCTCGGGCGAAGATATTGTAAGAGGTGCTGAGTGCGAAACTGATTCCGGCGCAGAAGCGACGCCCCATGCCACCAGGGGCGAATGGTAACAAACACTATTTATACCACAAGAACATGGGCCACACTACGGAGGAGTGTGTAACCCTGATGGACAAGATTGAGGAGCTGGTCCGAGCGAGTCAGTTAAAGAAGTACGTGAAGGCCGAGCGGCCAGCCAAACATGTTTAACGATCTTGACGTAGTCCACGACGGAGAAGCCCGAAAAAGCGAGAGTACAAGGGTCGTCCACGATAGGGGAAAATAATCACCCTTAGTCGGAGCGAAGGCGGATCTGAAGCCACAGCGGAAGCCGTGACCGGTCACTACGTGGTCACATCAACACGATCTCCGACGGCTTTGCCGAAGGCGGATCGTCGTCGTCGGCTAGAAAACGGCACGTACAGGCTCTCCGGTCGGTCCATGCTGTGTATAGGCCTAGAAGCACTATGCCTCCAATCACCTTCACTTATGAAGATTTTAATGCTCCCGACCGGGAGTAGGATGACCGTATGGTTGTTACTGCCGAGATAGCTAGGTATAGCGTGAGCAAGGTACTTGTCAATCAGGGCAGTTCTGTCAACATCCTCTTCTAGAGGACGTTCCAGAAGATGGACTTGTCAAACCCAATGGTGACCACGAGGAACATGAGCACTAAAGACCCCACAGAGATGATTAGGATGCTACAACAGAAAATGGAAGAAAACAACAACGTCATGAGGCTGAGTTGGCAATCGTTCGGGCCAAGTGTTCGGCTCAGATTGCTTAGAAGAAGATCCCGAAAACGGGGTAGAAGGCACTAGAGGGTCGGGGCAAGGCTGCCTAGGAGGAGAGGACTGAACAAAATACTATGTCGGACGAGACGTGGAAGCCGACCGAGACCAGGGTCCGAGAGAGTGGGACAAAGATCGTCCTTGCCGAGAGTGTTGTAGTTAGTAGACAATTGGTGGTGAAAGCCGAGAGCACTTCCGGAAACTTACCGTTCATCCAAACTATTATGGATGTTCACATATCCGAACAGTTCGTCCCGCCCAATTTCAAGATTTATGATGGGACGACTGATCCGGACGATCATATCAAGACGACCAACCGACTGGCGTTCAACACCGGGAACGACACTATCTAGTGCCGAGCTTTCTCTCTATCGCTCGAAGGAGAGGCGTTAGAGTGGTTCAACTCGCTGCCCCCTAATTCTATCGAAAACTTTGAGAGCCTCAAAGTCATGTTTGGACGTCAGTTCGTTAGTAGTCGGGCTTAAGACCTAACCATTTTTGAGCTCGTGAACCTAAGGTAGGGGAATGAAGAACCCTTGAGGACTTTTATGGATCGCTATCAGAAAATCGTGCGGCGGGTAAAGGGTCTTAATTACGAGCTTGCCCTCCAATACATACTACCAGCCTTGAAGCCGGGACCCTTTAAGGATAGTGTGTGCCGACGGGCACCAAAGATCATGGAAGAGCTGAGAGAACGGGTGGCCGACGAAATAAGGGTAGAAGAGATGAAACAAAGCTATAGGAAGGAGGGTCAAGAAGCGAAGGGGGAGAAGACGGATACCAAGAAGCAAGGCGGTCCGTTCGGAAGACTGGGAGAGTTCAAACAAAGAGTTACCTAAAGGGTCTCATTTTCAACAGTACACCCCATTGAACGCTCCTCGGGAGAAGATATTGTAGGAGGTGCTGAGTGCGAAACTGATTCCGGCGCAGAAGCGACGCCCCATGCCACCAGGGGCGAATGGTAACAAACACTATTTATACCACAAGAACATGGGCCACACTACGGAGGAGTGTGTAACCCTGATGGACAAGATTGAGGAGCTGGTCCGAGCGAGTCAGTTAAAGAAGTACGTGAAGGCCGAGCGGCCAGCCAAACATGTTTAACGATCTTGACGTAGTCCACGACGGAGAAGCCCGAAAAAGCGAGAGTACAAGGGTCGTCCACGACAGGGGAAAATAATCACCCTTAGTCGGAGCGAAGGCGGATCTGAAGCCGCAGCGGAAGCCGTGACCGGTCACTACGTGGTCACATCAACACGATCTCCGACGGCTTTGCCGAAGGCGGATCGTCGTCGTCGGCTAGAAAACGGCACGTACAGGCTCTCCGGTCGGTCCATGCTGTGTATAGGCCTAGAAGCACTATGCCTCCAATCACCTTCACTTATGAAGATTTTAATGCTCCCGACCGGGAGTAGGATGACCGTATGGTTGTTACTGCCGAGATAGCTAGGTATAGCGTGAGCAAGTTACTTGTCAATCAGGGCAGTTCTGTCAACATCCTCTTCTAGAGGACGTTCCAGAAGATGGACTTGTCAAACCCAATGGTGACCACGAGGAACATGAGCACTAAAGACCCCACAGAGATGATTAGGATGCTACAACAGAAAATGGAAGAAAACAACAACGTCATGAGGCTGAGTTGGCAGTCGTTCGGGCCAAGTGTTCGGCTTAGATTGCTTAGAAGAAGATCCCGAAAACGGGGTAGAAGGCACTAGAGGGTCGGGGCAAGGCTGCTTAGGAGGAGAGGACTGAACAAAATACTATGTCGGACGAGACGTGGAAGCCGACCGAGACCAGGGTCCGAGAGAGTGGGACAAAGATCATCCTTGCCGAGAGTGTTGTAGTTAGTAGACAATTGGTGGTGAAAGCCGAGAGCACTTCCGGAAACTTACCGTTCATCCAAACTATTATGGATGTTCACATATCCGAACAGTTCGTCCCGCCCAATTTCAAGATTTATGATGGGACGACTGATCCGGACGATCATATCAAGACGACCAACCGACTGGCGTTCAACACCGGGAACGACACTATCTAGTGCCGAGCTTTCTCTCTATCGCTCGAAGGAGAGGCATTAGAGTGGTTCAACTCGCTGCCCCCTAATTCTATCGAAAACTTTGAGAGCCTCAAAGTCATGTTTGGACGCCAGTTCGTTAGTAGTCGGGCTTACGACCTAACCATTTTTGAGCTCGTGAACCTAAGGTAGGGGAATGAAGAACCCTTGAGGACTTTTATGGATCGCTATCAGAAAATCGTGCGGCGGGTAAAGGGTCTTAATTACGAGCTTGCCCTCCAATACATACTACCAGCCTTGAAGCCGGGACCCTTTAAGGATAGTGTGTGCCGACGGGCACCAAAGATCATGGAAGAGCTGAGAGAACGGGTGGCCGACGAAATAAGGGTAGAAGAGATGAAACAAAGCTATAGGAAGGAGGGTCAAGAAGCGAAGGGGGAGAAGACGGATACCAAGAAGCAAGGCGGTCCGTTCGGAAGACTGGGAGAGTTCAAACAAAGAGTTACCTAAAGGGTCTCATTTTCAACAGTACACCCCATTGAACGCTCCTCGGGCGAAGATATTGTAAGAGGTGCTGAGCGCGAAACTGATTCCGGCGCAGAAGCGACGCCCCATGCCACCAGGGGCGAATGGTAACAAACACTATTTATACCACAAGAACATGGGCCACACTACGGAGGAGTGTGTAACCCTGATGGACAAGATTGAGGAGCTGGTTCGAGCGAGTCAGTTAAAGAAGTACGTGAAGGCCGAGCGGCCAGCCAAACATGTTTAACGATCTTGACGTAGTCCACGACGGAGAAGCCCGAAAAAGCGAGAGTACAAGGGTCGTCCACGATAGGGGAAAATAATCACCCTTAGTCGGAGCGAAGGCGGAGCTGAAGCCGCAGCGGAAGCCATGACCGGTCACTACGTGGTCACATCAACACGATCTCCGACGGCTTTGCCGAAGGCGGATCGTCGTCGTCGGCTAGAAAACGGCACGTACAGGCTCTCCGGTCGGTCCATGCTGTGTATAGGCCTAGAAGCACTATGCCTCCAATCACCTTCACTTATGAAGATTTTAATGCTCCCGACCGGGAGTAGGATGACCGTATGGTTGTTACTGCCGAGATAGCTAGGTATAGCGTGAGCAAGGTACTTGTCAATCAGGGCAGTTCTGTCAACATCCTCTTCTAGAGGACGTTCCAGAAGATGGACTTGACTGAGGATCTTATAGTCCCTTATAATGAACATATAGTGGGTTTCGCTGGAGAGCTAGTGGACACAAGTAGCTACGTAGATCTTCGCACTCGCTTGGGAACCGGCCGAGATAGTGACGAGATGTGGGTGCGGTATATGTTGGTAAAGGCCAACACATCTTACAATGTTCTTTTGGGTTGGCCCTGCCTGAACGCTTTTGGCGCAATAGTCTCAACCCCACACCTCACCATGAAGTATCCGACGGGGAGGGGGACGGTGTGCACCGTTCGGGCAGATCAGAAAATAGCGCAAGAGTGTTATGCTGCTTACCTAAAGCTTCATCCACACTCAGTAAGTAGCCATGGCTTACCTCGACCCACGTACTAACACAGAGGACTGCATGGAGCCCCTAGGGGAACTAAAATCGGTAGTAATAGGAAACGATGCCTCACAAACCACCTCGATAGCCGGAAGCCTGGAAGATGTTGAGCGAAAGCTCTGGTCCATTCTATGGCGTAATCGAGACCTCTTTGCCTGGACGTCCACCAATTTGCCAAGGATACACCCATCAGTCATGTCTCATAAGCTGGCCCTATTCAAAGAGGCAAGACCGGTCGCCCAGAAGAGGAGAAAGCTGGTTGACGAGAAGAGGAAGGTCATGGAGGAGGAGGTCGACAAATTGAAGGAGGCAGGATTCGTGAAGGAGGTGACTTATACCACTTGGCTTGCAAACGTAGTCATGGAGTAAAAGGCTAGTGGAAAATGGCGCATGTGCAACGACTACACAGATCTCAACAAGGCCTGCCCCAAAGATGCCCACCCTCTCTAGAGTATCGATGGTTTGGTTGACAAGGTGTCCGGCCTCAAAATGCTATGTTTTCTGGAGACATACTCGGGTTATAACCAAATTGCAATGTACGCACCGGACAGGGAAAAGACAGCCTTTATAACGGAAAAAGCTAATTACAGTTATGAAGTCATGCCCTTCAGATTGAAGAACGCGGGGGCGACTTACCAACACTTGATGAATAGAATCTTCGCGGAACAGATTGGCGGTGAATGGATGTGTATATGGACGACATGGTGGTCCGTTCCGGATCCTGCTCGAGCCATATTGAAGATTTGGAGGAAGTATTCTGACAGGTCCGACGCTACGGGATGAGGCTTGATTGAGGTCGTACCTGAATAAAATTAATATACAATTAAGTGCAATATAGACTAGGAAGTGACTCCTAGGTCGTCTCTCAAAGACCAAACAGTGGTTCAGGAATTAAGTCAAACACATGGTGGAGGGTGATTTATGACAGTTTTGTGAACTAAAATGCTACCAAATTCAAGCCGAATTCAAACAATAGTGCAAAATAGGTTGGCCACCAGTTTAATTGCAAATGTTTCAATCCTAGATTAACAATAATTAATTGCTCCTCTCACCCTTAATCCAATAGAATCAATCAACTAAGCAAAGACAAATCCCATTTTCATAAAATGTGAATTAAGTGAACGCAATGCATCAATAATTAGTCGATTTTGGACCATACAACTTAATTAACTAAGCGATAATTAAACCCAATTACTGCACTAAGCGTGTCCTAATTGGAATGACCAAAAAAGATTCAATTATGATGGAGGGCACTCAAGAATAACATACGCTTAAGCACAATAATCTCATGAAATAGCGCAATCTTTCTAGTGTCCAACCCAGCAGAATTACCCTTCCATTTCAACAAATTTCAACATAGAACCAAGCAATAAAATCTACAAAAAAGAAAAGCCAAAAACAAAAAACGAAGACCCTAAAATAGAAAACGAAAACTAAGACCCAATGCAGAAAACGAAATTCCAATGCATCACAACGAAAACCAAATGAAGAAAAACGCAACTTCAAAGCACAAAATCGCAAACCCAAGAAAACGAATTTGCAAATGTAGATTTGGAATGCAAAATGAAAGTGCACAACAAGAAGGTAGAGAAAAACGAAAGCAATGGACAACACAAAAGTGCAGAAATTGAAATTAAATTGCTCCAATTCAAAGTGTTGAAAAATGTAAAATGAAACCTGTGGGAGAGAGTTCCCTTTGCTGTCCAATCCTAAGAATACGGAAATGAGAGCATAAGAGAATGTTTTGGGGGCTGCTCCCCTTTTTTCCCAAAACCCTAGGTCAGATTTCACTAATGGGCCTCTCCAAAAACATCCAAAAACAGCCCAAAACTTAAATCTACCAAAAAATGCCTAAAAAAGAAATTATAACTTAAATTAAATAAAAATGCTGATGTGGCAAGTGAAGGATGACGTGGCAGCTCCCTTGATGTCCCAAATTATATTTCCAAAAGTTCCCCTGTGTAAGACCCTAGAACCTCAAGAATTTACCAAATTGTAAAAAGTTCAAGTTATAATGTAAAATGAAATGCTGTCAGGTTTGACATGGTTTACTATTTTAATTATAACGTTTTGTAGAAAGTATCAATTGAGTTGATTCTTGTTTTATTGGAAACTAGACTCAAAGAGCTTCAATTTGACTACTCATACGCATATTTTGGACTTCGGGAAGGGATCTAACCGAGCTGGGGAAAACGTGACAGTTTTGCTGTCCAGGGACTAGCGTCCAATCTTAATTTTAGGTGTATTTTTACAAGTTGCGACTTTTTGGAGTGGGTAGGTTGTGTTCTGCACTAGGAGAACATTTTGGGACCCTTTGGAGACTTTCCTACCATGTTTAAGGGCTGGAAAATGGTTTAGGATGGTCCATTGGTTGTTTATTATTGCTAAGTGCCAAGTGCATGGGTCCTTAGTTGTCTAAGGCATCTTCTTTTAATTCCAAATCAGATTTGGAGTTTTGGGGGAGAGTGGAGAGGTCCTTGGTGGTAGGTGAACGAAAATCCTAAGTGTCCTAAGTGTGGAGGCTGACTTGGTCTAGCAAGGAGGAGAGGAGTTGCTCTCTTTGAAGAAGAGTTTAAGGTGTTTTAGTCTTCATGAGGTAAGGGGAGCTAACTCAACTTAATTTCTAGAATTTTGTGGTTAAAAGTATGGTTCCAATTGCTTGATTTTGATGAAGGGGAGCTAATCCTTTCTTGTTATGATCATGAATATGAATATGAATATGTTAAAATTTAGTAATGGTAGTTATCTATTGACTTGTGTAAAATTTGGTTTTCATGATTATGATTTCTTATTTTCGAGTTACTATGGTGAAAATTTTCTATTAATTGTTTTCACCGTTGGATTTAGCTACAATTTTAATATGTGAATCCTAAGACATATTACTAAACTTTGACCGTTCAGATTTGAAAATAGAAGTCCGTACTTGGAGAAATAAATCCTGTAAGTTTGAGTAAATTAGTTAACCCTGTAGTTCTGTTACTAAGTTGTCTCGGTAAAATATAGATTCTGACCTATTTGACCGTTAGATCAACCTCAAAATTTGATATATGATCTCTAAGACATATGAATACACTTTGACCCATCGGATTTGTAATTGAAGGTCTATGCTTAGAGAAAGAAATTTCGAAAGTTTGAAATATTTGATGAACACTGTAATTCTGTTCTTAAGTTATAATGGTAAAAATTTCATATATATTCCATTTACCGTTAGATTGAGCCCAAACTTTAGTATGTAGTTCATAAGACATATTAGGTGATCTTGACCTCTCCGATTTGGAATTAGATGTCTGTGCTTAGAGGAATTCATTCCGTATTTTGAGGTTAACCGAGAACCACTTAAATTTCTGTCTCTGAGTTACCTTGGTAAAACCTTCATATCTACTTAGTAACCGTTAGATTAACCTGAAACTTTAGTATAAAGTTCCTAACAGATAGGGACATACTTTGCCCGTTCGGATTTTAGATTGGAGGTACCGATTTAGATATAATAATTTCGTAACTTCTCAGGGATCTCAATATTGCTTAATTTATGTTTTTGGATCATTTATACAAAATTGATGATTTCCGCCTCATTAACCGTTGGATTGGACTGAAAAGCTTACCATATGATCCAAACATGTTGTTGATTATTTTGATTGGTTCAGATCATCGATAAATAATATGTTGAAAAAGGTAATTTGGTTAATTTGTGCTACTTTGGTAAGTAGGCAGAATTGAAACTAAGATATGTTGATTGGTTATTATGTGCTTGTTGAGCATGATTGGTTTGGGATTAGTGGTTGAGATGGCATGTGATTGGTTATGAATGGTATGTTAGGAAAATGTAATTTGGTTAATTTATGCTACATTGGTAAGTAGACAGAAGGGAATTGAGAAAAGTTCACCGGTTCTCTTATGCTTGTTGAGTATGATTAGTTTTGGATGGGTTGTGGTTGATTATGAATAATTTGTTGAAATAATGTAAATGATGTTGGTTTGCGCTACTTTAGTAAGTAGGCGAGTAGATGTTGGGTCTGCGTTACTTTGGTAAGTAAGCAGGGTGATTTGCGCTACTTTGATAAGTATGCAGGATGAGATGATTGATGAGTGCATATTTATGCCCACATTTATGTTTGAAAATTAAAATTTTGATGGGATAATTGTGTTTAAATGGTTGATTTTAAGTGAATTTGTGATGATTGGAATTATTAGGTTTGGGAAATAAAGAGACGTAAAAAGTAAGTTTTAGCGCATAAATTATTCTTGGATATTCTAATGTTTATTTGTGCAGCTGAGAATATAAGTTTTATTGGTCCAAATGGCAATTCAAGGCCCAAAATCAAGTTTTATTTGGAAAATAATGTACAGATGGGCCATACAGACAACTTTTACCCTTGCACCTCCCAATTTCCCTATATACACCCCTCTTCTCTTAAACAGGCCCAATACTAAGCCAAACAGTAACCCTATTCTAAATACACCCCCTAAATTTCCTTACCCATACCCCTCCTAAGCCAAACTTCACCAGATCATGCCACGTGGAAGTCCACCATTAACAAATTGAACCATCCAGATGATGCCACATCATTAATCCTTTCACTTACTAGTGAACCAATCAGTACACGCCACCTCAGCCCTAAGACATGTGCATCATCTTCTCCAAAGGGAATCCCTAATCCAAACCCTAGCCGCCACTGCCGTGCCGCCGCCGCAAGCCCCAACGCCGCTCCGTCACCGGACAGCCACCATCATTCTCGAGCATCCGCCATCATGTTGCACCGCCTTCGCCGGACCATGCCGCCGTGAAGCTGCCGCCATCGCGAGACCAGACGCGAGTTCTCCGCCTTCGACAATCGCGGTTCTGCCATGGATGTCGCTTTGTCGGTCACCACTCCGCCACCATCTTCATCATGCAAAGCTCCTCTGAAATCACCACCATCAACCACCTTCTTCCACGGCCAATAACCACAGCAACCGCGCAACCACCAAGGTCGTCGCCATCAAACCAGCGAGCTCCTCCTCCATTTGCGAAAGGGCCGCCGCTTTTGAAACCTCCATCTCCAAGCCGCGCCGCAGATCGCAACCTTCAACGCACATCACCATCATCAGACCACGCTTCTCGCCGTCACCACCATCGCGCCTCTGCAAAGTCGTGTCTCAACCACCTGCACTCAGAAAATTCACATAGCAAAAAACCCAGAAAACCCAATCGCGCCATCAATAAACGGTGAGATCAAGCTTCTCCATCTTCGTTTCCTTCATTGCGACAGAGAGCGTCTCTTCTTCCTTGCCGTTGCCCAACCTCCATGGTAGCCATCACACACGCCACCGCACCTTCCCACTCTACAATCAGACCTCCACCTACAAATCCAAAAACACAACAAAATCAAAGACGCAAGAGCAGGGAGGCGGCGCAGGCAGACGGCGAAGAGGGGGAAGCCCTTTCCCCAATTCTGAACCCTAATTTTGGGTAGGGAGGAGCCTGACACGTGTCGAGCTCCCATTGGGCACGTCCTTCTCTGGTCCAAGCTGGTCAACACTGCTTAAGTCTGGTCAAATCTGGTCAACTGAGGGGTTTTCTTGCAATTTCAGAAACTCAGAAGGGGCTAAAGTGCAGATAGAGGAAATTTCAGGGCATTTGTGCAATTTTGGAAATTCAGAAAAGTTAAAAGATAAAATTCAGTTGTTGAATTAATTTAATTTGGGAATATCAACCGAAAATATCTTCCAAATAATGTTATAATTATTTAAATCTTTTAGTTATTTGGAAGATATAAGATAAAAGATTCTATCAACTGAATACTCAGAGTCCAAGCCCAATCAAGCCTTATATAAAGAGACCCAGAGACTTCACTTAAGGCATTCATTCTCTCATACTCCTCTCACTTTTCTTTCATCTTGTATTCAACTCCATTCATGGAGAGCTAAGCATCTAGGGCTATTCTGCTGTAATTCCCTGATGGATTCTGAGGTTACGTTAAGTTAATGCAATTGTTTATTTTGATTATTTATTTAAGTTGTTCTCTCTCTATGTCTTTCATCTCTCTATCTTGTTAAAAGCAAAGATTTTTGCATCATAATATGTTTCAATCTACATGCATATTGATTATATGAGTTTTAGGGTTTCTAGGTTTAAATTGAGAATCTACTTTGATTTAATTTAGGAACTTTCATATGATTAAATGGTTTTTACTATCAATTGAGAATGTACTTTGATTGATTAGTAATAATTTCAACTATAATCAATTGAGAATTTACTTTGATTGATTAGCTTTTAATTTGGTTAGGAGATTTAAGAATAGACATGATTAAACACAATAGAATTTGATTGAGAATGTACTTTGGTTGAATTTATTGTGAATAATCTAGAAAGGTTTTGCATTTGATTGAGAATTTACTTTAGTTAAATGCATGATCGCCCTCAAATTAATTAAGAATGTACTTTAATTAATTTGAAACTTAAACAATAATCAATTGAACAATTATCCGTGAATAACCGATGATGAATCTATCTTGGAAAAGCAGTGGAATTAGCCTATTTCATCGTAACTGTTTTTAAGTTTCTTATTTATTCTTTAAACACTCTTCAACCATTACTTTTATTCATAAGCATTGCATAGCATTCGTAAGAATCACAGATATTCAAAAGCAATTCCGTGTTCGTTGGGAGACGACTCAGGGTTACTTCAACCCTGTCTACTTTCTTGAATACTACTTGGCAATACTGAAGTTGCCTTGAAAAGTAGTATTAATTTGATAGCTTCAACGACAGCTTATCAATGATGAAGGAAGAGATAAAGAGAATGATATAAATCGGGCTACTTTGATAAGTAGGCAGATTAACTATATTGTGCTACTTTGGTAAGTAGACAGTATTGTCTTGCTGCGCTACTTTGGTAAGTAGGCAGAAGAACTTGGTTTGTGCTACTTTGGTAAGTAGGCAGAAGATCTTGTTTTGTGCTACTTTGGTAAGTGGCAGAAGAACTTGGTTTGTGCTACTTTGGTAAGTAGGCAGAAGAACTTGGTTTGTGCTACTTTGGTAAGTAGGCAGAAGATCTTGTTTTGTGCTACTTTGGTAAGTAGGCAGAAGAACTTGGTTTGTGCTACTTTGGTAAGTAGGCAGAAGAACTTGGTTTGTGCTACTTTGGTAAGTAGGCAGAAGATCTTGTTTTGTGCTACTTTGGTAAGCAGGCAGAAGAACTTGGTTTGTGCTACTTTGGTAAGTAGGCAGAAGAACTTGGTTTGTGCTACTTTGGTAAGTAGGCAGAAGATCTTGTTTTGTGCTACTTTGGTAAGTAGGTAGAAGAACTTGGTTTATGCTACTTTGGTAAGTAGGCGAATTAATTATACTGTACTGCTTTGGTAAGTAGACAGTATTGTCTTGCGGTGCTACTTTGATAAGTAGAGAGAATAACTTGGTTTGTACTACTTTGGTAAGTAGATCAGATGAGGTGAAGTTGTAACACTTTGATAAGTGGAATAGTAAAATTGTTGAGCAATGATATTGTGATAATATGTTGAATGGGTGTGCTTAACTGTATTGAATACTGTGGATGTATTATTAACGGATTGTGAATGGATTGTATGCTGGTTTCAGTTAGCTCACCCTATTGTTTGTGTTTGTGCATGTGAATGCGATGATCGTATAATGTGTGATGTTATACGGGAGCAGATTATATGACAAAGGAAGATGAAGCTGTGAAATGCGAGGATTTGCGAGTGGGGAATCTAAATGGGGGATTTCAAATGCATTTGGAAAGTTCTTATGTTGTTAGAACTGCATATGTTTAATTTTCTTAATTGGATTGGAGATCAAAATTATTTGGTTTAAACTCAATTTGAAATGTAGATTTCAATGAAAGGTATCAGACGATATTAGTTTTGAAACTATTTTAAAATTTACGCTTCCGCATGCTTTTGGAAAAGCAGTGTTGTGTTTTGAGAAACGGTGTCACCCTCTCAGGATAAAATATCGGGGCGTGACACCCTGCAATTAAAATTGACAATAATTAGCCTCAGATAATTCAAATTAATTAAAATAAGAATTTCTGGTCAAATTAAGTACAATTAGCAAAAAATGGGGAAATAATGGACATTGAAGAACAATTCCCTAATGAAATCTAGTACAATAAGGTAAATGAAGTCAAGAAAATATTGACTCATCAAAATAGACCACACTTAGTATTTTGCACTCCTGGTCAAAATCAAGACACAGATCAAGGAATAGTTCAAAAGACATCATGGGAGTGACACAACCTCAGCACACAAAAACAAAAGACTCACAAGAAAACAAACAGATTTACGCAGTCCTCAAGGAATCTAGACAAAGAAAAGGAGTAGACAACATCCAACACAGAAAGAACCAGAGAAACCAGATACTCATGGTGATCATCCAAGCAATTCCAGACATGGCAAAATATTCAATCAACTCAAGAGGTGAATCAAAAGTAACAAAACCTCACATATGCACTATTATTGTTTCTCTCAAGTGTGTAGGGTAAACAATGTCAACTCAATGCACTCAAGAAAGCAAGCTACAAATAGACTTGGCAATCCTCTAATATCAACACCCAAAACATATGCATGTTCAAATCAAAAGGTATTTTCATGGTTGTAATGGGGCCAAGGACAAGGCAGGATAAAATATGGATGAGAAGCTACAAACCAAAAAGAATAGAGGAGCAATGGGGAACAAGTGAAAATACAATCAAATAATACCCAAAACCTCTAATTCAATCCTCTTCTTGACTCCATTATTCAAAACTTTTATTTTTCTCAATTTTTTTGTATATTTTTTTCCTTCTCTTGTATCTTTTTTAATCTCTCTTTTAAGAACACAACTCGTTGTAAGAGACAAGATACACAACTTATTTTCAACATAACCAAGAAGAGGAACCAACCAACTAATACACCAGAATCCCCAAGGAGACCACACTTGTTCCCAAAACAATTCCAAAGCTCCAAAATTCCCTAAGGTTATGGTCATCATGGTTTTTCACTTAGGGCTAATGTATGAGCTTCAAAACAAAGAAAAGGGGAAATCATAGGCTCAAAATGGTTATCAAAGGATTACAAACAAGGTAGGCTTATTTGGCTAGAGAGGCTTAAGAACAAAATTGTCTTTATCACTTGCAAACATGCATATCAATCAAGAATTATCAACAAGAGTCAAGCCAAGGCATATGTGCAAGCAATCAAAAGACATATCACACACAAGAAAGAATATCAAGTGGCTCAAATTCTCACACAGGGTATCTCTGTCACAATCAATTCAACCTCTCAAACATCATAATCATCTTTCCAAGTATATAAAAGCAAGGATTTCAAACCAATCATAGTATCAATGAAGTGAAGGAAAAGTCTACAACCTAAACCAAAGTCTAAATATCAAGAGAAACATGCAAAACTGTACACAAGACACAAGAAAAACAACCTAGAAATAACCTAGAAAATGAAACCTAAACAAAGAAAAATCTCCCCCAATAGACCACACTTAAACTACACAATGTCCTCAATGTGTCACAAACATGAAATCAACAATCAGAATAGTTAAATGATATAGACAAAGTGCAATAAAAGTGAGAAAAGGAGAAAAGAAAACTCCCTGAGTCAGGGGAAAAGAGAGGTGGGATCGACCAAAGACGTTTCCTCCACCACTATATCCAACAAAGAAGGATTGTTGAGGAAAGGCTTCAATCTGTGCCCATTAACCTTGAAGCTTTTAGCTGTGGATGGACTTTGGATCTCAACTGCACCATAAGGATAAACGTTAGTCACAACAAAAGGTCCAATCCATTTTGATCTTAACTTACCCACCATGAGTCCGAGCCTAGAGTTATACAATAAAACCTGCTGGCCAACCTCAAAGTCTTTCCTAACAATTGAACTATCATGGAACTTCTTTGTCCTTTCCTTGTAGAACTTTGAGTTCTCATAGGCCTCCAATCGGATCTCATCAAGCTCATTCAATTCCAACTTTCTTTCCTCTCCAGCTTGAACCATGGAGAAGTTGCAAGACTTCACAGCCCAATATGCCTGATGCTCAATCTCCACTAGTAAGTGACATGCCTTTCCAAAGATAACCCAATAAGCAGACATCCATATCGGTGCTTTGTAGGCAGTCTTGTGTGCCCAAAGAGCATCGTCCAACCTATTACTTCAGTCTTTCCTATTGGGTTGGACAATCTTCTCCAAAATCCTCTTAATCTCCCTATTTGAGATCTCAGTTTTCCCATTGGTTTGTGAGTGATATGGTGTAGAGACGTTATGCACCACCCCATACTTCTTGAGCAAAGCTTGCATGGACCTATTGCAAAAATGGGTTCCTTGATCACTAACAATCGCTCTAGGCACTCCAAACCTGCAAAAGAGGTGAGATCTAACAAAATTCAAAACAACCTGAGCATCATTAGTCTTGGTGGCTCTAGCTTGCACCCATTTTGAAACATAATCCACAGTCAGGAGAATGTAAGAGAAACCAAAAGAAACAGGAAAAGAACCCATAAAATATATACCCCAAACATCAAATACCTCACAGAATAGCATGGGCTGTTGAGGCATCTGTTGTCTCCATAAAAGTGATCCTCATGCTCTTTGACATGGCTCGCAGGTGCTACAAATCCTCTATGCATCCTTGAAGATGGAAGGCCAATAGAAATCGCAATCAAGTACCCTACAAGTCGTTCTTTGAATCCCCAAATGACTGTCAGGTGAGGAAGCATGACAAAACTGTAGGACCGAGTCAATCTCATGGTTCAGAATGTATCTCCTTGTAACCTGGTCACTGCACAACTTCCACAAATACGGGTCATCCCAAATATAGTACTTAGCATCACTCTTAATTTTAGCAATTTGAGCACAGGATGCTAAGGGAGGAAAAACAGAAGCAACCAAATAATTAACAATATTTGCAAACCAAGGAGTAGGGTAAGAAACCGAAATTGTCAATAAACTCTCATTAGGAAAGTCATCCTGGATGGGCAAGACATTGGCTTCATCATCAGCTCTTTCAATCCTGTTGAGGTGGTATGCAACCAAATTTTGTGCTCAACTCCTGTCTTGGATCTGCAAATCAAATTCTTGGAGTAGGAGCATTCTCCTGATCAGCCTTGGCTTTGACTCAGCCTTCTTCAAAAGAAACTTCAGAGCTGCATGGTCAATGAAAACAGTAACATGAGAACCAAGCAAATAAGACCTGAATTTATCAAGAGCAAACACAATTGCTAATAACTCTTTCTCAATAGTGGTATAATTTGCTTGGGCAGCATCCAAAGTCCGGGAAGCGTAGTAGATCACTCACGGCAACTTATCAATCTTTTGCGTCAAGATAGCCGCCAATGCATAATTGGATGCATCACACATAAGCTCAAACGAGGTTGTCCAATCTGGTGCCTGAATGATAGGAGTTTTAGTCAAAGCTTCCTTAAGGTAGTCAAAAGCCTTCTTGTATCTGTCATCAAAGTCAAACTCAACATCCTTCTGCAACAGTTTGGACAAGGGAAGCGCCTTCTTGCTGAAATCCTTGATGAAGCGCCTATAGTAACCTGCATGTCCAAGAAAAGATCGAACCTCTTGCACGCAAGAGGGGTAAGGCAATTGCGAAATCACAAATATCTTAGCATGATCTACTTCTATTCCCTTGCTATAAATAATATGCCCCAAAACCAAACCTTGTTCAACGATGAAGTGACATTTCTCAAAATTGAGAACAAGGTTTGTTTCAATGCATCTTTGCAAAACTTTTTCCAAACTCTCTAAACATCCATCAAATGAGGATCCATATACAGTAAAATCATCCATGAACACCTCCATGCAACTCTAAAGAAAGTCGCTAAAAATGATAAGCATGCACCACTTGAAGGTACCAGGGGCACTGCATAGGCCAAAGGGCATCCTCCTATAGGCAAAAGTGCCAAAGGAGCAGGTGAATGTGGTTTTCTCTTGATCCTCGGGAGCAATATTTATTTGAAAATACCCAGAAAAACCATCAAGAAAGCAATAATTGGACTTAGCTGTCAGGCGCTCTAGCATTTGATCGATGAATGGCATGGGGAAATGATCTTTCCTGGTTGCTTGGTTGAGCCTTCTGTAATCAATGCAAACTCTCCAACTATTTTGCACTCTTGTAGGAATCAACTCATTCCTCTCATTCTTTACCATAGTAAGGCTAGTCTTCTTGGGAACAACATGGATCGGGCTCACCCATTGACTATCTGATATGGGGTAGTTGATCCCAGCTTGTAGAAGCTTGGTCACCTCCTTCTTGATTACATCCATAATCACAGGGTTTTGCCTTCTTTGTGATTGCCTAACTGGATTTGCTCCATCCTCTAAAAGAATTTTGTGCATACAAGTAGATGGGTTGATGCCAAGTATGTCAGCCAATGTCCAACCAATGGCCCTTTTGTGCTTTCTCAGCACACTCAACAACTTCTCCTCTTGATTAGCATCAAGGGAGGTGGAAATAATCACGGGGTTCTTCTCATCATCCTCCAAGTATGCATACTTAAGGTTATTTGGGAGTGGTTTTAACTCAAGAATGGGTGCCTGCAAGTTAGATTCATCTGTACTTCCTACAACGTGGTTAGTGCATTCTCACTCTAAAGAATTTACATGTAAAGGCACAACACCCATCTCATTGGACTCAACAACAATATCCATGACGGATACATCATCAACATCAGCAATATCAACAATATGAAAATCCACATCAAAATCCACATCATAATCAACATCATTGACATATTCTGATTCAAATTTTGATTCAATGCATGTATACAAAGAAGATAGAAAATAATGTTCTTTATCATGCACAAAATAAAACTCATCAGCAACAAATTTCTCAACAACATCATCCAAAATATCAATTCTAAACACAAAATGGTCCTCAGCTGGAAACTTCATTGCATCAAGAATGTTAAAGTGAACAATAATATCAGCAAATTCCATGGATAAAGTTCCAGCATACACATCAATTTTGGTCCGGGCAGTTTTCAAAAATGGCTTGCCTAAAAGGATGGGGGCGGATCCATGAGAGAATCCCTCCTCCATTTCCAAAACATAAAAGTCAACAGGAAAAATCAATTCCCCAACCCTAACCAAAACATCATCTGTGTAACCTATCAGGTGGGCAACACTTCTATTGTCCAGTTGAATAACAACACCCGTAGGTTGTAGAGGACAAAGAGACAATGATTTATATACGGATAAAGGCGTCACATTAATGGAGGCACCCAGATCAAGCATGGCATTTTCAAACTTACTATTCCCAATCACATAAGGGATGCAGAATGTACCTGGTGCAGACACATTTCTGCCCATGCTAATCCTTTCATCTCCCTTCATCTTCCTCTTATGTGTGCACAACTCCTTGAGGAATTTGGCATACCTTGGAATCTGTTTGATTGCATCTAGTAGAGGTATGTTCACCTCCACTTTCTTGAAGGTCTCTAAAATGTCTTTATCTACCTCCTCCATCTTTTTGCTAGGCATCTCCTTTGGAGGGAATGGAAGAGGAATCGGATGGTGCAAGGTAGGAGATGGACTAGTGATGGTGGTGGGAGAAGAAGAAGGTCCACCTGAAGAAGAAGAAGAACAACCACCGGAAGAGGAAGAAGGTCCACTTGCCTCAAATATCCTGCTTGGACCAGCCTGGTGCTCTTTTCTCTGAGAAGTAGCATGATAAAGCTGGGGTGCAGGTGTATGTGCAGATGTAGGTGCAGGAGATGACATTGTGGGTAGAACAATCTTATTCCCGGATCTAAGGGTGATAACACTAACATTCTTTGGGTTTTGCACAATCTGGGATGGTAACTTATCAAAATTCTAAGACTGTGCCTGATTCAGTTGTGTGGCCATCTGCCCCATTTGATTCGTCAAACTCTAGATGGAAGCTCTTATTTCCTGCTGAAACTGCATATTCTGAATAGTCATATGCCTCACAAGCTCCTCCAATGTAGGCTCAGAAGAAGTGGAAGGTTGAGGAGTAGGTTGGGCAGATATCTCTTGTTGTTGGTGTTGCCTCTGATACTATTGAACTGGTGGAGGCACATATGGTCTACTCAGACCTGCAACATTCTGGAAAGGTGGTGTCTGGTGTTGCTACTTTGGTTGTTGTTGCTGATACTAGGGAGCATTGGACCATCTAAGATTTAGGTGATTCCTCTACCCAAGGTTGTACCTGTTGTTGGACAAGTCATAATTTTGTTGCCGCTATGGTTGTCTGTTGCTATAGCTGTTTGCAGCATAGGCTTGAGGAGCATCTTGGCTAATAGGTTGCTGCAAAGAAGGAGAAACATCTGTATAATGATCACTGGAAGGACATATGCCACACAGTCGTGGAACAGATACAGATGGAGGTGTTGGTCTCTGATTGGATGCCAACTGTGTCACCAAGCTCACAAGAGCATCAAGCTTGCTCTCCAATTTCTTATCTGCAGATGATGAAGAATGAGTAGCTACATCATTAACTCCCTGATAGGCTATCGTTGAAGCTATCAAATTAATACTACTTTTCGAGGCAACTTCAGTATTGCCAAGTAGTATTCAAGAAAGTAGATAAGGTTAAAGTAACCCTGAGTCGTCTCCCAACGAATACGGAATTGCCTTTTAATATTTGAATCTTATGAATGCAATGCAATGTTCAAGAATAAAAATGATGTTTGGAGAAGGTTTAAAGAACAAATAAGAAACTTAAAAACGATTATAATGAAATAGGCTAATTCCACTACTTTTCCAAGATAGATTCATCATCGGTTATTCACAGATAATTGTTTAATTGATTATTATTTAAGTTTCAAATTAATTAAAGTACATTCTTAATTAATTTGAGGGCGATCATGCACTTAACCAAAGTAAATTCTCAATCAAATGCAAAACCTTTCTAGATTATTCACAATGAATTCAACCAAAGTACATTCTCAATCAAATCCTATTGTGTTTAATCATGTCTATTCTTAAATCGCCTAACCAAATTAAAAACTAATCAATCAAACTAAATTCTCAATTGATTATAGTTGAAATTATTACTACCAATCAAAGTACATTCTCAATTAATAGTAAAAACCATTTAATCATATGAAAGTTCTTAAATTAAATCAAAGTAGATTCTCAATTAAACCTAGAAACCTTAGAACTCATATAATCAATATGCATGTAGATTTAAACACATTATGATGCAAAAATATTTGCTTTTAATTTGATAGAGAGATGAAAGACATAGAGAGAGAACAACTTAAATCAATAATCAAAATCAACAATTGCATTAACTCAATCTAACCTCAGAATCAATAATGGAATTACAGTAGAATAGCCCTAGATGCTCAGCTCTCCATGAATGGAGTTGAATACAAGATGAAATAAGAGAGAGAAGTGGTGAATGAATGAATGAAGTGAAGTCAAGTCCCTTTTCTGCCTCCCTTGGGTCTCTTTATATAGGGCTTGATTGGGCTTGGACTATAAATATTCAGTTGACAGAATCTTTTATCTTATATCTTCCAAATAACTAAAAGATTTAGATAATTATAACATTGTTTGGAAGATATTTTCTGTTGATATTCCGAAATTAAATTAATTCAACAACTGAATTTTATCTTTTAGCTTTTCTGAATTTCCAAAATTGCACAAATACCTTGAAATTTCCTCTATCAGCACTTTAGCCCCCTTTTTAATTTTTGAAATTGCAGGAAAGCCCCTCAGTTGACCACCTTTTACCAGATTCAAACAGCATTGACCATTTTTGACTCAAGATGACGCGCCAATGAGTGTCCGCCACGTGTCAATCTCCTTCTCCAAAATTAGGGTTCTGAATTGAGCAAAGAAGCTTGTGCTGCCTGCGCCGCAATAGGGGTTGCTCTTTGGGATGCTCGAAGGAAATTGATTTGTGATTGATTAAGACTGGAGGTAGAATTGATCTCGCGATGACGCTGGTTGTGCAGATAATGGTAGCGGAGATGGAGGCGTGACATTGGTTCGAGGAAGATGGTGGAAAACGAGAGTATCGCGAGAGATTGGGTTTTACTGTGTGGTTTTTCTAAAGGTTGAAGAAGATAGTGACGTGGCATTATCTAGGTGGTTGGATCTATTAGTGGTGGACTGCCACGTGGCAGAATCTGGCAGAGTCTGATTTAGGACGGGTAGGAATAGGAAAATTTAGGGGTTGCAGGAGAAAAGGTTTAGTGTATGGGCTTGGTTGTTGGCCTGTTTCAGAAATAAGAGTGTATGTAGACATTTTAGGAGGTGCAAGGGTAAAGACTGCCTGTTTGGCCTATCTGTACATTATTTATCAAATAACATCTGATTTTGGGCCTTAATTTGCAATTTGGACCAATAAAGCTTTAATTCCAGCTGCACAAATAAACATTAGAACATCCAAGAATAATTTATGCGCTAAAACTCACTTTTTACGTCTCTTTAATTCCCAAACCCAATAATCCCAATTGTCACAGATTCACTTTAAATCAACCATTTAAGCACAAATATCCCATCAAAAATTTGAATTTTAAAGCATAAATGTGGGCATAAATATGCACTCATCACACCCCCACACTTATCCTTTTGAACTCCTGGGAAAAATTGATTAATTCCAAGACTTTGTTCTGAGTCATTTTATTCTATATTTGCATTTGGATCAAAAGAATGAACAACACCGGACATAGATGAATCATTTAGGCAAGGACATGCAAATGAAATCACTCTATTCTTCACACATGAGTTAACCTTTTTGAATTCCCAAGAAAATCAAATATGAAAGATAACACTCAAGTCAAAATGTATCTATTTCTCCCTAACTCTCTCAAGTGTTTTTGGCTTGTGCTTACACTCAAAATTCCCATGTAAGTAGACATCATTGATATTTAGCAAGACTCTAACATTCACACACTTAAGAAAACATGCAATTATTGATCATGAGGGCGTTTTAAGGTTTTATTGAGGCCAAGGCAAATGTAGGGAATTTTCTTGGAATTTTTGAGTTTTTGAAATTGATATAGAAAGAGTAATGATACTTGATTTAAAAGACAAATCTATTTCTTGCTCTTTTAAGGAAGATTTACTTTTCTTTCTCTTTTTCCTTCTTTTTTTCTTTTTTTAAAACTCCAATTTTTCATCTTCCTTTTTGCCCTTTTCATTATTTTGTGGGTGAGGTACTCACCCACACACTTATTCATCACTTTACTTCTAGCAGAATCCATTACTCCTTCTTTCCTAAGGTAAGGAACATATGATTTTTCTTCTTTTCTCATTTGATAATGACTGGAAATAGGCTTAAGGCTCAAAGGGGTTTTCAATGGATTAATGTTAGGACAAGTTTATTTGGCCAAGTAGCTAAAACAAGAAATGCCTCAATCATATCAAATCATGCATATTGACCTCAGTTGCACAACACAGAATCAAGCTAACTATTAGAGTATCAACAAAACATGGGCAAATCAAAAAAGAAAAATAGGTATGGCACATGGTGGTCCATCCTTAACATTAAGCCTAAAACTCACATGGTTTCAAATTTCTTTCACAAAAGATTTAATTAGGAAATTCTCAAGTCAACTCAATCAACAAATCATAAAAGCAATCCACTCATATCAACATGACTGATTTTTTTTTAATTCATGATCATCCCAGTTACTGATTCAAACTCTCAAATCCAATGCAAATATTTATTAAAAAAAACAAAATAGGGAACAAAATTAATTGTTTCACCACACACCCCCACACTTATACTATGCATTATCCTCAATGTATGCCTTATATGTAGAATGCAAAGAAAAAGTATGAGGGTACTTACCTCCTTCATGGTGGAAGGAATGTTGGAGTGGTCAAATTCGCTCCATCCATCGTCTTGTTCAGCATGTCTTGATTTTCATTAAATATCCGCAGACGATGGGCATTAACTTTGAAGATTCTATCAGAAGATTATTCCTTGATCTCCACTGCTCCATAGGGAAACACTTGTGTTACAATGAATGGACCTTCCCATTTGGAGCGTAATTTACCACTCATAGGCCCTACCCTGGACTTGTACATTAACACCTTTTGACCTATGTTGAAATCCTTTTAGGTCACAAGCTTTTGATCATGGAATTTCTTGGTTTTCTCTTTGTAAAAAGTGGAGTTTTCATAGGCTGTGAGCCTAATCTCCTCTAGTTCTTGCAGTTGGAGCTTTCTCTCTTTCCCTGCTCCTTCCATGTCCAAGTTACAAGCTTTCACAGGCCAATAGGCTCGGTGTTGAATCTCCACAGGTAGATGGGAAGCCTTTCCAAATACAACCCTGAAAGGTGACATACCTATTGGTGCTTTGTAGGCCGTCTGATGTGCCCAAAGTGCATCATCCAATCTTGCGGCCCAATCCTTCCTATTTGGCTTCACTAGCTTTTGCAATATCTTCTTGATCTCTCTGTTAGAGACCTCAACTTGTCCATTAGTTTGGGGGTGATATGGTGTAGCAATGCGATGCGTCACCCCATACTTTTTCAACATATTCTCTAACAGCTTATTGCAAAATTGGGTCCCCTAATCACTAACGATGGCTCGTGGTATTCCAAACCTATAGAAAATGTTAGACCTGACAAAACTCATAACAACTCGAGAATCATTAGTCCTTGTAGCTATGACTTCCGCTCATTTGGAAACATAGTCTACAACAAGCAAAATATAAGAAAACTCAGAAGAAGAAGGAAAAGGACCCATGAAGTCAATACCCCAAATATCAAATACCTCACAATATAGCATTGGTTGTTGAGGCATCTCTTCCCTCCTTGTGATGGATCTAGCTGCCCTTTGACATTGCTCACAATTTTCATATATCCTCTGTGCATCTTTAAAGATGGTAGGCCAATATAATCCACAATCCAACACCTTCCTACCTGTCCTTTGTGTGCCATAGTGTCCTCCGAAAGGTGATGAATGAAAAAATTCAAGCACATAAGGTATCTCTATGTCAGGAACGCACCTCCTTACAACTTGGTCACTACAAATGCGCCATAAGAATGGTTCATCCCATACATAGTACTTTGCCTCACTTTTCAGTTTGGCTTTCTCAGATTTGGAGAAAGATGGAGGAATAGCTGAAACAGCCAAATAGTTAACAATGTCCGCAAACCAAGGTTCAGGATACATACCTTTTACAGAAGTTAATGCTAGCAGGACTTCGTCAGGAAAGTCATCCTGAATAGGAATTTCATCTTCTTCTTTTTTAGTCCTACTAAGATGGTCTGCTACTAGACTATGGGCTCCACTTCTGTCCCGAATCTCAATGTTAAACTCTTGGAGCAGTAGCATCCATCTGATCAACCTTGGTTTGGAATCTGCTTTCTTTAGAAGGAATTTCAATGCAACATGATTTGTATAAACAATTACCTTGGATCCAAGTATGTATGATCTAAATTTATCCAAGGCAAATACAACAGCTAGTAATTCCTTCTCAGTTGTGGTATAATTTGCCTGTGCAGTGTCCAATGTCCTGGAAGCATAGTATATCACATGTGGTAGCTTCCCATTTCTTTGTGCAAGTACCGCTCCTACTGCAAAGTTTGATGCATCACACATCAACTCGAATGGCAATGTCCAATCAGGTGGTTGAATGATGGGAGTGGTAGTGAGTGCCCTTTTCAACGAATCAAAAGAGGTTTTGCACTTCCCTCCAAAGTCAAATGGTACATCCTTCTGAAGTAAGTTGGATAGAGGATTAGCTATCTTGCTAAAGTCCTGTATAAACCTCCTGTAAAACCCTGCATGACCAAGAAAAGATCGAACCTCTTGTACAGAAGAGGGGTAAGGCAATTGCGAAATAACATCAATTTTAGTAGGATCTACAGATATACCATTCCTGGAGACAACATGACCCAAAACTATACCTTGTTCCACCATAAAATGACATTTTTCAAAATTCAAAACAAGGTTAGTTTCCTCACATCTCAACAAAACTCTTGCAAGATTAGCCAAAAAATTATCAAAAGATGAACCATACACACTAAAATCATCCATGAAAACCTCAATACAATGCTCCAATAAGTCTATAAAAATACTCAGCATACATCGCTGAAATGTACTAGGAGCATTGCATAAACCAAATGGCATTTTCCGATAAGCATATGTACCAAAAGGACAAGTGAAGGTAGTCTTATGTTTCTCCTCCGCGGCTATACAAATTTGAAAATACCCGGAGAATCCATCTAGAAAACAATAATGTGACTTACCTGCCAAACGGTCTAGCATCTGATCCATGAATGGCAAAGGAAAGTGGTCCTTTCGAGTCACTTGGTTCAATCTCCTATAGTCAATACAAACCCTCTAACTATTCTGAATACGAGTAGGAATCAACTTCTTCTTCTCGTTTTTAACCACTGTGATTTCAGATTTCTTGGGAACCACATGTACAGGGCTCACCCAAGTGCTGTCAGAAATGAGATATATAATACCTGCTTGTAGCAACTTGGTTACCTCTTTCTTGACAACCTCCATCGGTTGAGGATTCAGTCTTCTCTGAGGTTGTCTCACTGGTTTAGCACCTTCCTCCAAAAGTATTTTGTGCATACAAAATGAAGGGCTAATACCAGGAATATTTGCCAAAGTCCAGCCTATTGCTTTCTTGTGATCTCTGATAACCTGTAATAGTTGTTTTTCCTGCTCATCAGTAAGCAATGCAGATATAATAACAGGAAGTTTCCTATCCCTCTCAAGATAAGCATATTTCAAGTGGGATGGTAAAGGTTTCAACTCCAAAACGGGTGGTTGTACCACAGATGGCAGGATTTTACTGCCTAAGGTAATCTCAGCCACCTCAACATCACACTCGGATGCTATAGAGGAATCATCTATTGACACTGCGTCCTCAATATCACCTGTTTTACAATTTTCTTCGTCGTCCAAAATTAGGCACGACATGTTTGAAAAAGAAAAGTCCAAAGATGGAGAAAAAGTTGAAAAAATATCCAAGAAACTAACAGAAAAATTATTTACAATTTCATTGAATAAATCAATATAAAACAAAGAATGCTCTTCGATTGGATGCATCGTGGCTTCCAATACATTAAAATGCACCTTCTCATCACCTATCTCCATGGTCAGTGTTCCTGCATGCACATCTATCTTGGTTCGTGCTGTCATCATGAAAGGTCTTACCAAGATAATAGTTGATGACTTGATTCCATCTTCATCCTTCATATCCAAGATGTAGAATTTGGCAGGAAAAATTAGCTTGTCTACTCGGACAAGGACATCCTCAAGCACACCTGCAGGGTTAACTATGCTACAGTTGGCCAGTTGAATGACCACACCAGTAGTCTTAAGAGGTCCCAAAGATAGAGAAGTAAACCTTGATAAAGGCATTATATTAATGGAAACCTCTAAATCTAGCATGGCATTATCAAACTTTAAATTTCCAATAGTACAAGGAACAGAAAACATACCTGGATCTTTGCATTTTTGTGGTATTTCAATGTGTTTCTTAACCAAGCTTGAAACATTTCTTCCCAAATTCACAATCTCATTATCTCTAATGCGCCTTTTATTTGTGCAAAATTCTTTCAAAAACTTGTCGTACTTAGGGATTTGTTTAACAACATCAAGCAAAGGAATGTTGATCTCTACCTTCTTGAAAGTATTTAAAATCTCTTAGTCTAATTCCTCCATTTTTTTGTTTCTCGATTTTAATCGATTTGGATATGGAGGAGGTGGAGAATGAGATGAAGAAGAATTTTTAGAAGAGTTAGAAGATATTAACCTGGATTTTTCAGTGGTAGTTTCATGCGATGGCTCACTTGATCCTCCATTGTCATCAATTTTTGCTTCTTCTTTCTCTTTATCTTCATCCTCTTGGGCTCCTTCAGGGCCTTCTACCTGCTTACCTGTTTTCAAAGTAATAGCATTTACATTTCTCGGGTTGATCACTGTTTGTGCAGGAAGTTTATTTGATTCGTTAGCCTCTAACTTATCCACCCTCTGAGTCAACTCTGCAATTGATTTCTTTATTTCCGAATTTTGCTCAACTATTATTTTCATGAAATCTTGCATTGACATTTCAGGCTGAGATTGCTGCCTTTGTTGAGGTGGAACATAAGGTTACTTGTTCTGTTGATATCTATTGGAGGACGAATCATGATAATTCTGGTATGGTTTATTTTCTCCAAACATGTTTGCAGCAAAAGCTTGAGATGGGTTTTCCACAGTGGTTTCCACCAAGCTAGGACATTCATCAGTATAATGGTTAGTTGAAATGCAAATTCCACACTTCTTAGCAATTTGTGGAGTTGAGGTTTTAAACAAACTTGCAATCTCATCGAGTTTGCTTTCTAGCTTATTCAATCTTTCATCTATCCTCTTTCCATCAACTGCACCATTATCAATTTCATGCACTCCCTTCAACAAAGTCACTGAATTTTCTCTTGTGCCATACTGTTGATTGTCTACTTCCTTCCATTCTATTAGATCTATACCATCTTCTGGTGACCTATCTAAGAAAGATCCTCCGCTTGCAGCATCTGCCCATGACCTATCAGTAGGACTTAAGCCTTCATAAAAGCTTAGAATAAAATCTTCCATTTGGAGTTGAGGGCATGAAGAACATAGTTTCTTGAATCTTTCCCAATATTCACTAAGATTCTCTCTATCTCTCTGTCTTATATCTTGAATTTCTCTACGGATAGCTGATAATCTAGATGCAGGAAAATACTTCTCAAGAAAGAGTCTTTCAATAGTTTCTCAATTTGTAATACGTGCAGAGAGATAATACCACCAATCTTGAGTTGTTCCTTGAAGAGTAAATGGAAAAGCTCTCATTTTAAGGCTCTCTATTGTGATCTTAGGAGATCTAAAATTTTCACACAACATGTGAAATTGTCTCAAGTGCTTGTGTGGATTCTCCCTTGATAACCCATTGAACTTTGGTAAGGCATTTAACAGGTCAGGTCTCAACTCCCACTCCTCATTAGGGTATTCAATGTTACTTCGGATAGCTGTATTGTGGGAGGTGGCTAACTGTTTGATGGTTCTTTGTGACATATTGTTTGGGTTAGGATCAGGTAAAATATTGGATGGTATGTTTGTGATGGGAGATAAAGAAGGTGGTATGACTTCAGATGTAGGAAGTGTTCCCTCAGTAGAACACCCAAATTTCAATCTTCTCCGCAGCTTACGCAAATTCCTTTCGACTTCTGGGTTAATTTGATAAAATTATCCTGGGTTAGGTCTGGTCATGCACTATGCAATCTGCTTGAAGTTTTTTCTTTGTTACTTCTCTCTTTCTTTTCTTCTTGCTTTAGAGAAAGATTTCAAATAAGAGATAAGAGAGACTTGTTAGGTCCACTCCCAGGAAAGAGAGGTGCGTCGCAATGGACAACTTAAGTACCAAGTCTTTCCTAGTCAGAGTGTATTCAAACTAACCTCAAGTATTTCTCAAGAGAAATTCTTAATTAAAACAAGAACAAAGATTTTTTGCTAAAACAATAATGACTAAAGACTACAAAATAACTCAAATTAAATTAAATGTCTATGCGTTAAAAAAATAAAGATAAAGAAATAAAAATAAAAATAAAAATAAAAATAAGAATCAAAATATTCAAAATACTAACCGTACTCCCCAGCAGCGACGCCAAATTTGATAGGTTGTCGTTGAAGCTATCAAATTAATACTACTTTTCAGGGCAACTTCAGTATTGCCAAGTAGTATTCAAGAAAGTAGATAGGGTTAAAGTAATCCTAAGTCGTCTCCCAACGAATACGGAATTGCCTTTTAATATTTGAATCTTATGAATGCAATGCAATGTTCAAGAATAAAAATGATGTTTGGAGAAGGTTTAAAGAACAAATAAGAGACTTAAAAACGATTATAACGAAATAGGGTAATTCCACTTCTTTTCCAAGATAGATTCATCATCGGTTATTCACAGATAATTGTTCAATTGATTATTATTTAAGTTTCAAATTAATTAAAGTACATTCTTAATTAATTTGAGGGCGATCATACACTTAACCAAAGTAAATTCTCAATCAAATGAAAAACAGATGAACAAATTTTCGATCCCCGAAAACAGAGTCAAAAACTTGTTAACCCTCGGTCAAGTGTAACCGAATCGTATCAAGTAATAAACCTGGTAAGACCAAGTATCGTTCTCCCAAAGGACTCACGACCTAGACAGTTATGTGATTTTTTTATGAATTAAGACTTGTGAACAAATTGTTGTAAGTTTCAAATGCAAAAGACTGAAAAGTAAATATGTATGCATATGATGATCAATGGGCAAGAAGAAACAAAACACATGAATTGAAATATATGGATGAATATGTTGTTGGGGTTTATCAATTTCATCCTATCCACTCTCTTGTATTTAGGAATTCATCATTCTTTTCATTAATGTTAATGCCATTTTCTAAGTTACTTAAAACCTGATGTCTCGGCGAAGAAAGCCTAATCATAATCACTAGTTTACAATGTCTTGTCTCCCTAGCAATTAATCATGCATTATAGTTAACAGAAGCTTAAAGGTAACCAACTATCATACTCTTATGTCTAGGTTTGTAATATACTGATGGGAGAGATTCCCCAGATCTAAATTTCCCCGTATGTGTCCATATCAACAAAACCAATAATCATGACATCGAATGAGTTAAACAATGCATGCTTTGAGCAAGGAGGAAAAACCCTAACTATTAATGAAAGAAAGCATGTATCATAAAAATGATCTTGAAGAACAAATTCCATACAAGAGAGTTTCTAAGGATTTACATTGATCCCCCAACAACAAAATAAGTTTAGTTCACCATATTCATGGTGAACTAGATGAACAATGGAATGGAAGAATGGAAGAGATAGAAAAACTCGAGAAAGAGAAGAGGAGAGCCGTCACCATCTCCAATTCTACCCCCAAGGGGTGAAAACTGTGTTTCTGCTTCGTTCCAGCCAAAGATACAAACCCTCTGCCGTCTCGCGAAGCAAGTTTGGGTGTCCTTAACTTTCGTAAAGGATAGATATTTATTTAATCCCTTTTCTCATTCTTTTAACAATTTTAAAGACCAATACTTTATGGTCATAATAAGGGAGACCGGTCGATCCGAATTCCATGAGGAGTCCGGAACACCTCTGTTCCCATTTTATTGGACAAGGAACCCTCGAAAAATAAAGGCTTATTCGGTCCTCCTTTTAAACCCGACTGACCTAGAGGCTGTAAGGATCATCAACAACTTTCCCCGCCGCCTCTCTGCCCGCGACCTTGTTAAATGCCTTGGCCATGAGGATTCTACCGAAGTGGCGTTCCGTATGGTATTTTGGTTTGATCGCTTTAGTTAGTGCTTTGATGTTAACTTAGCTAAGTTTTTGTCATATTTTCAAGCATCATGTCGGTCGCAGCTCCCCGCAAATCCAACTTCATGGCTTTCAGAAAGGAGACAGGTGGTTCCTCAACCGTCGGTCGGGCACCTAGACCACCACCTCCCAATAAGGGGAGTGCTTCTGCGTTGATCCGTCCGTCTTCATCAGGGGCGGCAACAACTGGGGTTGCTACGGCCGGTCAACCTACTACCCCCATCGTTTTTCTTGAACAATCATCTAAGGCGGCCACCACTTCGGCTCTTCCCTTAGAGAGAAAGACGAAAGCCCACAAGGAGGGAGACAAGTCTTCCTCTAAGAAGAATCGAAAGAAGGGGAGTTCCACCCGACCTCTTCTGGGCGAACATTTTAGCACCGAGTTTAATGTTAGTCACAAGACTAACTTTCACATGAGCTCCCTTCAGCGGACGTTGGTGGAGCCGCTCTCCGAAGGCAAAGTGACTAATGCCACATTGGAGCTTACCACCCGGGTGTCTATGATGGCGTGGTACCTCCGGGACTTTGTGGATTAGCGGGGTGCGAAGCATGTGCTAGGGGAGCTTGCGGCCGAGAAGAAGATCTCTGCTGATCTCGGAACTGAAGTGGAGGCGCTTCGGATTGCTCATGGTGATTGTGAGAAGAAGCAGGCCGACCTTCAGTCTAAACTTGATGATGTCAGGCTTCAATTGAGCCAGTCCATCGAATTTTTGCGGGCCGCTCAGGCCAGGAACGATCGCCTGGTCAAGGAGTGTGGCAAGTTGAAGGTGTCTGCCACGAAGCAGGTTGAGAAGGAACAAGAGTTGGTCGCGGAGAACGCAACCCTCCTTAATAAACTCCAACAGGCCAATGAAAAGATCGCCTCTTTGATTGCTTCGGTTGTGTTCGAGCACGAGGAAGGCTTTTTAACAAGGCCTTGCGCCAGGCATCTCTCTTACTGGGAATTGACGACCCGTACGTAAGGGGTTTTGACATCGAGAAGGATGTTATCGATGGGACGTTGGTGCAGCTCGCATAGTCTTCTGGCGACGAAGAGATTCCTACCGTGACTGCACAGCCGGTCAAGGAGGATGAACCGGCCAGTGAGGATGATGATGGTGCCGACGGGGAGTATTTTCTACATATTTAGGAGAATTTGGGAGGGGGAATATTTTGTTTGTTTTTTAATCTTTTGCAGCTTGGTCAGGCAGAAAACATAGGTTTTTTTTAGTTTTTTCTCCAACGACCGACTAACATAGCTTGATGTATACCCTGAAAATACTCTGAATATAATGGCATTTTATTTTTGTGTTCTAATGTGGCCTCGTCATCGCATTATTTTATGCCAAGTTATAAACGTTCGGCTTTGACGACTTTCGTATAAATGATCGGGGTTCTTTCTATTGTGCGCCTCGTTCGACGACTTTTTAGTTTTTACTGAACCGGGCGGCAATGGTTCATTTATTGTACTCGTCGTTCACTGCCCGATCAAGTTGACAGTGGTTCCTTTTGGAACTCTCCTTTCATCAACTTGATTTTTAGCGAAACCGGGCGACAGTGGTTCATTTAATGAACTCGTCGTTCACCGCCCGGTCAATTTGACAGTGGTTCCTTTTGGAAATCTCTATTCATCAACTTGGTTTTTAGTGGAACCGGGTGACAGTGGTTCATTTAATGAACTCGTCGTTCACCGGCCGGTCAAGTTGACAGTGGTTCCTTTTGGAACTCTCAGTTCATCAACTTGGTTTTTAGCCGTTTAGTAGGCTAGTCGTCCGGTTTAAAGATGTCATGAGAGCACTTGAATGGAGCATTCTAGATACTGTATTAATAAAAAAGGAGGAATATTGTTAATTATTGTTAATCTAGGATTGAAACAATTGCAATTAAACTAGTGGCCAACCTGTTTTGCACTGTTGTTTGAATTCGGGCTTGAATTTGGTAGCATTTTAGTTCACAAAACTGTCATAAACCACCTCCCACCATGTGTTCGACTTAAATCCCGAACCATTGTTTGGTCTTTGAGACACGACATAGGAGCCACTTCCTAGTTTATACTGCACTTAATTGCATAAAAATTTGATTCGGGTACGACCTCGATCAAATTTTGGCGTCGTTGTCGGGGATCAACGGTTTGGTTTTAGGTTTGTGTTATGTGTTTATGTGTGTCTTGTGTATGTTTTGTGTGCTGGTGCGTTGGCGCTGAGTGGCAATTGTGCTGGAGCGTGAATAATGCCCAATTTTGTCTAATTAATTGGCATTTTTGGTTTTGATAGCTAGGGGTCTTGTTTTTTTTTTTTTAATTTTGGTGTGGTCACTTCTTTTGGCTCATATTTTCATAGAAAAATCCCAGAAGCGTCACTAGTTGTCCCGGTCAACTTTTGTGAAAAATGGGTAAGCCCGAACTTTGCGACTACATAACTTTTGGTCACGATGTCCGAATTTGACGTATCATATGTGCTTTTTGGGTGGAAAAATGCGAGCTATTGATTGCTCCTTCCGAATGCCAAGAGGTCGGCCCTAGAATTCCAAAAAAAGGCCATTTACTATTTCATTTTTATTTTTGAAGTTTTATTTTCATCATTTTTCACACTTTTAAGTGTCGGTTGACCTAGCTACACTTTGGGGATTTGTCACAAATTTTCAGCCCATTTTGAGTTGATTTGCTTATACTTGTTGTTTAACCCCTTATGTTTTCATTATGTTGACTTTTGCTGATAAAGTTGACTTAGTGTATGACTAGGGGCAATCTTAGGCAAATACCACCCTTTGATCTTGAAATTGATAGGACTTTTCATAGATTAGCTAGGCATATTAGGAATTTGTTTTTAGAGTCAGTCCCACCATTTGAGTCCATACCGTTAGAGTCTCAACAGTCTACTTCTGCATCCACTGTTCCATATTTTGTGCATTCTGCATCTACTGCGTCTGTTGCATCTGATTCTGATTCTGTTATTTTTCATAACGAGAACAATATGGCACAACCTCCACCTCGCAAGAGGACTCTTAGGGAGATGGCTGCACCTGATTTCACTTATGAAAGCTTGTGCATCCAATATCCTGATGAAGACGTGTCGTATGTTCTCAAGACTAAACTAATCCATTTGTTGTCGAAGTTTCATGGTCTTGCAGGTGAATTCCCACACAAGCATTTGAAGGAGTTCCATATTGTTTGCTCCACTATGAAGCCTCATGATGTTTTGGAGGATCATATCTTCTTGAAGGCATCCCTCACTTACTAGAAGGAGTGGCAAATGATTGGTTGTATTACCTTGCACCAAGATCCATCACAAGCTGGGATGATCTTAAGAGACTGTTATTGGAAAAATTCTTCCCAGCATCCTGATAACGGTTGGAAATACTGTAATCTGTGATTCAATTTTGATATTAAATAAACCCTTTGTTACTTAGAAGCTTGTTTGAACTCATGTTTTTAGTATAGTTTTGCGAATAAGTGAGTAGAGGTTATACTTTATGATTTTATCACTAAATTCCCTTTATTTTGTAGCTAATAATGTGCCTCGAAGAATCTTTAACAATATATAGAAGTGAGTTTTGGAATGATATCGCCAGGGCTGAGCGCCCCTGAGCAGGGCTGAGTGCCAATTTTCTTCCCGCACCACGCCTAGGTGCCCTAGAAGGGCACCTGAGCGCCAGCTTTAACCCGTAGCTCGCCTGGGCACCATAAGTGGGGCGCTGAGCGCCAGTTTCATGGGCTTGGACCCATTTTCTGTTATTTTTATGTTCTATTTAAGGGTTTGGACGTCCTAGGGATTGTATCTTTTGATGGCTTAAGCACAAAAACAAACTTTTCACCCATTGGGGGTAGATTTGGGGATGTGACAGCTCTCCTATTCTCTTTCTAGGGTTTTCTATCTTTTTCATTCTTTCATTCCATTGTTCATCTAGTTTTTCTATGATAATGGAAAACTAAACCTTATTTGTTGTTGGGAAAGATGTAACCTCTTAAACTCTCATGTATTTTGAATTGATTCTTAATTATTTATTCATCTTTCATTAATTGTTAGGGTAATTCTTCTTCACTCAATGCTTGCTTTGTTTAACTCATTCATTAAGCTACTAATCGTAATGCAAAATTAATTGTTAGGAATGCAAGGAATTGTGACCTAGTAATTAAGGATAGGCTTTCTTCGCCAAGGAATCGGGTTTTAAGTACTTTAGATAGTGACATTGACATTAAGGAAGAAGTAGAACTCGTATATACATGAGAGCAAACTAGGTGAAATCTAACTCCAACAACATATTCATATCATATTTTCAATATCATCCATTCACCCTTGTGTTTAGCCTACATTCATGTTTATTTTTATTGCATTTGCATTGAAAACCCCCAAAAATTGTTTTTAAGTCTTAATTGGTTAAGAAATTACATAACTGTTTAGTGTCGTGAGTCCTTTGGGATACGATACTTGGTCTTACCATTTTATATTACTTGATAGGATTCGGTACACTTGCCAGAGTCTTAACACATACCGGACAATAGCTATCAGAAAAGACATTTCTGGGATTAGGTAGCTTGGTGGAGAAAGCTTATATGAATACTGGGAGAGATTTAAGAAGCTTTGTGCAAGTTGTCCACACCACCAGATCTTTGAGCAACTCCTTCTCCAATACTTCTATGAAGGTCTAAACAACATGGAAAGGAGTATGATTGACCCTGCCAGTAGAGGAGCGCTTGGTGACAAGACGCTTGCTGAAGCAAAACATTTGATTGAGAAGATGACTTCTAACTCCCACCAGTTCAGTGCGAGAAATGATGCTATTGTTGTTAGGGAAGTGATGAGTGCATATTTATGCCCACATTTATGCTTTAAAATTCAAATTTTTGATGGGATATTTGTGCTTAAATGGTTGATTTAAAGTGGATCTGTGACAATTGGAATTATTGGGTTTGCGAATTAAAGAGACGTAAAAAGTGAGTTTTAGCGCATAAACTATTCTTGGATGTTCTAATGTTTATTTGTGCTGCTGGAATTAAAGCTTTATTGGTTCAAATTGCAAATTAAGGCCCAAAATCAGATTTTATTTGATAAATAATGTATAGATGGGCCAAACACGCAGTCTTTAACCTTGCACCTCCTAAAATGTCTACATACACTCTTATTTCTGAAACAGGCCAACAACCAAGGCCATACACTACACCTTTTCTCCTGCAACCCCTAAATTTTCCTACTCCTACCCCTCCTAAATCAGACTCTGCCAGATTCTGCCACGTGGCAGTCCACCACTAATAGATCCAACCACCAAGATAATGCCACGTCACTGATCCTATTGCACACCAAATAGACCAGTCAGCTTCTTCCACGTCACTATCTTCTTCAACCTTCAGAAAAACCACATAGTAAAACCCAATCTCTCACAAAACTCTTGTTTTTCACCATCTTCCTCGAACCAACACCATCGCGAGATCAATTCTACCTCCAGTCTTCATCAATCACGAATCAATTTCCTTCGAGCATCCCAGAGAGCAACCCCTCTTGCGGCGTAGGCAGCACAAGCTTCTTTGCTCAATTAAGAACCCTAATTTTGGAGAAAGAGATTGACACGTGGCGGGCACTCATTGGCGTGTTGATAACAGTTGAAAAATTGTTATTTTTATACTTAAAATTGATACCAAAAGCAACCTTTAACACTTAGAAACTAGCTTAGAATCATGCTTTTGTTCATATTTTTAGAAATAAGAGAGTTGGACAGGTTTATGCTTGATTTTAGTGTTTTATGCAGGTTTTAAGGTGAATTTGATGAAAGAAGTGGAGAAGGATAGAAATGGAATCAGAAAAGAACCAAAAAGTGCAAAAGAAGAAAAACCGTAAGTACCGCTCAGCGCCAGTTTACCGCTGAGCGGCACTCAGGAACACACGTTGGCTTAAGGTGAATTTGATGAAAGAAGTGGAGAAGGATAGAAATGGAATCAGAAAAGAACTCAAAAAGTGCAAAAGAAGAAAAACCGTAAGTACCGCTCAACGCTAGTTTACCGTTGAGCGGCACTCAGGAACACACGTTGGCTCCGTTGAAGGGTGAAAGTGCAGCTGAGGGGAGATTTGACTTTGCGCTAGTACCGCTGAGCGATGGTATTTTGGTCTTAGGCCCACTTTTCTGTAATATTGTGAATAGTATATAAGCTTTAGGACTTCCTAGGGTTTGTATCTTTGGCTGGAGACGAAGCAAACACACACCTTTCCACCCCTTGGAGAAAGATCTTGGATGCTAAGGCTACCTTCTCATCTTTCTAGGGTTCTATCTTTCATTCTTTCATTATTGTTCATCTAGTTTCACCATGAATATGGTGAACTAAACCTTTCTTGTTGTTGGGGAATCAATGTAATCTTGTGAAACTCTCATATATGGAATTAGTGTTTAAACATCTTATTTGAGATACATGCTTTCTTTCATCATTAGTTAGGGTTTTTCCTCTTTGCTCAAAGCATGCATTGTTTAACTCATTTGATGTCATGATTATTGATTTTAGTGATATGGACACATACGGTAAAATCTAGATCCGGGGAATTTCTCCCAAAAGTAATATCGCCTAGACATAGGGATATGAGGTTGGTTGCCTTTAAGCTTCTATGCTTCAGAATTAATTATTATGGATGTTAGGAATTGTATGAACTCGTAATTAAGGATAGGCTTTCTTGCAAGGTGATTTAGAGAGTGGCATTAACATTGATGAAAAGAATGATGAATTCCTAAAAGTATATGAGAGTGGATAAGATGAAATTGATTTCCCCAACAACATACTCATCCATATAATTCACTCCGTGTTTGTTTTCCTCTTTTCCCATTTATCAAACTCATGCATACATGTTTAATTATTGTCTTTTGCATTTGAAACCACAAGAATTTGTTCACAAGTCTTGAATAATCAACAAATCATATAACTAACTAGGTCGTGAGTCCTTTGGGAAAACGATACTTGGTCTTACCTAGTTTATTACTTGATACGATTCGGTCACACTTGCCGAGGGTTAAACAAGTTTTTGGCGCCGTTTTTCGGTGTTCATAAATTTGTCATCACGCGTCATCTTGAGTAAAAAATGGTCAATGATGTTTGAATCTGGTAAAAGGTGGTCAAGTGAGGGGCTTTCCTGTAATTTCAGAAATTAAAAAGGAGGCTAAAGTGCAGATAGTGGAAATTTCAGGGTATTTGTGCAATTTTGGAAATTTAGAAAAGCTAAAAGATAAAATTCAGTTGTTGAATTAATTTAATTTCGGAATATCAACAGAAAATATCTTCCAAATAATGTTATAATTATCTAAATCTTTTAGTTATTTGGAAGATATAAGATAAAAGATTCTGTCAACTGAATATTAAGAGTCCAAGCCCAATCAAGCCCTATATAAAGAGACCCAAGGGAGGCAGAAAAGGGACTTGACTTCACTTCATTCATTCATTCACCACTTCTCTCTCTCTTATTTCATCTTGTATTCAACTCCATTCATGGAGAGCTAAGCATCTAGGGTTATTCTGCTGTAATTCCATTATGGATTTTGAGGTTAGATTGAGTTAATGCAATTGTTTATTTTGATTATTGATTTAAGTTGTTCTCTCTCTATGTCTTTCATCTCTCTATCAAATTAAAAGCAAAGATTTTTGCATCATAATGTG
The DNA here is from genome assembly GCF_016808095.1 of Vigna angularis. NCBI lineage: Eukaryota > Viridiplantae > Streptophyta > Magnoliopsida > Fabales > Fabaceae > Vigna > Vigna angularis. Next base: position 12,594,321 of record NC_068978.1, on the reverse strand, counting down.
TTTGAATCTACATGCATATTGATTATATGAGTTCTAGGGTTTCTAGGTTTAGTTGAGAATCTACTTTGATTTAATTTAGGAACTTTCATATGATTAAATGGTTTTTACTATTAATTGAGAATGTACTTTGATTGGTAGTAATAATTTCAACTATAATCAATTGAGAATTTACTTTAATTGATTAGTTTTTAATTTGGTTAGGCGATTTAAGAATAGACATGATTAAACACAATAGGATTTGATTGAGAATATACTTTGGTTGAACTCATTGTGAATAATCTAGAAAGGTTTTTTATAACAGTTAAAAAACTGTTATTTTTATACTTAAAATTGACTTCAATTACAACCTTTATGACTTAGAAATTAGCTTGAACTCATGATTTTGTTGAATTATTGGAAATAACAGAGTTGGACAGGTTTTATGCTTGATTTCCTTGTTTTTGCAGGTTTTTAGATGAAATTGATGAAAGAAGTGAAAAGGGATAGAGATGGAATCAGAAAAGGACACAAAAAGTGCAAAAGAAGAGAATCCTCATGGCCAAGGCATTTAACAAGGTCGCGGGCAGAGAGGTGGCGGGGCAAGTTGTTGATGATCCTCACAGCCTCTAGGTCAGTCGGGTTTAAAAGGAGGACCGGATAAGCCTTTATTTTTCGAGGCCTCCTCATGGAATTCGGATCGACCGGTCTCCCTTATTATGACCATAAAGTATTGGTCTTTAAAATTGTTAAAAGAATGAGAAAAGGGATTAAATAAATATCTATCCTTTACGAACGTTAACAACCTTGCTTCGCGAGAGGGCGGACGTCGAAATAATGTAGAAGGATAGGAACGGTAGGAGTTATCCCCAGGGCATAGCACATTGCTACGAATGCTTGAACCGAAGCCCATGCGTTCAGATGCAGCTGCGAAGCAGCGACATTGAGTTCGCGGAGGACGGTCGACTGAAAGGGGGTAAAGGGAACCCGAACGAAAAGTTGGCTAAACAAGTAGGTGTATACGAAAAAGAAGTCGTTCATGCTCAACTCTTTCCCGTGAAAGACCCGCTCGTTCTTTCGACTAACACCCAACCGTAACAGCAGGGCGTCCTCAATGTCTCTAGCAATCCATAGATTGTCCACCCGCCATTTCAACTTTCTTTTTGTACCATATTCCGATACATAGAGACTTACGTCGTGAGACACCCAATCATCACCCCGAACGATCGACAAGCCATCAACCGGCACCGGACCCACGTCGTCGATATTTATGCCCCCCTTTAACAGATGGATGGCCACCCCGTTAATCACTCTCTCCGCAATATACACAGGAGACTAGGGCTCTACTTCCTCTTCCCCACTGTGTACAGGAGATAAAGGACGTGAATCCCCGTCCCCGTCGGACCTCTCGAGGTAAGAAGACGACACTGAATCAGGAGAAGAAGACCGACCGCCATTGTCCGCTGCACCCCCGTCACCTCTGCCCAACAACTCCAACGACGATGTGACATCAATAATTGTCATTTATTACCTAAAGGGAAAAAGAATGCTTTGAGCCGGAAGCAGAAGAAGAAGAAGTGGGAAAAGGTGAGAGTGACAACGTCCCTACCCACCTATTTATAGAAAAAATTTTGAAAATCGTTGACACATCACAACCGTTAAAAAACAACACGTCCAACGACTAAGATTCGAGGGCGCTTCAACGACTCAAATTTGAAATCACACGAGCACACGACACGTGTTTTCCCGCCCAGAGGCCATCCCAAAATAGAGCGGACGACCATCAAGCCACTCCATGACATACTGAGGGCAATCTAACTAGAACCCTACATTAACTATGTTGCTTAGGGTTCGGGGGGCCTGTGTACCATAGGGGCCGAACGACCATAAAGCCACCATGTGATCCACCTAGCCAGACGGTTGATAATGAATGACCTGTGTGTATCGTATGGGATGGACAACCATAAAGCCACCATGTGATCAACCTAGCTGGACGGTCAGTAATGAACGGCCGACGAAAGTCCATAATCAGGTATTCCTACAAAGATTAAAGTAAATAATGATTAAAGGTATTGGGCTGGGATTGGGCCGTATCAAGATTCCGCTAATTCCAAACCCACGACGAAAACTATAAATACAGGTTAAAGGTAAGAGGTAGGTAAGAGTATTTACTGTGAATTTATTATTATTACATTGAGCTACCGAACGGACAATTTATTGACTGTTTTCACAAGTACACCTCTGAACGGAAATAACTCGACTTTACACCCAAAACATAACGAATTTATACATTCAGAATTAATGAAATTTAGAATATCAAAGGGAAGGCAATAACATTGTAAACGGGGTTTTCCTGGAAAATGAGTGATATTGAAGTAAAACCAGAAGCTCAGATAAGGGGAAGTAAAATTGTAAGTATTGAAAGTGTTACATCAATTATTAATTAGATATTAAGATTAATTTAAGTATATATATATATATATATATATATATATATATATATATATATATATATATATATATATATATATGTGAATGTAAATTTTACAAACTCATTTTGGAAAAATAAATTTAAAAATTCACTTTATGTTTGTTAAATATATTATTTTGTTCATAATCGATATTTATTAATGTCTAATTCTTAACAAAATAGAAAAATAAGTAAAACTGAAACCTTGTTTCCAGATGGAAAAGGAGAGAGCGGGAGATTGAGCTTGCACAAGAAGGAAAGTTCTATGAGTGCGACTTCGTGACTTCCCTCTTAGGAAGAGAAATTCCTCAACCGAATTTCTTATAAAAATTGTTTTGTAATAATTATTCTAAAATAAAACAATCTTTAAAAAGGAAGTGTAGATTTATTGAATTTATGATTTCACTCACATAGGATATAATTTAGTGTTGATTTAAGAAGGATATGTTATAAAGTTACATCAGCTCAATTTATAATATTATATATATCTAATATATATATTTTTTACAAGGATCATATGTATTCTAATATAAGTTTTTTCTTCTACTTCTTCTATTAATCTAGGTTTTCATCAGGGTACCTTAGAACTGATTAATTAGTCTTTACAATTAAGAAGAGTATACTTTAGTCTTTCTGATGTGTTTATGACAGTAAAAAACTGTCATATAAAAGGAAAAATTACTATTACATACTATATAGTTTTCTTTTTATCAATTTTGCAACAATAGAAAAGTATTCATAAATAATAGATGTAAGTATAAAAGAAAACTAAAATTATACATTTTAAAAAATTGAATCTGAATTCATCAATTTAAATCAAGTCTAAAAATATTCAACATCAAAAACCTCTTTTTTTTTTCTTGATTAAACATTCAAATATATTTTTTTCTTGATATCCAATCCAAATAAAAAAAAATGGTGCTGAGAGGAAGATTTCCACCGTCGACTTTCTTTTATTCATCACATGATTCACATCTTCTTCTCTAATATTTTAAGTATCACATTGTTCAATTTCGGATCATAAATAGTCCCAAGTTCCTTAATTTTCTCAAACCTTCGTCACTTTCTCCTCCAAACAATGGCTTCAGCGACACCTTCAAGCTCCTTCTGCAGCTACCTCAAGGTTTGCACCAAACCTAACAATGGTAGAACCAGAGCTTCCCCTTTTCCTCGCATTCTGTTCTGTCAGAAGCACCACGATGATGTTCCCACCGACCAAATCAACCGAAGGTTCTTCGCACTCTTGCTTTTCTTACTTTTATCTATTGATGTTCATGACTGTTCTTAACCGTCTTCTAAAATTTATTCACTTTTCAATTCTTTTTTGGAATATTGAAGAGAACTCATATTGAGAAGCAGTGAAATAGCGACCATTGGTGCTATCTTCAACTTCAGGTAACCTACCTTTGTTTTTGAATAAAAAATGTATTGTTTTAATGTAAATTTAATTCAAGATTTGATTTTGTTGATGGGTATTGAGACCCTTTTGATTTTTAGTTTCGGTTTTGCTTTTTGTTGGAAATGGGTGGTTGTTAAAGAAGATAATTTGGTTTGGGTTTTGTGTTTTGGTGGCGCATGCAGTGGGAAAAAACCTGATTATCTTGGAGTGCAGAAAAACCCACCAGCATTAGCTCTGTGTCCAGCAACTAAGAACTGTGTATCAACTTCTGAGAATATCAGTGATCGCACACATTATGCTCCTCCTTGGTAAAACCTCCCTTCTTTTCCTCATTTTAATTTTAGTATTGGTTTTATGGGATTATATGAATATGTGAATTAATTGCAAGTTTTTAGTTGTGTTTAGATAAACAACTTAAACACCTTAGTTCAGTGTTTATGGATTAAGTGCTCGTAATGTAGGTAATTATGTATAAGTTGGTACTGTGATTAAATTATTTTAATACAATACAGGTTCTAAACTATTTCCACAAGCTATTCTTGAAAAGCTTGTTGAAATAAACTGAAAACAACTCATAAAAACATCATAAAGTTATTTTAAACACCTAGACTTGCAAAAATACTTGTATTATAAGTCTAATTAAGTTTTTCAAGCATTTTCAAAGATGATGTATTTCCATTAGGAGCCTTGATTTTTGGATAAGACAAGTTGTGTCAAATTTGCGTGCTGAGAACAATCTGGTAAGCCAAATTTAGGAGATAAGTACTCAGGGTTTGTTTATTTATCTTTTGGATTTCGTGCGAAAGATGTTATGAAATACTTGTGAGAATCACGTTGCAATAAACAAAGTGCACTTGGAACAATTTATCACGTTTCAAACTGCGTGAAAGTTGTGCAATCTTTACTTTTCGTTTTATCAGACAAAAGAAACTTTTCTGTAGATTGATCTTTGTATTGTGTATGGTCCCACCAAATTCCAAACTTTATTATTGGACATAGATGAATCATGATGTCACTTTGTTTTAATATTTTCCTTCTTTATCAGGAACTATAATCCTGAAGGCAGGAAAAAGCCTGTGAGCAGAGAGGAAGCAATGGAGGAACTGATAGACGTTGTAAGAAAATCTAACTGAACTGAAATCATGAATTATGTCATTGGATTGAATTTTTCTTTGCCTTCCTTTACTCTGTCAACATTGATTATAATTTATAACAATTTATCAATGGAGGGTTAGTAAGTAGTATACTTTGCAACTAACTATTTCTATTACACTCTCTTTTCTGTTTTTTGGTTACAATTTATTGAAAGTGATAAAGTTACAAAGGAAACTCATTCAACTAGGAGTGAAACCTGCATAATTTGAACATTTTTAATAAAATTTTACTAATAACAAAGAGTTATATAAAAAACAGTGTTGAAGATCTTTCTTTAACTGGTGATTTAGTTAAATCATACTATTTGAGTGGAGATAACACTCATCTTAATTGTGAGTCTGTTTTGTAGGATCAAATTAGATCTAAACTTTAATTATGATGCTAATCTTTTTCTAATTTGTAACTTATAACTGGGTCGTAATAGTTGTATATTTGCACTTTCTCAATCATGTAAGTTAAAAACCAGTTCTGGATTGCTTTTACAGATTGAGTCAACAACACCAGACAAATTTACACCAAAGATAGTTGAAAGGAAAGAAGACTATATCCGTGTAGAGTATCAAAGCTCAATCTTGGGGGTATGTGTAACTTACATCTAAAGAAATTAATCATGAAAAAGAAAAATAACCATTTTAAATATTTTAGCTGATATCAAGAGCCATCTTTAATTTCCTTCTCCTTTTCTCTGTCTTGTTTTAACAGTTTGTGGATGATGTTGAGTTCTGGTTTCGACCTGATAAGGGTTCCACTGTGGAGTATAGATCTGCATCTCGGTTGGGAAACTTTGATTTTGATCTGAATAGGAAAAGAATAAAGGTATGGTTTGTTTTATCCTCCTATCATGTGCTTTCTCTATGGTTACATAAAAAATTGTTGGTTTGCATGACAAAAAACTTCCTTTTCCCTCAAATCATGTCAAATACCTGTTCAGTTTTTGTATGATTCACTAAATGTGTTGGTTGGTGTCAGGCACTGCGACAAGAATTGGAGAAGAAAGGATGGGCATCTCAAGACACGATATGATGATTGGAACAAATCTCATTGAAACAAATCTCACAAAATCATCATTGAAAGTAATTTTTTTTCTTTGATGATTGGAACTAACCCCGTATCATCTTCAACTTCTTTAGTTTCTCCACTTGTTTACTCTTTAACTCAGTTCAATCTACAATCAATCATTCTTGTTTGGAGAATTTTTATTTCTTGTGGTGGAAAGTTTGTCTACGTTTTTCTAATTTATGACACATCGATGCCATGTTTTCAAAGACTTTCTAATTTCCTTAATATTTTTAACTAGGGATGAGAATTAAGTCTGTCAGCTTGCATACATTTGTTTTGCATAATATAAATGTATGTCTTGCAATTCATATTAATTTTTCTATATTTTATTATTGTGTAGCATTATTTCATTAATATAATATATTTGTAAGTACAGATTTTATTTTGTAAATAGTAAATAATAAATGTTTATTCTCTTATAGTAAATAGTAAATAATTAATCTTTTAAAATTTTCAGTAATTGTTTTATTTACCAAATTCTGGCCTTTTATAACATACTCAAATTTAGAATTAAGAAATTACAGAATATTTTGTGAATTTATTTTTGAAATTTGTGTCAAATTTGAGGCAAATTAATATTGCATGAATTTTTTGAAATATTTATATAATTAAATAAAAAAACCATGATTAATTAAAATTAAAATTTAGCTTATTCACTTCAATACTTACACAAGTGTTTTTCTTTAACAAACTACTTCAAAAATTTGAGAAATAAATTGGTAATAAGGTTATCAAACAACTAATGTGTTGATTATCCTACTCTTATGGGATAACATAATAAATAATTGATGAAATTAATCTTTTTGATATGTTAAATAACTGATTACAAATAAAATAGATTACTCTTTCCTGTAATACATTGTAAACCAAGTATGGAAATGGCCGTAGAAATATGTTTACATGACCTCTCTGTGGTAAATAATTTGTGAAATATACACTTATAAATAGTTAAACTTTGATACATTTCCACTCTTATATTTTTGAGTTGTAAATTTTATTAAACAAAATTATATGAAATTTTTAAGAGAATTATTTTAAAAATTAATCTTATTATACTCTATCATCCATGAAAAATAATGATATAAAAATTCTTTATATTATCAACGCACCTTTTTTTTGTTTTCGCTGATAGAGATTCTGTCAATGCATCCCAATTAAATTAAAAAATATATTTCACTCATTTAGTTACAGATTATTTAACACGAGAAGAAATTTATTTAATGCAACAAACAAATATACCTAAACTGCAATACTCAAAAACCAAATAATTTTAGTATTTAGTCATTGAAAGGTAACTCCTATAATTTTCAAATAACTATAAGTGATTAGAAGTCAACAAGATATAATGATAATGGTACATAATACACTATCTCTACATATATGAATAATAACTCAATTATCCAAAGTAACGTAACTGAATTCTCTAAGAAGACAAAAGAAACAAGAAGCCAAATAATAATTCTTGCAAGAGGTTTACACAATCATATCTAATAATCCTCAATTTACTATGATTCTGAGAGTTTCAAAAGGGAATAGGCTGTCTGCTAGGCCATGATTCTATCTTCTCAAAAAATTTGGGAGGAATAACGCCATCAAAACCTTCCGTCAAGATTACCTTGTTGTCAGAAATGTAAAGCTTCATACCTTCTGAAATAGGATAAAAAACATATCAAGAAGCAATCAGTAGTCTTTACTTACCATCATCAAACAACAAAGAAATTAACATTTCAAGATGAGGTTGTTCGCATGAAGAACACATTGTTTGGAATATTGTCTTATCATACCCTCCAATGCTTTTCTGACGTCAATAAAGATAAGAACATTGACATCTCGCCTCATACCTGGGAAAATCAAAATAAAAAAGATGAGTAATTGGAACAGTGAGGAAGCAAGTCTAAGTGCCAAACTGTTAGAGCCTAATGCTTCTAAGGAAATAGCTGATACTACTAAAGATTAGTGCTTTCATATGCTAAACTAATTTCATAGGACGATTGGGATGACAGAACATAATAATTCCCATCTAAACCAAGAGGAGTGATAGGAACTGAAACTCAAGGAACTAGCCTTGATTACACTCCAATTACCATAAGAAGCAATAGAAACTGCAAAAAGAAAAAGTACTCAAAGGATGTTTTCTGCAGAGTGACAACAATCACCCTACAGTGATACCCCTCACTCCCTGGCCCCCTCATAACCATGTCCCCTCCATGATTCCCCAGCTCTGCCTCTCCAATCCCCTCATGACAGCTTCCCATTTAGCCCCCTCCACTCCTTCACTAACAAAATTCTCCTTCCCAATTATACTCTTCTTAACCCTTTTCTTCTTTCTCTCATAAACTTTAGTTTGAGGCCCCACTGCCATCTACCAAAGAGACTTCCAGTTCAAAGGTCTCCACCCTCCAATCGACGATAAGTTGTGAAAGGCTTAAAAGATGCAACTAGATCCAAGCTGTGATCATTAATGGTACTTCTGAGACATGTATTGTTTCACTATATTAAAACAACCATTTATAATATTAATATGGTTAATCATTTGCAGAGAAATAACTAGTTACTAATGGAGTATAAAAGTATACGAACATTTTTCTTCCAAGCTTACCAAAAGATTTAGGTAATCCCATATAACTTTGGATGTTGGGCTAATTATTATATGAATCCCTTTTATGAGTAGGATTTAGCATTTCTACTACCCTGGCCTTGGTGAAAACTCTTGAACAAAGATGATAAAAGGAAAACTTTAAATTGGTCGTTTGGATTCCACATTTGGTCAAAGATACATTATCAACAAAAACAGAGATATCCAGTGTCACTCCTTCTGGCTTTTAAATTTAAGTATCAAAATTTCATCCTTAATATTCCCCTAAAGGAAAATTAACTTGCCTAGCTAAAATTTTAAACAAAAATATCAAAATGTAAACTACAATATTTAAATAGGATTCATTTTAAATAGTATATCACGTTACCACTAATTACTTCTCCATCTGTTGGTAAACCACAAGAGAAATGAACATGCAATCTTTTCATGCGCTTCAGCCCAGATCCTAGAATTGATTCCAAGTTCTTTCTGTAGGTTCCATGGACACAAACTGCATACAACAAAATCAAGTAAATGAAACAAATAAAATATAAATACAGAAAAAAAAAATTCACAGAATGAGTTGAAAAGGCAGATGTACAGATCTTAAGTAATTAAAATTGTGTTAATATAATATCAGGTTGTTGGAAGACATTAAGTTTGTAACATATCCACCATTAAAGTGATAAACTTAAATTATAAATATGTACATAGCATCATAACATTCAGAAATTAGTGTGTTGCTATGTACAGCGTTCATCATAGCTTGAGTTTAGTTAAAAAATTCCAAATCTAATGATTATGCACCTGGAACTTCTTCGGCTGAAAGGATTGGTTTCAATAAGCTTTCAGTTTCAACAGTCTGCAGATGAAAAGTCAATAAGTGTAAGGGCAGATGGACAAAGTTAAATGAATTCAAGATTCAAAAGTTCAACATAAAAGTGACAACATTATTTTACTATTTTTAACTGCTAAAAAAATGGAAACAGAAAAAGTATTAGTGACACATATGCTTAAGAGCAAAAGGCAAGCAACAGAATTTGGCAAGGCTGGGGACAACATTACAGGCATAATTTTTTCCTGTCACTTGACTGGAAATTTTAAAGATATATTAAGAGAATATGCAGCCCAGGGTTAAAAAAGGTTTAGCTCATTAACAACATAAAACATTGATAATACTTATTAAAAATATTTCTTGGCTTTCAAGATAGAATACTGGCTGCTACAATCCCGATTCCATCTAATGTTTGTTCTGTTTAAACCTTTTGTTTTATTATATCTCCATCAACCTTAAGGCATTGTTTAAACAGGTTGGAACAGGAAAAAGCATAATATACGAATTCTGTTCTATGTCTGGTATAGTTTAAAATGAGAACAGAACATAAGGTTAGAAAAGTGAATAGAATAAAACAGACTGTCCTATTCGATTATGTTCACATGCCTAGCTCCACTGTACGGTCTAAAGGCATAAAAGGAAAAAACTCACACGACAAATGTGTTATTTTCAGAACTGAGGAACAATAGTGTAATTTGTATCTAAAGTGCTTTGGACTTCATTTAACCATGAAAGAAATGAATATATAAGGGAAGTCATATTCGCATTCTTATAAAGAAAACAAAAAACTCAGGAAGTTGACAAATGAAAGTGAGTACAACACAAGACAGTAAGCATTGTTGAGTTTTTAATTGGCATCTTAACATGACAATGGCAAAAGAAAATTTTAACAGGAAATTAGATGCATAACCACATGTTGCATTCCAGGTATAGAATTGACGTTCTATTATTTCTTCAACACTTCAAAAGTAAATTGGATACATGAAGTTTTCATCACTTGATAAAGAGGAATACGCTACCGTTACTGTGTGGCCTTGGTTTGCACGTATTAATAGTTCCCCATTCTCTTCCATGAGGCTAAACCGTTGCTTATTGTCTCTTCGAACAGCCTAAGAGAGTAACCAAAAGATATTTTAGAATAAAATGTTTTTCTTTCAGTTAATTCACAATATGACAATATGGAGTTACAACAAGTTGTTTACAAGAATGAAAAAATAAAACCAAATACAAATAAGTATAACTTAGACAAAAAAAGTTATATAAGCATAAATAGTCATTCAAAGGCAACAAAAGCCCCGTACAGTACTAAAATTTAAGTTAAAATTTAAGAGTAGGTCAAAACCACTAATATAATCAACATGTAAATTCTTTGCAAGACACAAAAATACCCTGCTAATGTTCCTAGTCAATTTCCTAAATTATTAACTTATAGCAGAATTAGTTGCTGAAAGCAGAAATGATGGATCAGGTACATTCTTAAGCTGTTAGCCATATTCTGACTGCTTTTACAAGAGAAAGACAAATATCAATCCTCTAAAATTCTACATAAATACAAGGAATTTATCTTTAACACACAATACAATGAAGTGATCTTCCATGCTTCATAAGAATAAAAATTGAAGAGTTCATCTATTATCAACAATATGACAATCTTATATCCTTTATATTTTCACCCATATGCTTCTTAGATAATGTGACTCAAGAATCTAATTACAAAATAAACGTATTGACAAGGCAGAATAAAAATGGAATGAACACGTGCTGAAAGAGAGAAGTATATGAAAATAATTGACCTCCTTAATATCATCAACAGTGTGTGATCTCAATGGAATATTAGCAAAAGTCTTCATATTCAGCTTTAGCAAATCATTAACTTTCACAAAACCATCATTTCGCATATTCAAATTCAATTCAGATGCCATATGTCGCAAAATTCGTGTCCTGCACATATTCAACAGAGATAAATTGAGAGTATTTACTTCCTAGAAGAATCAAGCAAAAAACAGCTTAATTAAGATATATCACTGATAGGAAATGGATAGTTTATGAAAGAAAGAGAAAAGGGAATAAAGCAGGGGAGAAGCGTTAGGTAGTTATAACTGTATTAGTTTTTGGGCGGGAAATAAAGCTCCTATAAAAGAGCTATTGTATTCTGATATTGGACACCTTTTGAATTGTATTCGTGTATAGACAGGATTATTCCTATCCTGTGGAGAGAGAAACTTGGCTCTCTTGGTGGGTGTGGCTGTGCAGTTATACAAAAATATACAGTTCATACTCTTTTTCTGTTTGTTTTGTGTGTGATAGTGCGAATTAGATAGGTTTCCAATTCAGAAACCTATCAATCACAAAGCTCATTGGCTCTGTTGCTGAAATCTGAAGCAAACAAATTCCGTAGTTTTCCCAAACTTCTTTCCACACAGAAAAAGAATAACAATGCCACTGGATATTTCATACAAAAAACAAAACACAACAACTGATGAAAGTCACATTTGGCAGCCATGAAGGAAGGAAATAAAGGCAATGTTTATGAAAAATAAAAAATCATTAGAGAGAAGTAATGCTTACAGGAGCCTACCAAGAACGTCAATTTTGTCCTTTCCTGAGCCACTTCCACCACCACGCCCTCTTGTTTTTTCTCTATCATTTTTCATATCAAAAGCCTTTCCACGGCCACTGCCAGAATTGAACATAAATATCAAAAAGCATAAAACCTCCTGATTGATTCCATGATGGTAGCTACTGAGTGAATTGATAAGTGTACATAATGTAAAGCAATCTATGACAGAAACTTATTCATAGTCTTGAACCACAACAATGAAGTAGGAATTCCATTACATTGAAGGAGATACAGTCAAAAATACAAAAATTAAAGAAGAATTATAATGAAGCTAATTAAAACTTTGAAGGAGAGATGTAGGGATAGAAATCTAAAGTAAAGAGGAAGACTAGTACAGCCCTTAGAAGGAATACTAATTGATTCCTTGCCTTCCTTCTCGTTTTACTGTTTTACATGCCTTAAATTCTTTTGATCTGCAGTTCCTCCTCCAAATCCAATCCAATTCCCTTGTTTTCAGCTACAATCAACACTTGTCCTTATAACCAACTAGACAAATTCAGCACAAGACTCAACAATCACTACATTACCTCACCTCCCCCATTAAGAAAAATAAAATACCTTGTCCTTAAGGTCAAAGTTACGATAGTCCAGCCATAGGAAGGAGCACGCTCCCAAAGTAGCTTTTGTTACGTCAAACCCATTTCCATGAAATAAGAGCTACAATCCTATAATCACAAGCAAAAGTTGATGTATACAGACCAATGAAACCGCACATCTTAAGCTTCAATCTTCAAGAGTTTAGTACACTAGAAAAGAATACTTCAAGATCATTGTATCATTGTCCAAGAGAAGCATTGAATCACCAACCATGTAAAGCCAACAAAACGTCTCTATTTCATCTCCTTGAGTAGTGAAAAACATCAAAATGTTCAATCACAATAATTCACCCACAACAAAACGATGGCAATCTCCAATATAATGATATAACCGTAATTCCAAATATGAAAAACGACGTAGCTTCCCATTGCACGTAGCTACATCGATAACATCATCTAAGCCTTCGATTCACAATCGCATTCCCTAAACCGAACAAATCCTTCGAAATTCACAGCATTTGAACAGAGGCATTCTGATATAAAGAAAGTAATTCCAAGAATCCCAATTCTAAGACGTAGGGGATTTGGGCCAAAATAATCCGAACTGAATTTTATTCTAGAAGAAGATAATACAAAGAAGAGTCTGAATGAAATCCATTATCACACCTACAACAGCAGCAATTATGTTCTTATATAATTGCTAATTAAAATGAAAAACTAACTCATTTACTACTAACAAACAATTATACCATATTCCGAAAAGAGAAACGAGAAATTGGTGAGTTTGGAGGAAGGAGAAGGAGATACGAGAAATTACCTGGGAGAGGCGTGAGCGTAAGAGGAAAAGTGGTTATTGCTGCCATTGTCCATCGGAGATGAAGCACCGAACCTGTGCAGGAGAGAGCAAAATCCAACAGTGAGGACACGTGGACGGAGGAGACCGCAGCGGCGTAAAATATTGATGCTGCTGTTGCTCACCGAAGCAAACATGGATTGGAATTGGAGATGGAAGAAACAGAAAAATAGAATATGGAAGACGATTTTGGAGCAGTGGAGAAATATTAAATTGCAAACTAGTCCTTATCACAACATTTTCAACTTTTTTTAAAATATAAGAATTAACCCAATAACACATCTCTTTTTTTAAGTGTTAATTGTTTAATATTTATTATTTTTAAAATGTGTATGTTAAAAGAATTCTGGAACTTGAATTTAAAATATATGAGAAGACAAGCTTTAAAAATTTTGCTTTGAATAATCTAAAGGTTTTGAAATATACTTTTAAAAATTAAATAGAATAGTACAAAAAATTAGGATGTTGGTTAAAAACGAAAATAGGGAATAATGTATTTTTTAAAATGATACTATTGTATTATTATTAAAAATGTATGATTTAAGATATTTTAATTAATGAATACATTATTATGAAAAAAATTTAGAATTAAATCATGACTAAAAATTATTAATTTATATACATTATAACGGTCAACCAGTTACTTGGCAAGTAATTCCACAATTTCTTTTGTGCATCAAATAATAATATTAGTAACAAAAAAATTACAATCATTCAAATTCATAGAAGAATACAAAGCATAATAGCAGCCATTTTAGTAATATCGTAATTCATGGACTATTATAGCTCCTTCAAGTCCGTTTCAATAAAATTAACGAAAATGACTGAATTGTAATTATTCAAAATCTGATAATCAAATTGAAATTTTGAAACAAATACAAAGACCACTTGATGATTTAAATTTAAATATATTTATAGTTTATAAATTTGTTCACAAAATTAAAATTTCATACTTTTTAAAAATAAATAAATATAATTTTTTATTTCAATTACATTAATTTTATTTTAGATATTAAACAATTATTTTTAACTGGAATGTGTAAATAATTTAAACTCTACATGAAATATATAAGAAAATAATTGATAAATAAATCAATCGCTTAACTTGAAAAAAATATATAGTTAAGTTAAGAATACTATTTATTATTTTTTAAATTTTACCAAAGTTTGATATAAATGGATGAATTTCAAATTCCCGGAAAATTAATAGACTAAATACACTTTATCATTTAATTAATTTAAAAAAATGAAATGATTGCTTAATTTGTAATATTGTTCGCGATGAAAATAAATTTTACAATATTTAAATTTTAAAATGCTTATTCCGTAAATTAAATAGTTATAATATAGAGAGGTGAAAGAGTGACTGAACTTCAAAAAAAAATACAAATATTGGTTTGTTTTCGTCTTTGACGATAGATTGGAAGGAGTTTTTTTGGTAGAAGAACGATATTTTTTTACATGACGAGTAATTGTTACATTCATTTGATACGGTATGAAGTCCATTTTTAAAATACTGATAAAGGATAATTTTAGAAACAAAACTATTTTTAAAATTAATTACGTTATATGTTTTGTCAAAATCCCCAATTCCTTATCTCTCTTGTCTTTTCTCGTGTTCTCTCATCTTCGCACACCACTGGCCGCAACATTATTAGAAGAAGGAACCATCTTAAGGACATGAAACAGTTAATAGAGTTATCCTATGACCAAGAAAGAGGCCCATTTGGAAGAGCTCTAAACCAGAGCACACCACTTGTCGCACTATTGTGTGAAAAGGAAACCATCGTAATAGCCTGCAATGTTGAATACAGTCATCCTATGACCAAGCAAGAAGGTCAATTGGAAGAGGCTGGGGTTGAGGGTCATGCTAGTATAAACCTGCATTTACATAAAAGGAGTTAGGTTGTAGGTATTTTTCTTCTTTTTCTTTTATAAGAACGATAGATGTAGAGTGGAGAGAACCTTTTATTGTGTTTTTTTTACCATCATCTTCAATTATGAGGAGAGTGATTCTGTTTTTGGATCTAAGTTCTCGAGATAGAGGTTGTTTTTACAAGAGGCTTCTTGAGTAGAGTTAAAGGTGGATTTAGTAAATGGAATAAGGCTTTAATTTTGAAAGCCCAGTATGAGTTGTTTCCTTTATTAGTTTAAATTTCAAATTTTTTTCACAAATGTATATTTTGCTTTACTTCTTAACTATGTAATTTTCTTGCACTTTGGATGGTGTATCAATATTGAATTTGTTGATTTGAAGCTTCATGCACTAAACTTCCAGTTTTGCACATGCTAGTTTTGGATAAGAGGAAAGTGAGAGTTTTGGGAATGAAAATCAATAAAAAGAGTGAAGAGTGAGTATGTATGATGTAGAAACAATTCAGGTTGATTTCTGTTCGAAGTTTGGAAAGTAATTGTGTGAATTGCATATAAAGAATTTCAATAAGCTAAATAAAGAAGAATAAAATTGTTGCCTCAATATATAGTCAATTTCGGTATTTTGTTGTATTGGTGCAGTAACTGGTTATCCACATGAAATTATATGGTTATTTGTTTTGGTCATTCTGCACAATAAGGAAGTTCTACAGATGATTTAACGCGGTCTGATTTGTTGGTGCGGTAAATGGTTATCCAAATCATGTGATGTGGTTCTTTGTGACTGTCATTTTGTACAAAAAAGAAAATGTTTGAGATGGACAAGTGTCATATTTTGTGGTCAAATATGTGGTTATCCAGTCAACGTTATGTGGTTAGTTGTTATAGTCTTACTGTACAACAAGAAATTATTTAGGGTTAAATATGTTTTTCGTCCCTTAAGTATCACATTATTTTGGATTTAGTCCTTACTCGAAACTTTGATGGTTTTTAGTCCTCGTAGTTTCTCTTATTATTAGTCCTTAAAATTGGACGGAGTTAACTTTTAGTAGATGTGGCAAACGGCGAGGCCACGTCTTATGCCAGCTTGCCTTTTCACTCTCTGCCACGTTGCTTGTGCCTGAGAACTTCGTTCGTCTTCTCCAGCAGAGCCTAGCCTCCATCGGACTAGCCGCCGTGCCGACGCTTAGTTCAAGGCGTCGCCGGCGACACCAATCGCCTACCGGGACCATTGCCGGCCGCAGCGTAGATTTCTCCCTGCTTGCCTTTTCTCCGCGTGCGAGAGAGAAGCTCTCTCGTTCCTCCGCCAATCGCTGCCTGAGAGAGCCCAACCTCCGCGAGCCATAAACCAGGATGATCACCACCGTCCTCGACAACTGGTTAGAGTATCAAGTCACTGTGATGAGCATTTCTATTGAGTTTTTTCGCCCCTTTTTCACCTTTAAATAATTTTTATTTTTCAGGACATATTAAATGATCTAAAAATTCCCCGTGCACTCGTTCTTGAAAGAAGCTTTGACAGACCAATAGCCAACTTTGAATTGCATTCTACTCTCTAGGTAATTCCCCTGCAAGCTGCCTCTGAGTCTTCGTCTGTTCTATGAATGAGAGACCATGAAAACCCCCCGTCTAGTTCATGCTTGGTACCAAGGTATTTCTTCAAGTGTTCAGAAAGCTGTAAAAGTACAATATAACTGTCAACACCCAATTTCGTCCGGGTAAGTAAATCAATAAAAAAATAAAAAATAGAAGAATAATTAATGGTGGGTAAAAAGGGATAAAATAATATCAAACACAATATTTTTGAAATGTTAGTTTAATATGGTAATAATTTGAATTAATATTATTCTAATAATTATAAACAATAATTAAAATGGTATATTAATGTGATTTGTTGCATCAGTTGCTTTTAAAGAGGAAAATATGATTTTCTGACGATAATGATAATCATTGTTTTTGAATATTATTTGTTTTCTGGCCATCATGACCATTTCTTTCCCTATTTTGTTTTATTTAATACACAATTAAAGCAATTCTTTCCCTATTTTGTTTTATTGTCAATTAATTCACAATTAAGGCAAGATTCCCATAATATTACAATGTGTGTATAAATACGCACTCGGTCATAGAGAAAAAAAAAACAAAAAAAAAAAGAGAGACACTATGAAATAATGGAGATAGAAAATGTATGAGAGAGTATAGAGAAAAGTGAATTATCACCCTAGAGCTGCCAACAGAAACTATCAAGGAAGAATTAGGGAGTATTGAAAGCTGAAAAGGTATGTCATCTTCACACCTTTTTTTATCTTTTTGTTGCAATTTGAAGGTTTTCTTCTAAAGGTTTTATTTTTTTTTTATACACAAATGACGTTCTTTTAAAAATCATGATTTTTTGAAGTATAAGTACGCGTGAACCTATTGGTTGGTTTCTTTCCTCTTTCCCACCGTTCTTAAAAATAAAAAATACAAAATCTTTAAAAACAAAAAATATCAATCTTTTTAAACCAAATCTTTTTTTTTTGTGTTCACTTTTCAAGAATCTAAATCAATCCATAATAATTTTTGAACAAACTCACAAACCTTTTTCTAGATAAAGAACTACGTGATCCCTGATTGTCCATTATAAATGGATGTACGTAGGACCAAGGTCAATCCTTGTCGGGTTCATAAAACAAAAATATTTTTTTTTGTTTTCTTAATAACTTTTTATTTATTTATTTTATTTATTTTTATTTTTAGGAAAATTTAAATATAAAAAAAAACCACGTCAGCTTATTAAATTTAATTAAAGGTACTGCCTTTGGGCAGGCGCGATAGGGTGCTAATACCTTCCTTACGCGTAACCGATTCCCGAACTTGAGAATCTATTTTCGTAGACCATGTCTTATTTTTTGGTTTTCCATAGTTTTTCCATAATAAATTATGGTGGCAACTCCACAAATCTTTTTCTCAAACCCGTTTGTTTTTTCGGGTCGCTGTCCCGTCGCGATTCCGGTTGCGACAATAACAATAATAACAAGTCAGGCCTTACCATAGCAGCACAACAAACGTTCACTTCTATTTTTACTATTCTTCCTTGGAAAATTTTCATACTGAGAAACAATTAAAATACACAATCCTCCAAAAGAAAGTTACTCTAAGAGTCTTGAAAGAAACACAAATTCCACGGACTAGTACAGAAGTATAAGTGGTACTCATGGATGCTGAATTATACAGTATGAAATTGTTAAAGAAATATGCAATTTTCAAGCTATATTTCAGAACTTGGAAAACCAGAAACAACTGTAAGAGGTACCTCTTTACACTCTTTCCCACAAAAAGAAAGGTTTGAAGTATTCAAGTTATTAGGATGGGTATCCATCTCCTCAAAGCAAGAGTCATGATCTATGCAAAGGAAAAATATAACTTAATGAAGTCAAAGGAAAAAATAAATAAGGGATATAAACATATTGAAGAAACATCAAGTACAAATGAGAGAAAGTGAATACATTTTTTCTCACATAAGTTGCATGTCCGTAGGACATACACAAATGCATCATCTTTTTCATAAGTCCTAGTGGCTATGCCACAAAATTTACAGGTGCAATTTGTACAATGTCATTCACCAGGAGGAAGCCTCTACAACAACATAAATGGATTACTAATGAAGAAAACCATCCTCCTATAATTAACATTAAGTAATCATGTTACTAAAATAAGGTACAGAGTGTAATTGCAACAAGTCAATAACACCTCCGAGAAAGTGTCAATAATAGATTGGTTTTTGTGTACAGGAAAACTGACAATACCGTGAGAAAAGCAATACAAAAAGCCTAAAAGATATAAAAGAAGTTAAAGAGTCATGTTGTATCATTGACTTTAGTTATAAAAACTATTGTATAGGTAAGTAATTTTTCTTTTACTGCACTTTTCTTCACAGTGGAAAGACTAAACAATATCAGTGTTCAACATGCACAACTTCTGTCTAAGGATACAACTTCATAGCATTCCTCTACAGACAATGCAAAAACATAACAAATCTTCAGTCCCCTAGATGTCATAGCAATAAAGCTCCCAACAAATAGATATTATCGTCCCACTTCCACCACCCCAAACAAAAATTACACAAACCAAATGGCATCGGAAAGGGCAACTATGCAAGAGACTGTGCAAGACAATTCAGAGAACAATATAAATTCAATATGCTACTGTTCACCAAAAGACTCTGCAAGACAAATCAGATAATTGTATACAAACTACGTGATTGGTGTTGTCGGCGGCTGACAATGGTCCCGATGGCGATTGGTGTCGCCGGCGACGCCTTGGACTGAGCGGAAGGTCCGGCACGACGGCTGGTCCGATGGAGGCTCTGCTCTGCTGGAGAAGACGAACGGCCCAAGCAACGTGGTAGAGAGTGAAAAGGCAAGCTGGCATAACACGTGGCCTCGCCGTTTGCCACATCTACTAAAAGTTAACGCCGTCCAATTTTAAGGACTAATAATAAGAGTTTTAAAACTACGAGGACTAAAAACCATCAAAGTTTCGAGTATGGACTAAACCCAAAATCGTGTGATACTTAAGGGATGAAAAACATATTTAATCCAATTATTAACATGATTTGAAGTGTTATTTGTTTATTTAAATATGATGTTTGTACATTATTTGTTTTGCACAGGTGATTATTTAGGTGTTTCTATCAAATGAAGAGATATGTATTGACATTGTTAAAGAAGCCTTTGATGGTGATCATAATGGTAGAGTGAAGAAGAACTTCTAGAGGGAACGTTTGTAAGATCTTATTGTAGAAAAAGAAATTTGGTTGTTATGGTTGTTGAGCAAGAGGATTCCATTGCGAAGTTTGAGAAGATGGTAGAAAAACTGAAAGTTACGATGAAAGAGATGTTGATGATTTACTTGAAAAAGACATGGACAAACAGAAATCTGACTTGTACACGCGTTTAAAAGGTCAACCTAGGAAGCGTGCGAAAAGTGTTCTTTGTAGAACTCGTTAGAGAAGATTATGAAGGAAAAGTCATATGTCATTAACTAGTTAATGAATACTTTTTTCTTGGAAGATATGTTTTAATTCATATGTATCGTTAGAAAACATATTAGTTAATTTGAATGACCTTCACTTGATTGTTGGATGAATACACCTTTAATTCATGGTCCATTGATGTTTGTTAGTTACCTCTTTCAATTCCTTTGGTTATATTTGGTAGGTTCATTTTCATCCACCATAGCTTGGTGTGATAGAATTCCCATGATTGATGCAACATTATTTGCTTATATTTGACAAGTTGGTTTTGATGCACTATCGATGTTATGTTCAGAATGTAGACTTAATGTAACCATGTTGTTCATAACAGATAACCAGTAACTGAAAAGTATTCAAGTCAAGAATAGTGAATACTTCATATTCATAACACAGAAGCGTGATAGACTCTCTATTTGAAAAGTATTCAATTTGAATGACCTTATATAAATAAATATATATACGTGATAACTCTCTATTTTTGCACTTTTAATTGTGTTTAGAAGTCTAGGTTAGCTTGTTTTTCTTTTTAGTTGCTTAGAATTAGGATAGTTTTAGGTTTTTCCTTTAATTCTTTAGCCTTATAGAATTTTTGTTAAAAATAGGTTTTTAGTGTATTTTTAGTACATTTGTAAATAAATAGGAAATTAGTACTTTTGAAAAATATTTTAATAAAAAAATTCTTTTCTTTATTTTGCTTAAATAGGTTTTTAATTTTTTTTATGCTCTCTTTGTCTTTAATTTCTAATTGCTCTTTTTGTTCAAGGTTGAATTGAAATTTCTGAATTGGGTCTCTACATTGAAAAATTAGGCTGATTAAGTGGTCGCTGGATGCTGCTGATTGAATTGGGCCGCTGCGCTGGGTTGAAGGCCACTGCAAGAGGCTGATTAAAATTCATGAATTGGGCCGCTCGATCTGTGCTGCAGGAGGCTGATTTAATTGCATGGATTTGGGCTTGCGTCTTAGTGTGACGACGCCGTTTAGGTGCAGCTGCCTTAGGGGGTCATTGGCACTATGCTCTATTTTGGCACAATGAAAAAGTTAACTCTCGAGCATTTGGCAACAAAAGAAAAAACACCAAAAGCTAGGGCTTGACGCACCAGAGAAAGCAAAAGAAAGAAGAGCTCCATGGCACGAGAAGTGCTTACCCAAAGACCGAGGCAGCCAAAGGCAAGTAAAGAGGATCCTGCCCGGAGAAGTAAAGCTGACCGGAGCACTTGAAGCTGAACTAATGGGCACGTGCTAAAAAGGCTGAAGGGTTCAGAAAGAAAGAGTGGAAGAGAAGAAGGGAGAACCGTCCGATGAAGAGAAGATTAAAGCGTCTAGGGCAAGTTTCTTTCCCCCTTCCTTTTCGTTTCTTCTTCGACCCTATATAAAGGGGCTTCTATGATGTAAATACACTTCTACATACTTTACTTTCAGTTTACAGTTCTTCATTCTTTAGTTTAGGGTTTTATTCGTTTTTATTAGAGTAGAGATATTGTTCTTGATTCTGGATTTCGCTGATGAGATTCATGGAACTGTGACAATCTGTGAGCTCCTTATTCGGTGATCTCTGGTATAGTGTTTGTAATTTTCCTTTTTCATATTAATAAAATTTGATTTCGTGTTTTCCTTTTACTCTTGTTTGTTGTGTTGAGATTGTTCTGTGTTTTTTATTTTTGCCATTGTTATGTTCTGAGAAAATGAATTGGACTCTGATTCTCTGCATCTTTGCAATTCCTTTTGGAATTGAATGACTCTATAGTGAGCATTCTTTACCGAGATGTCTTCTCGAAGTCAGAGATGAGTCCAATGTATAAAGACTCATTCGGTTTTGTGTTTCTATTGTTTTTCTTCTATTATTTCTGTTATGTGTGATTTTAATTCTGTAATTAAACTCTATTTGAGAATTGTGAAGGAAAACATCAACATTTCTACATCTGTTTTGGATGTAATATGACTCCATAGTGAGCATGACTTATCAAGAGGTCTTCTTGAGAGATGTTAAGCTTCATAATTGTTAGACTAAGTTCAATTTCAGTGTTGTATTTTTATTTCTTGTGAAAGTGTGCATTGGTTGGAAAATTGAGTGAGAATTGCCAATTCAAGTTCTGAAACATGAACTATAAGACCTTGTGATGGGCTTACTTTAGTCAGAATGTCTTTCTGAAGAGTAATTGAGACTCTTTCTTTTAATCTATTGCACATTTGCCTTTGTTCTATGCTTATCTTTGATGTTTAGTTGAATCTAGGGTTAACTTCCATTGATGTTTCATTTTACTGCATTTGATAGTTGACTATAGGTTTCAATTTTAGATTCTAAACTTTGATTTCAAGTTTTGATTTGAGTTTTGGTTGAAATTTTGCTGTTATCATTCTGGAATTTAGTTTTCTTTATGTCTGTTTTAGATTCTAAGTTTTACTTTTGATATCTTCTTGTTGATGGTGTTTAGTGTTGAGCTTAGGATTTGTAGGTTTGGTTAGTGTTTTTGAATTGAAATTACCTTAGGAAGATGTATGTTTCTTTTTATTCTTTCATAATGAATTAGGTTTTAGAATTGAGTAATGATTTCTACTTTTCTGTTTTGATATTTGCAGTTGTAATTGATCATAGTAGTGCTTGCAAATGAGGTCCTGTTTCTGTCATAAGTAGTTTAAATTTCTATTTTCTTTTCTTTCATTTCATTTTTTTAACAGTTTATAGATTTTAGATTTTCTCTTTTATTTTTATTTTCATTAATTCATTTTAAATGTCCCCACCCAGTTTAATAGTAAATAATTAGTAAATGAATACAAGATCTAACTCTACACTTTAAGCTTAATTCTAGTCGAGTCCAAGGATTGATGCTTAGGTTGTCCCTATACTTCATTAATGGGGAAACTTAGTTTATTCTGATTTTAGGTGACAAAAATCAGTTTAACAATACGTAATTAATATACATCATTGTGTACTCTAACATTGTCTTCCCATCAAATATAGGGGCATCCTCCCATAACTCCATATATTTAATTACCAATACACCACAATCAAACCTACACATTAAAAACTGATTATAAGATGGTTGAGATTGATATAATTGTCTTTTTGATTTCTTGGTGCACTAAGTGGTTATCCAATTAATGTTATGTGGTTCTTTGTAAATGTCATTTTGTACAAAAACAAAATGGTTGAGATGGATAAAACTGGTCAGATCTTTTAGTCTAGTATGTGCTTATCCAGTCAACGTTATATGGTTAGTTGTTATACTCTTACTATACAACAATAAATTGTTTAACATGATTTCAAATTGTATGACGTATTGGTTCAGTAATACTATTAAGAATTATATTATACATAGAACTTTACTAAACAATTCTAATTAAACTCATGTATCTTGTTCAACTGAAAATTTCTAACATCCTTAAGATGAACAAGATATCTACTACAACAATTCGTTTTGTTAAGGCGTTATCGAGCATTAGGTGTTGTAGTCTTGGCAATAGCACCTTAAGGATTTCATTTAAAACATAAATTACATTAAAAGAAAAGAGAACTAAACCAATTCTTTTCAAGGCCAGTAAGAAATTTAGCTTCAGCCACTATAGGTAGAAGATTTCCATTTGTTGCATCTGCTCTCCATACAACATACTCAAAAAGAGTAAATTGAATATACATTTTCATGAATACAAAAAGAAAATGATAAATTAATGGAAGGACAAAATCTAAAGGAAAACTAGACATGAAAGTCCACTTACTTATCCTAAAAGGAATACTTCGAAAAAAATATTTGTGTTGAGATTGTTGATAGGGGAAGCACAAGTTTAGCTTAACCCACAATCTTAGTGATATCTGAGTATTTGATGATGACAACACATAATTAATAACACATGTGTATTTTGTGTTACATGTTCTATGTTTACATGTTATATGCTTTTTCTTAATGTGTTAAATCTGTTAAAGAATATCTGAGAACATGTTTGTGTTGTTCATTGCATATCACTATGTTACATATGTGACTTTATATGTGTATGCATGACATATATTTTTGGAAAAGGAAAATCACAAGCACTATGGTTGAACTTTAAATGTGTGACAAAACAACAGTTTTAATTCGATTACATTATGGGGTAAATCGATTAAAACTTGTGTGTTTGCACAATCTTTTTTGAAATGTGTTGTGAGATTTTTCAAAGACAAAAGTTTTCAAAACTGTGCAAAAAGATTTCACTTAATCGAATGCATGCTCTCTGTATTCGACTAAGTTAGTTGATGTTTTGAAAATCTATTAAATACTTGTAACAACTAACATAATAGTCATATTTTAAATATGTTGACCAAGCATTAAATGATAGTCGATTGCATTCATTGTACACGCAATTATTTGTTTGAATGCTGCTAAATCTGTTATAACTGATTGTTATATTCGATTATGTTAGTAGCTCAATCGATTAAAATGCGCCTGATATGTGTTATACTATAAATTGACGCAGATTTGAATTCTATAAGAACTTTTGTGATTCTAACAATTTTATTGAGATTGTTGATAGGGGGAGCAAAGGTTCATCTTAACCCACAATCTCAGTGATATCTGTGTTTTTGATGATGACAACACATAATTAATAATTCATGTGTATTCTGAGTTACATGTTCTATATTTACATGTTATATGCTTTTGATCAATGTGTTAAATCTGTTTAAGCATATATGAAAACATGATTGTGTTGTTCATTGCATATCACTATGTTACATATGTGTTTTTATATGTGAATGCATGACATATGATGTTGAAAAGAAAAATCACAAGCACTTATGTTGAACTTTAAATGTGTGGCAAAATAATAGTTTTAAGTCGATTTCATTATGGGATGAATCAATTAAAACTTGTGTCTTTGCACAAATTTTCAAGTATGTTGTAAGATTTTTTCAAAGAGAGTTTTTCAAAACTATGCTTAACTTTGTTACTTAGACGATTGCATGCGTGCTGTATTCGATTAAGTCTATTATAGTTTTGAAATTTTGTTAATCCTTGACATAAATGTCTAATGGTCATATTTTTAATTGTGTTGACCAAGCATTAAATGATAGTCGACTGGATTAATTGCGCATTCAATTAATTGTCGTAATTGTTGCTAACTGTTATAACAAAATTGTTATATTCGAATGCATTAGTAGCTAAGTCGATTAAAATGCGTCTGATACGTGTTATACTATAAATTGATGCATATTTGATTTCTGTAAGAACTTTTGTGATTCTGACATTTTCATTTCTTTTGCAGAAAGTTGTGATCTTACGGAATGAGAAGAAAAGCTCCAAGAAACAAGAGTAACCGTGATGATCACGTTCTTGTGATTTCTTGAAGAGCAAGACTGCTCTATTTTTCAAAGGCTGATCAACTTGCACATTTGGGTGTCATTGAGCGATCAGGTTCTGCAATCTTTTGAAGATTGATTTGACGTTCCCTGTTGTGATTACAGGAAGAAGAGCGTGTGACATTCTTGACTTTGAGAGTGTCTCAAAGGGTTTAGACAGCAGGAGAGGGGATTCATATTTTATGTACTACCTATATTTTGATTAGAGGGTTAGAAAGGTGTTTTATATTTTTGACGCGTGGTCGCTATAAAAGCCTTGTTGTAAAAACCTTGATCATTATAGTGCATTGGCTTCCTGTGGTTGGAAGGACACTAGATGTAGGCTTGGTCGAACCAGTATAAAAACACAGTGTTTGAATTTTCCCATCCCTGCCCTCTTTACTAAATCAATTACATTCTGCATTCATTCGATTAAGTTTCCGCTACATTGAAAGTCTTTTACCTTGCGATTCAAAAAAAGTATAAAGGCATCATTTTTGTGAAAAAGATTTTGATTTTTACATTTCACCAATTCACCTCCCCCCCCCCCCCCCCCCCCCCTCCTATTGGTGTGGGAAATTGAGCCATTCTATTTTTAACAAATTTCATATCCTTTACAAAAAGTTGTTATCTTACAGAAAGGGAGGAAAAAAATCCAAGAAACAAAATTGACCGTGGTGATCAACAACTTGTGATTTCTTGAAGAGCAAGACTGTTGGGTTTCAAAGACTAATCAATCTGCACATTTGGGTGTTCCTGTGTGATCAGATTCTGCAATCTCTTGAAGATTGGTTTGAGTTCCCTTTTGTGACTATAGGAAGAAGAACGTGTGTGTTATTGACTTTGAGGGTGCCTCAAAGGGGTTAGATGGTAGGAGAGGGGATTCTTGTTGTTGGTTTTGTTGTGTATTGCTTATATTTTGATTAGAGGGTTAGAGAGGTGTTTTACATTTTTGACATGTGGTCTTCTGTAGAAACCTTGTTGTAAAAACCTTGATCATTATAGTGCATTTGCTTCCCATGGTTAGAAGGACACTGGATGTAGGCAGGTTGGCCGAACCAGTATAAAAACGCAATGTTTGAATTTTCTGATTCATACTCTCTTTTATTCAATCGATTATTTTTTATACTTATTCGATTAAGTTTCCACTGCATTTAAAATTTTTTACCTTACGATTCAAGAAAAGTGTAAAGACATCATTTTTTGTGGAAAAGATTTTAAAAGCTTTAGTTTTTTACACTTCACCAATTCAACCCCCTCCCTCTTTTGATATGAGAAATTGAATCATTCTATTTTAACAATTTGGATACTTATTTACTGCCTACAATTAAATACAAAATTTCAGCAATTAACCTTCTCAGAAGGCCATAAGACTTTCAATTCAAAACCTTAAACGCAACGCCCTCAATCCACTAAACTACCCACAAACCTAAATGAAGTGAAAAACCAAACAAACAAGCACAATGATGTCAAATCCCTAAAGCACAATGATGTCAAATCCCTAAACTCCCACTAGGACAAAATACCTTCACATCCACGGGAATCGAAAACCTGCAGAATCACCGAGTAACCCAAATCAATCGAAAACAACTTAGATGAAGAAATGGAGCAAAAATGAAAACTCAAAAGCGGGACAAAAATGAAAGTCAAAGAGCATAGGAAGAGAAAAAAAAATTCCTAAAATCCACACATTTTCTTATTTTACCCTCGTATCATTGGATATGTTTTAAATTAAATATGATGTCACACCGTGTGTACGTTGACGTGTCAACATACTATTACTCTTTCCTGCATAGATCAGTGACGATCACTAGAGTCTACCAAATTTTAAAATTTGGTTTTGAAATTGTTTATCAAATCTTGAAATTCATTGTTGTTTTTTAAATGTGTTATTTAAATGCTGTTTATTACCGTATTTCAAAATTCAGCTTCTAAAATTACACACCCCATTTTAAAATACGGCTTTTAAAATTGTACACTAAATTTTAAAATCTAATTAATTCGATTTTTAGAATTGTTTATCAAAATTTTAAATTAAAATTTTTTTAAGTACCAACGTACTTTTAATGCTCAAAGGAGATCACAAAAAATAGTAGAAAATTTGAACTTAATTTTATTATGTTAATTGCTTATATCATAAATTCTTAATATTCACATATTTGTTAATTATATAAGTATTATCTATAAATCAATATTTTTTTACCTTATAATAAAAAATTGTTATATCTTTTTTAAAACCGTGATTCATTGATACAAATACATTTTTTAAAAAGATAAAACTATGAATAACTAAACTTACAATATATACTATCTCGTATTTGCAAATTATTTGGTTATTTTTATGTATTTAATCCTTAATTCATGCACTTCCCATAAACACAATGAAATACATGTTTATTATGTTAAAAATGTACAATTAATAGAAATTTGTAACATTCTATTTAACACTATTAAGAAAATATCATTCATTAAATAAATTAAAATACTTAACAAAAGTAGGTATATAAAAGTGTCTCTACACTTATCCAAAACACAATTATAACATAAGTTTTTATATACACAACTCTAATATAAAACTATCTATACATCTACAAAAAGAGAAACAAATAACATACAAACAAAACATAGAAGGGTAAGCTAATATTATAAAAGAATCAAATCATGCAATTATAAATCATCATATAACACAATTCACTTCCAAACCTAATCAAACCTAAGCATATAGATAAATTCTAGACTTGACCATCCTGATACATGTATTATTGTCGAGTTATGGTAGATTGTGCACTTGTGGTGGCCTCTACTGCTCTGTAGAGCCATTGCAATGAGTTTCACCTTACCACACACAATGTTAGTTCATTAATTCCTTAAGCCAACATAAAGCCCCTACACAAAACTGAGCTTCTACTTGAGAATAAATGATCATTATTTAGGAACGTTACTTTCATCACATGTCTCACCCCTCTCAGAATGGATGATTATTAAAGTATCATAATAACTCCCAAAACTAAGCTTCTACAATGATACATACACTACTTGAAACCATCAACAATAATTTCCCCTTGGAATTCTCTTCACATTAAAGTCCACTACATTCATAGCCTCATTTATATCTCAATATATAGTGAAATAGATAGTCAAATATCAAATTTACTAAAACACCTCAAAGTCACAAGAAAACAATTAAAAGAAAGTCTCACTATAAACCAAAACAGGACACCCAACGTTTACCTTGACGCTTAGCGAGAAACCTTTCTCACCCGACAAGGAAACTCCTCGCCCAACAAATACGAAAACAGAGAGTTCTCTAAACCTAGCGAGAACTCTCGCCTAGCCCCTACAACATCTAACCACCTTTCATTACTAACTCGCCCAGTAACCATAGGCTCAACCAACGAATGCAAAAATAATGGATTTTGCTTGCCCAACGAGTCTATACTCGCTTAGCAAGTCTGCATAAATCTGCAAAACTGCAGTTCTGCAGAATTATGCCTAGCCAACTTTGAATCTACCAAAGTTGATATCCTACAGCCTGATAACAGTTGAAAAACTGTTATTTTCATGCTTAAAATTGATATTAAAAGCAACCTTTAGACTTAGAAACTAGCTTGAAATCAATGCTTTTATCTATATTTTCAGAAATAAGAGAGCTGGACAGGTTTATGCTTGATTTGAGTGTTTTTGTGCAGGTTTTGAGGTGAATTTAGTGAAAGAAGTAAAGAAGAAGAGAAGTGGAATCATAAAAGGAAGCAAAGAGTGCAAAAAGAGAAGTCGAAGGCACCGCTCAGCGGCAATTTACCGCTGAGCGGCACTCAGGAGGTTGCGGGAGTCACGCTGAGGGGCAAAATGGCCGCTGAGGGGAAGAAACGTGACGCGCACTCACCGCTGAGCGGTATTTACCGCTGAGCGGCACTTTTTGGGCTTGGGCTTTTGTAATCTTTTGTAACTCTAGAATAGTATATAAGGACTTGCACGTCCTAGGGTTAGATATCTTTGGCAGAACGTAGGCAAACACTCTCTCTTCCACCCCTTTGAAGGAGGATCTTGGATGCTCAGGCTACCTCTTCACCTTTATTGGGTTTATTCTTTCATTCTTTCATTATTGTTCATCTAGGTTCACCATGAATATGGTGAACTAAACCTTGTATGTTTGTTGGGGAATCAATGTAATCTCTTGAAGCTCTCATATATGGAATTTATGCTTGCATCTTAATCTAAGACTTATGCTTTCTTTCATCATTAGTTAGGGTTTTTCCTCTTTGCTCAATGCGTGCATTGTTTAACTCATTCTATTGCATGATTATTGGTTTTGTCGATACGGACACGTACGGGGAAGTCTAGATCCGGGGAATTTCTCCCAATATTATACTGACAATATTATATTGGTTGTCGTTAAGCTCCTGCGCTCATGAACTAATCATTAGGAATGCTAGGAATTGTATGAATTATTTGATTAGGGAGAAGCCATCTAGAATGGTACTTTAGAGAGTGGCATTAACAATGATGATTTGAATGTTGAATTCCTAAAATGTATGAGAGTGGATGAGATGAAATTGACCCCCAACAACATATTCATTCATATAATCCATTGAAAGTGTTTATCTTTAGTCTTTGCCATTGATCAATTCATGCATACATGTTTAGTTTTCGTCTTGCATAATATAATCCAATTATTTCGTTTGTAAGTCTTAGCTAATCAACAAACCACACAACTAAACTAGGCCGTGAGTCCTTTGGGAAGAACGATACTTGGTCTTACCAAGTTTATTACTTGAACGATTCGGTCATACTTGCCGATTGTGAAACAAGTTTGTGACATCATATTTTGGTGCTTACAAATTTCTCCATCAAGTTTTTGGCGCCGTTGCCGGGGACTCGTGGTTTAACTGGTTAATTTGTGTGATTATTGATTATCTTTGACTTTTTGAATTTCTGTTTTTATTTTTTCTGTTTTTATTTTATTTGATTAGGTCAGATTTTATTTTATTTTATTTTATTTTATCTTTTAGATTAGGTTAGATTTTATTTTTAGATTAGGTTTTATTTTATTCTATCTTATTTGTTCCTATCTTCTAAATTTTTTTATCTTCTGAATTTATATCTTCTTCTATATCTTTTTGTGTTAACAAATCTTTTCTAGGGTTTTGTTTTCTTGTGTATGCAGGAAGCAATTCGGACTAGGAGTAAGAAAACAACAGAACCACTTTTTGAAGGGCTAGACGAGAGTAGAAGGAGGAGAAGAATCAGAACGTCCAGAGAACTTTTCCC
This sequence comes from Vigna angularis, assembly GCF_016808095.1. Taxonomy (NCBI): domain Eukaryota; kingdom Viridiplantae; phylum Streptophyta; class Magnoliopsida; order Fabales; family Fabaceae; genus Vigna; species Vigna angularis. The sequence goes on along the minus strand of NC_068978.1, from coordinate 12,563,377 downwards.
TTCTCCAGAAACTCTCCTACAACCATCACCACAAGGTTCTGTTCACAGCACAAGAAGTATGGAGAATAACAATGCTAGAAGAACTCTTGCAGATTACACTAATATTGCTGGACCTCAACACTTTAACAGCATAGCTAGACCTAGAGTCAATGCAGCCAACATGGAGGTCAAGCCAACATTAATTCAACTGGTGAAGAGTAATCAATTTAATGGGTTATCTCACGAAAGCCCATATGAGCACCTTACAACTTTCAATGAGATCTGCAACACGGTCAAGATTAATGGGGTGCCAGACGAAGCTATCAAACTTAGCTTGTTTCCCTTCTCATTGGGGGGCAATGCTAAGCTTTGGTTAAACTCTTTTCCAGAAGAAAGTTTCACAGAGTGGGAAGCAGTGGTCACAAAATTTCTAAACAAGTACTTTCCACAATCTAAGGTGACCAAAGGCAAGCAAGAGATTTCGTCTTTCAAGCAGGGCATGGAGGAGTCACTTGGACATGCATGGGACAGGTATAAAAGCTTGTTACGTAAAACTCCCACGCATGGTTTTGAAGATCAAGAAGTAGTCCTAACTTTCCTTGGAGGGCTTGGTTCACAAACCAAGATGATGCTGGATGCCTCAGCTGGAGGCAATATCAAATGGAAGACTCCAGAGGAAGCAACTGACATTATTGAAAATATGGCTACAAGTGATAATGAGTTGCACAGTGAGAGAGGAGCTCCTATGCAACAAAAAGGAGTTCTTCATTTACAAACACATGATGCCTTGCTAGCTCAGAACAAAATTCTAACTCAACAGCTGGAGACTTTGACGAAAACTTTGGCTCAATTACCTAAAGAGTTGAAATCTGCTGCACAGGTACAAACCCAGTTATGCGAATTATGTGGAGGTGACCATGTCAATGGTCAATGTGCTTTGCCAATGGAAGCCGTGGAGGATGTTAATTTCATGGCTAATCAATTTCCATACCGTCAAGGGAATTACAATCAAGGGTGGAAACCACATCCAAGCATTGGCCAAGGACAAACTGGGCAAGCTAATCAATATAACAAGCAGCAGCAGCAACCAACCTTGTGGCAACAGTTATCTACGCTTAATGAAAGGCAAACCAGGTTGGAAGAAACTCTTAATCAATTTATACAGAAAACAGAATCTTCTCAAAAGAGCACTGAAGCTGCTATAAAGAATTGGGAGATTCAAATGGGTCAGATTATCAAGCGATTGGAAGAAAGACCAGATAGAAATTTTGGGGCTAATACTGAAGTTAACCCCAGAGAAGAGTGCAAAGTGATAAAGAGTGTTAATGAAGAGATAATTGAGTTAGAAGAAGACGAAACAGAAGAAAGAAGAGAAGTAGAAAGAAAGAATAATTTTCCTTTTCCAATCCATCAAGGGAAACAACTAGACTTCACAGAATTATTCAAAATGGTGGATAATGATGCACCTTGGGAACAAATTCTACAACAGATTACGGTTTACACTAAATCTAATGAAGAAATCTCTACAAAGAAAAGACGTAGAGATGATGAGGCAAAGGAGTGTATAACTGTTAAGCAAGAGTCATTCCCTCCTAAAGCACCAGATCCAGGTAGTTTTTCTATCCCTTGCACTATAGGGAAGAAAAAGGTGAAGAAAGCTCTCCTTGATTTAGGTTCAAGTGTTAACTTGATACCTTACTCTTTACTGGAGCAAATTGGCAATGTTAAAGTGAAACCTGTAAAGGTTAATCTAGTAATGGCCGATGGATCTTCAAAGGAGCCATGTGGGATTGCTGAGGATATTATAGTTTGTGTTGGCAAACTTCAGTTTTTAGCAGACTTTGTGGTGATGAAAATGGAGACTGAGAAGATACCTATCATACTTGGAAGACCGTTTATGAAAACGGCCAGGGCCATCATTGATGTACATGAAGGTATAGTGGTGCTCCAAGACAGAGAGGAGAGAGTGGTGGTGGATGTCTTCAAAGATGAAACACAAGCAAAGGAGGAAGAGGCTAGTTATAAAGCTGCATTTCGAGATGCACCCATGACTAGAAGTCAAGATGAAAATCTTGAGGTTTCAGGTGACCACTGTTTGTTGTTTCAGGTACCCAAGGATGAAGAAGAAACTGGAAAAGGAGAAGAGATTCCTAGGGACTGGAAGAAAAGAGAACCCCAACCTGGCACACCTGTGAGACTCAAGAACAAGTTGTGGGTTGTGAAGGGCTTCAAAGAAAAGGAGATGATAGAGATAGAGTCTCCATATTCTAAAAGAACCAAAACAGTCCAAAGGAAGCAGTTGAGAAGTTGGTGGAAAGATTACATCAACTATACAGAAGATGGAACGTGAACTTTATTGGGTCAAGCTAATGACGTTAAAAGAGCGCTTGCTGGGAGGCAACCCAGTGATTGACAAACTTTTAAATTTTGATTTGGTTTAATTTGTGAATATTATTTTGTGAATATTTTGTTGAATTTAGCATCTACTGAAGGATGCTAGGTGGTTAAGTATCTACTGAAGGATACTAAGTTTGAAACACCTAGTGATGGGTGTTGGTGGATTTTGGGTCAGGCTCGTGACGTTAAACAAGCGCTACCTGGGAGGCAACCCAGTTGATTGATTGTTTTTGTTTGTTTATTTTTAGTTAGGATTTGCATAAGCATTTTTAACATTGAATTGCAGGGAACCTATGAGGGACATGTAGGGAAGGCACGTAGGTCAAGAAAAGAAGGAGGGGAGCACTTCACGAAAGTGCCGCTGAGCGGCAATTACCGCTGAGCGGTACTATCGCTGATGGGCTTAAGTTCCCCTTAGCGGGACCCGAGCCCATTAGGGTATTTTTATACCCCAAGCTGTGTTTTAGGGTTTATTTTCTGGCTTCTCTCTGCACAAACACTTCCACACACATTCTCTTAGGTTTTCCACATTTTTTTTCACTCTTCCCTCTTTAGAAAATCTCTCTTTCACTCACTTTTTCGCTAGTGTGCCATCAAAGTTTGGGGTTGGAAGAGAGCATTCTAGTTTGGAAGCATTCTCATATCATCTAGCATCTCCACCCAAGTAAGTAAAATGCATTTGGTTCATTCTAGGGTTCTTGAATTTGAATGTGATTGTCAAAGCATGAATATTTAGGGGTTTTGATTTCTATGCATGATTTGATGATATATTTGATGTTTGAACCGATTAAACTGCATGATTATGAACTGGAAATATGAAAATTGCATTTGGGTGGAGTTAGGAAAGCTTCAAAACAAGATTTTCAAAAATCTGCAGAGTCACCGCTGAGCGGCACTCTGCCAGATTTGATTTTTCTGGTTTGTTGCGTGGCGCTGGTGGCGCTGAGGGGAAATTCTGGCCCTCAGCGGTGGCTTAGCTTCGAAAGGAGTTGTGTTCTGTGTTTTACTAATGATTAACATCATGTTCTGTGGTTTTGGTTTGTGTTTTGAATGCAGGAATGGCATCCTCTTCAGGAAAGAGATTGAAAACCATGGCAACTAAGAGGAAAGAAAAGGAACCAGAGCAACCCCACTCTAGCAGGTTCCTCTCTAGGAAACATGAGAAACACTTTAGGGTGGTTCAGGACAGGAGACTTCTAATGGAGAGAAAGGTTGGAATGATACCTAACTTTGCTCCTCAATTTGGAGAGCAAGTGTTAGGGAATGATTGGGGAAAGCTAGCCACTTATCCAGCACCTGCCAACATAGCTGTGGTCAAGGAATTCTACACCAATGCAAAGAAGATTGGTGATCATCCAGCTGAGAATTATTTGGGCTATGTCAGAGGCCATGCTATCAGGTTTGATCCTGATTCTATAAACAACTTCCTGGATACTGTGTGGGCTGGTGAGCAATGTTAGTTTGCTCTTAGCATGGAGGAAGGTGCTGACTTTGAGGATGTTGAGAGAGTACTGTGTATACCTGAAGGACACTTCCAAAGGAATAGATCTGGCGCAGTGGTTAACATTAGGAGGACAGATTTGACTCCTCTTGCAAAGTATTGGATGGCATTTTCTCATGCCAACATTCAGCCATGTTCACATGTGTCAGATATCACTCTCAGCAGGGCATTATTCATCTACTGTGCTATCAGAAATTTGAATGTTAATATTGGGCAGGTGATAGCTGATGAGATTAGTGTGTGTGCTAACACCTCAAACAACAAAGCACCACTAGGACATCCTTCTTTGATCACTCACCTTTGCAAGCAAGCTGGGGTGGACACTTCTGTTCCACCATTTGAGAGGCCAAGAAAAGCTATTGATGAGGCTTATTATAGACAGTACTGTGGAGGTGAGGATGCAGCTCAGCCAGTTCCACCACGCCGTGCTCGTAGAGAGAGAGGGCCAGCACAAAGCCAGACATCTGCTGATACACATGAAGCAGAACCATTCCAGATGAGGGACATGTACATGTCTCTTATAGGTGCTCAGTTGCAGTCCATTCACAGAGGGCAGGTGGCCACTGCTGAGATGATAGTGGGGATGTATGATAATCCTCCAGCCCACAGGTGGACTATGGATGAATTCCATAATGTCGTAGCTTGGCCAGAGGAACCAGTATATGGAGGAGGAGCTGGAGCAGCTGAAGCTTCAGCAAGAGATATGGAAGAAGATGAAGCTGAGGAGGAAGATGCATTTGATGAAGAAGAAGATGAGGAGGAAGAGGAAGATACAGAGGACAGCTCAGACTGATGAGGAGCTGAGATAGCATTTACTGATGAATGCTATCATATGATTATGCTTTTGCGGTTTAAGTTTTCTGAACTTATTTGTTTTCGTTTTTAGATTAGGGTTTGATGTACTCTCTTGAAAACCTGGTTTTGTGTGATGGTTTGCTATTAACTGTGATTGTTTGATAAGTAATGCTTGATGATGCTTATTGATTGATTGATGTTGAGATGATGTGCACATTAAATGCTTATACAGGTGATTCACAAGCTTTGTGAACAAATGCAGGATATCATGATTGTGATTGTGAAATTAAGCAGGATGTGTATGTCAAATGTGAATGAGCTTATATGTGAGGTTTTGAGCTCCAGAGTGGTTATTGTTGAATGCTATTACTTTGAAAGCATGAATGATTTTGCCCAGGTTTTCTATGATTGAATCAATTGCTTGTTTGCATCATATGATCAAGGCCGTGTTGTTGAAACCTTTTTTTTTTTGGCCAAATACATAAAATTAGCCTACTAAAAGAGAACACATTATGTTCTATCCTTTGAACCCTTAGCCTTGAACATACACTGAAACCCTTTGATTGAAAATCTTTACCTTGAGTTAAGTAGAAGATCTTGTATGGTATTGTTAAATGTTCAAGTTTGGGGTTGTTGGGAAAACATAAAAAGCATTGAGCTAAGAGCTAAAAAGTAAGAATATGCAAAGAAAAAGAAAAGAAAAAGAAGTAAAGCTCAATGCAATTGCAAAGGTAAAAGAAAGTTGGGAATGAATAAGATGATTGTGTTGTTATGATTCTCTTAACTCAAGGATTTTGCGATCCAGAAAAACCAATTTTCTTGTTAGCCCAGCCACATTATAAGCCATTAAAAAGTCCTTGTGATGATGCATGCTTGTGAATGTTTTTTGATTGTGGTAAAATGAAAGGCAAAGTTGATTCATGTGACATTGTGATAGTGGAGTGAATGAGCGAAACACTTTACCTCTTATACACTTGTGTGTTGAGTGAAACACTTTACCTAGTGAGGAAATATTTCGTAAACACATGAACATCCATGCTTAATTGATTAATCATTCATGAAAAATAGCATTTGTTGGAATTAAATGACTTTGTGAATACTAAAGCATGTGCACATTATGATTGAACTCTTGGTCTTAAGTTTGAGTGAAGTTATTACTTATCTTGAAAAAAGGATTTTGAATGAGTGAACCATCATATGAATTGGTTGGAGATGGAGTTACATTTTGTTTGCTTGAGGACAAGCAAAGTTCTAAGTTTGGGGTTGTGATAACAGTTGAAAAACTGTTATTTTCATGCTTAAAATTGATATTAAAAGCAACCTTTAGACTTAGAAACTAGCTTGAAATCAATGCTTTTATCTATATTTTCAGAAATAAGAGAGCTGGACAGGTTTATGCTTGATTTGAGTGTTTTTGTGCAGGTTTTGAGGTGAATTTAGTGAAAGAAGTAAAGAAGAAGAGAAGTGGAATCATAAAAGGAAGCAAAGAGTGCAAAAAGAGAAGTCGAAGGCACCGCTCAGCGGCAATTTACCGCTGAGCGGCACTCAGGAGGTTGCGGGAGTCACGCTGAGGGGCAAAATGGCCGCTGAGGGGAAGAAACGTGACGCGCACTCACCGCTGAGCGGTATTTACCGCTGAGCGGCACTTTTTGGGCTTGGGCTTTTGTAATCTTTTGTAACTCTAGAATAGTATATAAGGACTTGCACGTCCTAGGGTTAGATATCTTTGGCAGAACGTAGGCAAACACTCTCTCTTCCACCCCTTTGAAGGAGGATCTTGGATGCTCAGGCTACCTCTTCACCTTTATTGGGTTTATTCTTTCATTCTTTCATTATTGTTCATCTAGGTTCACCATGAATATGGTGAACTAAACCTTGTATGTTTGTTGGGGAATCAATGTAATCTCTTGAAGCTCTCATATATGGAATTTATGCTTGCATCTTAATCTAAGACTTATGCTTTCTTTCATCATTAGTTAGGGTTTTTCCTCTTTGCTCAATGCGTGCATTGTTTAACTCATTCTATTGCATGATTATTGGTTTTGTCGATACGGACACGTACGGGGAAGTCTAGATCCGGGGAATTTCTCCCAATATTATACTGACAATATTATATTGGTTGTCGTTAAGCTCCTGCGCTCATGAACTAATCATTAGGAATGCTAGGAATTGTATGAACTATTTGATTAGGGAGAAGCCATCTAGAATGGTACTTTAGAGAGTGGCATTAACAATGATGATTTGAATGTTGAATTCCTAAAATGTATGAGAGTGGATGAGATGAAATTGACCCCCAACAACATATTCATTCATATAATCCATTGAAAGTGTTTATCTTTAGTCTTTGCCATTGATCAATTCATGCATACATGTTTAGTTTTCGTCTTGCATAATATAATCCAATTATTTCGTTTGTAAGTCTTAGCTAATCAACAAACCACACAACTAAACTAGGCCGTGAGTCCTTTGGGAAGAACGATACTTGGTCTTACCAAGTTTATTACTTGAACGATTCGGTCATACTTGCCGATTGTGAAACAAGTTTGTGACATCATATTTTGGTGCTTACAAATTTCTCCATCACAGCCCAAAGTTGATATCCTAGATACTAGATTTAATCTACCATCATGTTTATAACTCAACTTAAACACCACTATGCTTATTTTAACATGAATTTAAACTTACCAAATAAAAAATCACCATTTAATAGCTCACCACCCAAACCTACACAATTTTGATCACATTTTTTTTGTAAATTAAGTGTTCAAACAAATTCTAAATAGCCTAAAAATAAACCTTAAACTTTAGGTTTCCCCATATCCAACTTTTACCTTAAAATATCGCTTATCAAAACTCTTTTCTAGACCAAAATCAATCTACAAATCTACTAATTTGCTACTCCCAATTCAACTTCAATTTTCCACCAATTAATATACCAAAAGAACAACATCAAATGTTCAAGCAAGTACCAATTTACAATTATACACAACAATATTCATCAATACGCAACATTCACTCATCAAGACTCAAATATCACTCAAAATCATCTAAATTGTTAACATATTCAACCAAACATCAATCTCACAACCTATTAAACATGAATTCATACTTCTTAACATGAAGTTAAATCAATTAATAGCTTCCCTTACACGAGGGAAAGCTCAAACAGCTCTAAAACACAAACAACCTCTGTCTCAGCTCAAATAATTCTAGTTGTACCTACAAACCACTAAATTATGATCAGGGTAAAACCCTAAGGAAAACTGATTGACAAGAAACTAGAAGGGAAGATTGAACGACACATGCGGCAAGACTAACTTGCATGTGTCTTAAAATAGCTAAACAAAGAAAAAATTAACTTACTCTATAAAGAAAACCGATCGAGTAAAGTTGAAGATCTCACTATCATGATCACCTATACACTTCCTACGATTCAGGGAATAAAAAACTTAAGGAGAAGAAAGAGAAGGGATAAAGAAAAAGTTCTAAAAATTATATGTGTTTTAGATAATAAGACGTGTTTCTATTTATATAATCAAATATTTTAACATTAAAATATTTTAGTCTTATTACTTTTAAAAATTTGTCAACTCTAATATTTAATTTAAAATAATTATTTAATTTCTCCGCTGGCCTATTTTAATTTTATGTATCACGTCAATTTTTCGAACAACTCCATCCATTAAATTTATATAACTAAATTTCAAAATTAAAACTTAATCAAAATTTTCTTTTAAATGAAATTATTTAAACATCAAGTTGCAAACATAATTAACTTTTTATTATAACAAAACAAATTCCTAAAATAAAAATACTTTAATTACAATAAAATAGATTATTTTCAAAAGGCCGATGAGTAACCGATTTCTCAAAAGGACTTTGAAAAACAAAGCTAGAATGTTGACAATAAGTTTTTCTTAATTCTCCATATCAACATGATTTTGTATTATTTAGATAAACAAATGGAGATGTGTTATAGGATAAATTTTTATTATTTTTATGATATTAAAATGGTGTCTATTTTTTTTTTTATGTTACTTTAATAGAGGTTAAACAAAAACTATTCTTAAGTTTTAAATCATACATGAAACATAAATTTTAGTAAAATTATCTATACAAAATATATGTAGAGGAAGGAAAACATTCTAATTATATCTTTCTTTTTTTCTTAATAAATTACCATGACAACATTGGAATTTTCTAAAATTACATTTACATTTTCTTTGCATTTAATTCTGAAATGAATGACGTTTATCTTACTGCATTAGAGGGGTTAGAGATAGTGCTGTCAAAATGAGTTGTAACCCGCAAGCCAACCCGGCTCACCACGGGTTTGAGCCGGATTGGGTTTGAAAAAAATGTAATTTTTTATGCGGGCTAGTTTTTAACTCGGCTCACTGGGTTGAACCCGTGGTGAGTCGGGTTGGCTCACCAACCCACCTAATTTAATTTAGTTATTTATTATTTTGTGTTTCAATATTATTAGCTAACATTTTTTTTATTATATTGTAGATGGTGATAAAGAAAAAAATGTTTCAAGAGAGAAAACTATCATAAATTTATCTATTCAAGACTCTAATATTATAAATGAAAAAAGTGATACAAAAATTATCAATATTAAAAACTTATTTGTTCGTCTTTTGTACATGTTTTTGGATTTGTATGATACTTTTTTTTTTATTTTGAGTTGTCTTTCGAGTTTAATATCATTTTAGTGTAACATTTATTTAGATTTGAATTAAAAAGAATTGTAATTTTTTTATTTAAAAAGAACTTATAATTAAATGAGACAGTGAGCCAACCCGTTTAACCTACCAACCCGTGGTGGGTCGGGCTGGATTCGAATTTTTTCAGCTTTCTAATAAGTGAGTCGGATTGGGTTGGCTCACTAAGTGACCAACCTGTGGTGAGTCAGGCCAGATCAAGCCGGATTACCCGTTTTAACAGCTCTAGTTAGAGAGTTAAGTCTTGAGCGTGGAATTTCAAGCTATATATATATATATATATATATATATATATATATATATATATATATATATATATATATAGGGGTTTGCTAACGCGCGTATGCCTGTTTTTCAGTTGGTACGTTTTAGCAATGTGTACCGGGTTTTAGTAGACAAAAATATCCTTATATATCATGGATTCTAAGTTTTAAGGTTAAGGGTATTTTAATAATTTTCATTCTCAAAACTAAAAAAAAAAAAGAAACCCCCAAACCCTTACTCACCTCTCTCATTCCTCTCAATCCTTTCTCTTTCATCTTTCTCACTCCAATTTTTTCTTTGTCATCTTACTGTAGCCCCAATTGAAAAAATCAAAAACACTTGCCGTTAAACAATCTTACAAAAAAATGATTTTATAATGAGTTTTCATCTTATAATTTTTGTCTTATCTAATTTTATCCAATTTTCACAAGCATAAATGAATTGGTAATTGACCTGGAAAAAAATCAGAAATACTCGTTGTTAAACAATTTCTTACAAAAAATGATTTTATAATGAGTTTTTATTTTATGATTTTTGTCTTATCTAATTTTATCTAATTTTCACAAGCATAATGACATCAAAGGAATTGGTAATTGACCTTGAAAAAATCAGAAACACTCATTGTTAAACAATTTCTTACAAAAAATGACTTTATAATGAGTTTTCATTTTATAATTTTTGTCGTATATAATTTTATCTAATTTTCACATCCAAAAGAATTAGTAATTGGCCTGGAAGATTTTTTTAGAAATGATGATTCAGCAGATGATGAAATTATAGAGGTTAGTGAAGATGGTGAAATTGAAGATATCTTGAATGAACATTTGCCTGAAAGTGAATATGTTAATGACTCAACTCTTTACAAAGGCAAATTGTTTAAAGGCAAATGTTTCTGATTTTTTTCAATTGGAACTACAGTAGGGATGACAGAGAAAATGTTGAAGTGAGAAAGATGAAAGAGAAAGGGTTGAGAGGAATGAGAGAGGTGAGTAAGGGTTTGGGGGGTTTTTTTTTTTTTTTCTAGTTTTGAGAATGAAAATTATTAAAATACCCTTAACCTTAAAACTTAGAATCCATGATATATAAGGATATTTTTGTCTATTAAAACCCGGTACACATTGCTAAAACGTACCAACTGAAAAACAGCCGTACGCGCGTTAGCAAACCCCATGTATATATATATATATATATATATATATATATATATATATATATATATATATATATATATATATAAAAGATCTCATTCAACAAAGAAGCTGATGGATTCACTGATACAAGAACAGACACAATATCTCGATCTTCCTAAATATATAGATGTGAGAAACAACATTATTTGTCTAAGTTTAGCAAACTAGTATTTTAATAATTTTCATTCTCAAAACTAAAAAAAAAAAGAAACTCCGCAAACCCTTACTCACCTCTCTCATTCCTTTCAACCCTTTCTCTTTCATCTCTCTCATTCCAACATTTTCTCTCTCATAGCCCCAACTGAAAAAAAAAATCAGAAACATTCATTATTAAACAATTTCTTACTAAAAATGATTTTATAATGAATTTTCATTTTATAATTTTTGTGTTATCTAATTTTATCTAATTTTCACAAGCATAGGAATTGGTAATTGGCTTGGAAAAAATCAGAAACACTCGTTGTTAAACAATTTCTTACAAAATATGATTTTATAATGAGTTTTCATTTTATAATTTTTGTCTTATCCAATTTTGACAAGCATAATGACATCGAAAAAAATTGGTAATTGGCCTTGAAAAAATCAGAAATACTCACGGTTAAACAATTTCTTAAATAAATGATTTTATAATGAGTTTTCATTTTATAATTTTTGTCTTATCTAATTTTCACAAGCATAATGACATATGAAAAACTCACTGTTAAACAATTTCTTACAAAAAAATGATTTTATAATGAGTTTTCATTTTATAATTTTTGTCTTATCTAATTTTATCTAATTTTCACAAGCATAGGAATTGGTAATTGGCTTGGAAAAAAATCAGAAATACTCGCTGTTAAACAATTTCTTCCAAAAAATGATTTTATAATGAGTTTTCATTTTATAATTTTTGTCTTATCTAATTTTTACAAGCATAATGACATTCAAAGAAATTGGTAATTGGCCTGGAAAAAATCAGAAATACTCACGGTTAAACAATTTCTTGAATAAATGATTTTATAATGAGTTTTCATTTTATAATTTTTGTCTTATCTAATTTTCACAAGCATAATGACATATGAAAAACTCACTGTTAAACAATTTCTTACAAAAAAATGATTTTATAATGAGTTTTCATTTTATAATTTTTGTCTTATCTAATTTTCACAAGCATAGGAATTGGTAATTGGCTTGGAAAAAATCAGAAACACTCGCTGTTAAACAATTTCTTCCAAAAAATGATTTTATAATGAGTTTTCATTTTATAATTTTTGTCTTATCTAATTTTTACAAGCATAATGACATCCAAAGAAATTGGTAATTGGCCTGGAAAAAATTAGAAATACTCACGGTTAAACAATTTCTTAAATAAATGATTTTATAATGAGTTTTCATTTTATAATTTTTGTCTTATCTAATTTTCACAAACATAATGACATATGAAAAACTCGCTGTTAAACAATTTCTTACAAAAAAATGATTTTATAATGAGTTTTCATTTTATAATTTTTGTCTTATCTAATTTTATCTAATTTTCACAAGCATAGGAATTAGTAATTGGCTTGGAAAAAATCAGAAACACTCGCTGTTAAACAATTTCTTCCAAAAAATGATTTTATAATGAGTTTTCATTTTATAATTTTTGTCTTATCTAATTTTTACAAGCATAATGACATCCAAAGAAATTAGTAATTGGCTTGGAAAAAATCAGAAATACTCACGGTTAAACAATTTCTTAAATAAATGATTTTATAATGAGTTTTCATTTTATAATTTTTGTCTTATCTAATTTTCACAAGCATAATGACATATGAAAAACTCACTGTTAAACAATTTCTTACAAAAAAATGATTTTATAATGAGTTTTCATTTTATAATTTTTGTCTTATCTAATTTTCACAAGCATAGGAATTGGTAATTGGCTTGGAAAAAATCAGAAGCACTCGCTGTTAAACAATTTCTTCCAAAAAATGATTTTATAATGAGTTTTCATTTTATAATTTTTGTCTTATCTAATTTTTACACGCATAATGACATCCAAAGAAATTGGTAATTGGCCTGGAAAAAATCAGAAATACTCACGGTTAAACAATTTCTTAAATAAATGATTTTATAATGAGTTTTCATTTTATAATTTTTGTCTTATCTAATTTTCACAAGCATAATGACATATGAAAAACTCGTTGTTAAACAATTTCTTACAAAAAAATGATTTTATAATGAGTTTTCATTTTATAATTTTTGTCTTATCTAATTTTATCTAATTTTCACAAGCATAGGAATTGGTAATTGGCTTGGAAAAAATCAGAAACACTCGCTGTTAAACAATTTCTTTCAAAAAATGATTTTATAATGAGTTTTCATTTTATAATTTTTGTCTTATCTAATTTTTACAAGCATAATGACATCCAAAGAAATTGGTAATTGGCCTGGAAAAAATCAGAAATACTCACGGTTAAACAATTTCTTAAATAAATGATTTTATAATGAGTTTTCATTTTATAATTTTTGTCTTATCTAAGTTTCACAAGAATAATGACATATGAAAGAATTGGTAATTGGCCTAGAGGATCTTTTTTTAGAGATGATGATTCAACATCTACAAATGATGAAATTAGAGAGGTTAGTGAAGATGATGAAATTGAAGAGATCTTGAATGAACATTTGTCTGAAGGAGAATATGTCAATGACTTAACTCTTTACAAAGGCAAATTGTTTAACAACGAATGTTTCTAATTTTTTCACTTGGGGCTACAGTAGGGTGACAGAGAAAATGTTAGAGTGAGAGAGATGAAAGAGAAAGGGTTGAGAGAAATGAGGGAGGTAAGTAATGGTTTGGGGGTTTCTGGTTTTTTTATTTTATTTTTGAGAATGAAATTATTCAAATACCCTTAACCTTAAAACTTAGAATCCATGATATATAAGGGTATTTTTGTTTACTAAAACCCGATACACATTGCTAAAATGTACCAACTGAAAAACAGGCGTACGCGCGTTAGCAAGCCCATATATATATATATATATATATATATATATATATATATATATTGTAATAACCTAGAAAACAGAGTATTAGAGTTGGTAGATGTTTTAAAATAATGAAATTGATTATTTTATTTTAAAATAAATGAATAATAAAAATAGAATTTTCTAAACTCATCTTGTTCCTTAAAATATTGTCTATCTCTCTAAAACTCTTTCTCCTTGTTTCTTCTCACTTCTTTCTAAGAATTCTGACTCCTAAGTAATCTATTTGACGCTCAGGAGATGTCTAATCGATCACGACGATGAAGTCTACATTTCTAGCCGATCAATTTCTTTTATAGAGCTAGTAAGTTTTTATTCCTTTTTCCTCCCTCATTCCTAATTTGTTTTTGGAAGAATCAAGTGTTGTTGCATGTGTAATCGTGTTTCTCCTACTCATTCTTAGTTAATCTAAATTCCTAAGGACTCTGTTCGCTTCCAATTTGTGGTTTCGTAGGTTCGTATAAAAATTCTTTGTGTTTCAAGTAATAGGTGAGGTGTCATTAGAATTGGGTTGTTCATTGTGAGGTAAGGGAAGCTAGAACTGACTTAGATTATGTTTTTCGTACTAAAATAGTATTTATAAGAACAATATGATGAATTAGATGCAATTGTGATAGTAGTGTAGTATTTTCTAGGTTTAAATTATGATAGTTGGTAATATGATGTGTATATAATTGTAATAGTGTGAAATTGATGTTCTATGTTGTCATGAATGTGTGTGATGAAGTTGTGTTGTTGTTTGAAACTGAATTCAAAGTGGTTGTGATGAGAAATGGTTAAATTCTTGAGTTTTAAGCCTAAAAAGAGGGGGGGGGGGAGGGGAGGTTGCATGTGAGTTTGAGAATTTGGAGCTGATGTGAAGAAACTACTGTCTAGGTGCTATCATGAGATAAATTGAGACCTATTGGAAGTATATTGTGATTGAAATCTGATATGTAAAGAAAAGTTAGTTCGTAGTTGAAGATGAGAAGTGTTTTAAGTGTAAAAAGGGGGTTTTGAGTGGTGAGATTTTGAAACAATGAATGTAAACTGTTTTGGGTGGTTAGAGGTCTGCTATTAGATCTATTAGGACTTATCTAGACCGTTAAATGAGAAAAATATGGTTTATAATGCTTAGGGTCATCTTAGGGTGAGTTATTAGGTGTTTTTAGTTCAAATTGGGGTTTTATAGGGTGTAAACTTGAAATAAGCAAGTTGTGACCAATTTGGGGTGTTGTAGTGTGATATATGGTGTGTTTGAACTTGGTTATACAATTTGGAAACTAATATGGAAGTTAGGAAGTGTAGAATTAAGTTTGGGTAGTTTAGAGAAGTGATTTTGGTTTCAAGGGGTCATTTTGAGTTAGAGTGATGATTCCAGAGGTATTTCAAAGTTGTGGGATAAGTGAGTGAAGTGATCCAAAAAGTGAAAAGTTGTGCTGATAGCACCTGAGCGCCCAAACAGGGTGCTAAGGTGCTAAGTGCCAGCTTTTTAGTGCCTGAGCGCCACCTTGTATGCTTTCATATATATTTTTTATGTGTTCTATGATGATGTGAGTTGGACTGTTTCTTGTTCTTTGAGGGATGATCAGTGATGTTATATATGATAACATGTAATGTAAATGAGAATGGATGTATATATATGGATTTAATTGGTTTTCAAAGTTGTATAAAGAGTTCCAATAAGGAATTTCTTGTTGATGGTTACACGTGTTTAGTGTATGAATCTATGGAATTAAGTACTGGAGTTTATCGTGACACTTTAATGATCACTTATTCTCAAGTAGAGAGGGGGTGAGACATGTGGTGAGAGTAGTGAAAAGTTTTTGTCTAGGGGCTTACCTTGACCAAAGACCGGTATAAGAATTAACCTTGTATGATAGCTTGAATTAAGCAGCAGTATTACCAATACAAGTGCATAAACTACCATAGTTCGACATTAATACTTTATCTGAATGAGTCAAGTCTAGATGTATTCAAATGTGTTTTATGTATGAATGTATATATCTATTGAAATTGCTTTTTGGTGTGATGTATTCAATGTTCTAAGATGATTTTGTTTACTCTAGCTTACCCTGCTTGTTTTCTTTATGCTTGTATTATATGATCTTGTTCGTACATCGACTATGATCATCTGATCGGTGTGAGTAGAGGGTGAGAAACTTCTCTAGAGCAAACATTAAATGAAGGAGATGCTAATGTTTAGTAGCATTAATTTGTAGTTTTGTATATAGTTTTGATTAGCAATGTTGCAAATAAAGTTTTAAATTTATAGTTATGTATGTGATTATAAATAACTTTATTTTTCAACATATGTCAATTGTTCTCGTTTTATTATGTGATGGATCTTTTATATTTTTATACTATATTTTGGGAGGTTATATATATATATATATATATATATATATATATATATATATATATATATATATATATATATATATATATATATATATATATATAAGATTTATAAAACTTATTTAATTGTTTTTACTTAAGATTATTATTCAATAAGATTAAACAAAACATACAAAATATTTAAATTTAAATATTCAAAATTATAAGTCAAAGTAAATTAAGTATCTAATAATATTAATTTAGAATGATATATAGTTTTTAATAAAACTTAACTAAATAAATTCATCAAAGATCTTATTTGATAAGATTAGTAAAATCAAATAAATATTTAAACTAAAAAATATATAAATTATCCAAAATTCTAAGTCAACTAAATTAAATATGTAATAATATTAATTTAAATAATTTAATATATATATATATATATATATATATATATATACTATACCCTGGTGACCAATCGGCTAAGGAGAATCTGGAGCAAAAACAGGCAACTGACCTGTTGTCAGTCAAACACTAATCAGGAAAGGTAAATATCATTAATGGCCAATTAATACATTTAATGGTCATATTGAATGCGGATATACGCTATTTATAAGTGATTGGCAGGTTGTGTTGTCTAAAAATATATTGCACTAATGGTTAATAAATGGACTTGGCTATCACAAGTCCTATAAATATACAGTTGGTATCCAGGTACAGGGATCTTAATCTATTACAATAAAATATATACTTCTTTATGAAACATATCTGACTTGAGCGTCGGAGTGTGTTATGCAGGTCAACCACCCATCGAAGTGGATCGCGTTCTCGGAGAGGATTGAAGATCAAAAGAGAACAGAGCAAGGAAGAACGACCGACCCTCGGACCAATTCAACCGAAACATTTTGGCTCCCACCGTAGGGCCGAGCGGCATCCCACTGAAACCACAAGGAACCAAGACGAACGATCGGTGTACACATCGCTACTTCGAAACGAATAAATTAAACGTATAAGTATTAAAGCTTTATAAGAATACACTTTTTCTCATGTCAAAATTTATGACACTTCTACGAGATGTTTAGCAGTTTCAGGCTTTGAGATAACAACCTTGAGTTCTTTTAGATTGACCTTCTTCAATGACTTGAGAATGGTGTTTTCTTCTCCTTGGTTTTTGTTGTTATGTTTTATTAATTCAATATCATATTATTCAAGATTAATTTATCCAGGAGCAGAGTCCAATAACACACCCAATATACATATATTATTCAAGATTTATTCTATATGCACTTTTCATGATTGATATGCACACTTTTCTTAATAAAGTTGCAGGGAGAAAAACCAAAGGTTCTGCAACCCTTCTCGCAAATCATCAATGTTAATTTTTCCATTATTACCTGTATCCATCAGATTATCTACATTTAGTGAAAAAAAGCAAAGGGGAGCAGCCGCTTTCTTTACCTCCATTCACGACAACCTAGCAGCGTCACACCTCCCTTTGGCCGATCAAGAGCGTCGCCGACAACACAAGTCGTCACAATAGTCCTTGCCAGTCACTATCGAGACGTCATCAACGCCAAGCTCCTTGATTAGGCCGCTTCCAGACCCTTCTCGTCAATGACCGAAACATCAAGGGTGACAACACTGATATAAAAGTTTGAAGGTTTTACTTTTCCTTTAATGTATTTTTTGCTTTAACCAATTTTTTCTGAGTAAAAAGAAGAGCGATTGAAGTAATGAAAATGGGCAACGACACGCTTCCACATTGGAGCCAATATCCGGCGGCAATTATCGTGGCCCGACCAACCACCACTTCAAAGCCATCTCCAATATTTCTCTACGCGTCTAACAAAACTCAGGGAACGCTCTTCGAGAGTTCTTGGTCCTAAACCGAGCGGTGAGGAACGTTCTTCACGAACTCTCACTCTCGTCCAACAAAACCCAAGGAACGCTCTCCGAGAGCTCCTGGTCCTAAACCGAGCGGTGAGGAACGTTCTCCACAAACTCTCACTCTCGTCACCAAAACCCAGGGAACGCTCTCTAAGAGCTCCTGGTCCTAAATCGAGTGGTGAGAAACGTTCTCCACGAACTCTCACTCTCGTCCACAAAACCCAGGGAACGCTCTCCAAGAGCTCTTGGTCCTAAACCGAGCGGTGAGGAACGTTCTCCAAGAACTCTCACTCTCGTCCAACAAAACCCATGGAACGCTCTCCAAGAGCTCCTGGTCCTAAACCTAGCGATGAAGACCATTCTTCGTGAACTATCACACTCGTCGCAATCTGAGCAACATCCCTATGATTCCACGAGGAACTAGACGTGCGCTCGGTCTCGACATCAGAAGGTTTAGTCCTACGTACTTTCAACCTTGGCAGGTTCCGCTTTTCATTATAATTTATAAATTATAATATATTTGTTTATCTCATATTTTTGTGAGTAAAAATATCCTGCTCTGGAATGTTCAGTCCTACGTTCAACCTTGATAGGTTCCACTTTTGATTATAATTTATAAATTATAATATATTTGTTTAACTCATATTTTTGTGAGTAAAAATAATCTGCACAGGAAGGTTCACTCCTACGTTCAACCTTGACAAGTTCCACTTTTGATTATAATTTATAAATTATAAATATATTTGTTTAACTCATTTTTGTGAGTAAAAATATTTTGAACAGGAAGGTTCACTCCTACGTTCAACTTGACAGGTTCCACTTTTCATTATAATTTATAAATTATAATATATTTGTTTACCTCATATTTTTGTGAGTAAAAAGATCCTGCAGAGGAAGATTCAGTCCTACGTTCAACCTTATCAGGAAGGTCCAGACTTAGTTCAACCATGGTCTTCCAGTGACCAGCTCACCAGCAATCCTGGGCGGCCAAGTGATCAGTTCACTTGTGTCTTCTAGTGATCTACTCACTAGCAATCCCAGGCGGCCATACAAAGACATTCAACTATGGTCTTCTAGTGACTAGCTCACTAGCAATCCTGGGCGGCCAAGTGATCAACTCACTTGTGTCTTCTAGTGATCTACTACCTAGCAATCTCGAACGGCCATACGAAGACATTCAACTATGGTCTTCTAGTGACCAGCTCAAACCGCTCCTACCACGACTCAACTACAAAAAGTTAAACCCCTTCGCACCTGCAAATAGCTGCTCGGGGCTTGGGGGGCTTAATGTACTATACCGTGGTGACCAATCGACTAAGGAGAATCTGGAGCCAAAACAGGCAATTGACCGGCTGTTAGTCAAAATCTAATCAGGAAAGGTAAATATCATTAATGGCCAATTAATATATTTAATGGCCATATTGAATGCGGATATACGTTATTTATGAGTGATTGACAGGTTGTATTGTTTAAAAATATATTGCACTAATGGTTAATCAATGGACATGACTATCACAAGTCCTATAAATATACCGTTGGTATCCAGGTACATGGATCTTAATCTATTACAATAAAATATAGACCTCTTTATGAAACATATCTGACTTGAGCGTCGGAGTGTCTTCTGCAGGTCAACCACCCATCGAAGTGGATCGCGTTCTTGGAAAGGATTGAAGATCAAAAGAGAGCAGAGCAAGAAAGGACGACCGACCCTCAGACTAATTCAACCGAAACAATATATATTAATAAAATATAACTGAAAAAAATGAGTAGACAAAGACAACGTCTTAACGACTAAGGTAAGATTGCACCCATATTTAATCATAAACATTCAAAGTGACAACAACTCTAAAAGATACTTACTTGAACATTGCCTTTGCAGCTACCCATCGGTCGAAGATCGAGAATCCAAGTGTTGGAAGTAGAGGACGACCCAAGTATAGGACCGAAGAGACGAAGAACGAGATTGCTAACTTTGGAGTGTCATCTACGGGTTGTATGGTTTCTCCTTCCTTGCAAGAACTTTCAGTTCATCGTTGATAAACTCAATGTCTCCATTTATATCTTAGACTTTCCTTCATTTCATACTTTACAAATTTCAAAGTGCGACTGTCCATTATTCACTCAGTGTTGAAAATGGCTAAGGAACACGCACCATGTGCATGTAAGTGTGTTGCACAAGTTATTTTGAAAATTATGCTTTGTTTTTTTTAATAGAAGTATATTTAAACGAGGTAAAAATATATATAATTTTAAGCTTTGATTTATAACGGAAATTTATCCTTTATTTCAGTTTTTTTAATTGAAGTTTACTATTCCTATATATTTTTTTTGAAAAAATAATAATAATTTTTTTCCATCTTCATAAATTTTCCATCATAGAATTACTGTAAAATCATTGTGCTTCACATCAACAAACAGAGCTACATATACCTTTCTCACTTTCACATTGAACAAAAGAAATTAAAAAAATATTTTTATTAAGAAAAAAGAATTATGAAATAGAAAAAAAAAATACAAGATGAAAGAACGAATTTCTAACCGCTTTTGAAATGGGAAGAAAAGGGATGGTCGTAGTGACAACGCGACAACACAGTTCTCGTTAGCTACAAGGAAAGAGAGAGGATGAGTGATGGCAAAAATGGCAGCACGGTTCACGTTTGGCGACGAGGAAGGAAGCAAAGTGACTCTTGTAGTGGAGAATTGATACAGCGACGCAAATGAAATGTTTTTGGTAGAAATGTAATTTTAACCCTTGTAGACGAATACGCCTCGAGGCCTATAGCTTTCCAAATATATTTACAAAAATGCCACTAATGGCATTTTTAAAATTATTTAGAAAACAATAGTCTTCGGTTCTTTAAGGAACCGAAACATATACCAATATAGGCTTCGGTATCGAAGTTTATAGTTGTGCAAAATTTTCAAAAATGCTATCGCGTTTTGAAAGATTCTGTTTTTATTAAAAAACTTAAACATATTAAGCGAAGTCGTAAGTTATTTTTGCAGAGTAGTGATTGTTAGATAAACTTAAATGAAACATATTTTTCACTTGTCACAAAGTCTTAAGTTAAACACCTAAAGTAGCCACCAAAGTTAGCAACGTCACCTTTCACCTCCTTGTCATCATAGTTTATAAATAGACACACAAATGCAAGGAAAAAACACACCACGGTGAAGAAAGAAACCGTAGAAGAGAAAGAGGGAAAGCCAAAGGTTGTGTGTAAGAAAAATAATGAGAAAGGGTCTATTGTGTGAGTGTGAGAAAAAGAGAGAGTTTTTTGTATACCATTCGAGATGATGAGATTCTATTGGAAGATCCTTAGAGATTGAGAGAAACACTTTGTAATCCTAGTTTTATACTAGAGATATGTTTATTTGACAATGTCCCATGATTTTTCCTGAGAGGGTTTTCCACATAAAAATTTTGGTGTCTTCATCTTCAATACTCTTTCATTTTTACGCTTCCATATAGTTTCCATTTTGCGTTCATAGAAGATAGAACAAGTACCACTGTTTTCCAACACCAATTACTTATAGGAAACTGCTTCCTGTCTCTTGGAAAATTTAAAACATAGGTACTTTTACACATAATAATGGTTTAGTTTACTTTTTATTTACATATTTATAGTAACTTGTCGTGAGTCCTGATGATTTCTCAATTGAAGTCATCATGAGTCCTGGCGACTTTCTAATTAAAGTCATTATTAGTCTGACTTGTTCATAAAATTTTGTAAAGGTGAAGTCGTCATGACTCATGATGATTTCTTTGTAAATATTTTCAATGAAAGTCGTCAAAAGTGGTGACGAATTTCAATTTGAACGAGACAACTTTAGATTTATACTTAATCAAAGTTTATACAACTAAAGCCATCATAAGTCAGGACAACTTTGGTTCACTATGAATCGAAAGTTGTCATTACTCCTAACGACTTTCATTTCAATTGAAAATCATCATTATTTTTGGCGACTTTCGTTCAACGTATTTACAAAGAAGTTGTCATAAGCCATGACGACTTGATCTTTTCAAAATGTTATGAAGAAATCGTCAAGACTTATGACGATTTCAATTAAAAAGTCATCAAGACTCATGACGACTTACCTAAATTAGTAAATAAAAAGTCAACTACTCCATATTTGTAAATTATGGAGTAAAATATCCCATTTTTGAAAATTTACCCTATAACTCAATGTAACTAGTTATTAAGCAATCAATGCACTTTTCCATCAACATACCATACACTCATCTTACTCGTTCCTTTATTCTATTTTGCTCAGATATGGTCGCTTCAAACATATGGAGATTTTATGTTGACTAAAAAAAAGTGAGTTCATTGTATATAAATTGATGTTAATCTCCTCTTATGATAGATTTGATAAAGTTTTACAAAGGAAAAAAGAAGTAGTTAATAAAGTTGTAATTACATAAACATACTATTTATAAATAGTCTTAATAGGAGGTGAGCAAAAAGTTTTGTTTTTGGGAATGAGTGATTCTTCCTACACCTCACTGCCTTCATCCTGCACTCCCAATTTTACTTCTTTGCACTTTATTTAACAAAAAGTCAAAACTTAATTAATGAATTTATTTTTGTTAACCACCAACCATTTTCCTAACTGCCAACCACAAAAATATCTTTTGGGTATAAACCCTCAGGTGCGCCCTGTTCTTCGTTTTCACTGTAGCAAGCATTGTTATTATACTAACCTAATAAAATAAAACCTAATAAAATAAATATATACTAACCTAATAAAAAAATTAAAAAACCTAATAAAAAAATCCATAAACCGCACTTTGAAATCCGGCAAACAACTAACGCACTTCCATGTGCGGTTAGTCTGTCGCCGCAGATCGAAATGCGGTGGTACTCTGTCCTTTCCGCAGATCGAACTGTGGTTTGCGCTTTCCGCAGATCGTTTGCTTTCCGCAGATCGAAATGCGGTTCTATTTGCACCTTTCCGCACTTCCAACTGCGGACGTCTCTGACCGCAACTCCAATGACGTTTAAGCTCTCCGGCGAACGAACGAACCGAACCGGCGCACGAAGCGAACACCCAAGCACATAGGCACATGCATATGACAGCAAACAAAACAAAGTAGATGCAATGGTACTAACCTGGACGCCAGAGATCTGTGAGGCCACGACAGGACGAACGCAAAGCGTGGTAAGGACGAACGCAAAAGGGACGAACGCAGAGTCTTGGCACGAAGGACGAACGCTTGCACAAGAGGGAGGGCGGAGACAAAATACAGTGGTGGTAGAGGATACGGGGGAGAGAAGAATGGCGGAGGAAGACGGAGAGAAAAAGAGGGAGGGGTGATTTGGAAAGGGGGTGTAGGGTTTGAGTTTGAAATGCGGCAGGGAAGAGTTAAAGTTTTAGTCAAACTTTTTAAAAATCAATTTTGACTTGCAAAGGCTATACTTGGAATTAAATTATATTTTGGAGATGCAGGACGAAGTGCGTGAGGTGCAGGGAAAATCACTCTTTGAGAATTGTTGGAAAAGGAGGTTAAGACCTCTCGAAAGACCTTAGTTTGTTGTACATTGTTGTTACATGTTCCTACTACATTGGTAGAGCAGTTTTGTTCATAATAAACATACAAGAATTGGCTGATTTATCTGTAATTTTGAATTTTTATCATTTTATTAAGTCATTTTTATAAAATTAAATTAGATCTAAAATCAAATCAATTTTTTAAAATTAAATTAGATCAAAAGTCGACTAATATTGGTCTTCCTTAGTTCTATTTTTCCGAAACACGGTCCCTTGAGACATCTTTCCATTGGTCTTACGGCATATAATTCAAACAATTTGGACAGTACAAGTGGTATGACATTTCAAACGTGATCATGTTGAATTCAGTTCATCTTAATTATTACACATGTAAGTCTGAATTGTTAAGAGCTTATGGTGTTATTTAAGGAAATGGAGAAATTGCAAAGAAAGTTTGAACATTGGAGTGTTGGACTAACCCATTGGGCACTGTGATAAATACCAAGTCTCAGGAATGATAAGTTGATGAGTAACCAAATAACTATGAGAAGAAGATCTGAGTGCAGTTTATTAGTTATTGCGCTGATCTTTGTTACTTGCTATTTTTCCTTGTTCCCACTTTCTAATTCTTCATCCTTGGATGAAGAAAGACAGGCCTTGCTCAAGAGTGGTTGGTGGAATGATTACAGAAATGTTTCAAACCATTGTTATTGGGCTAGTGTTCTATGTGATGAAGCCGGAAGTGTTACTTCGATCGGCTTATCTTCTCTGCTCCCTTTCACAATTCCTCCAATGCAAGAACTGCAAAACTTGAATGTGACTGCCTTTCCCAATTTGCAGTTTCTGGATTTGAATGGAATGGGTCTGAGGGGAAGCATCCCTGCAGAAATTGGCACACTTACAAAGCTCACCTATCTTGATTTGTCTGACAATAGCCTCCAAGGTAAGCTACCATCTAAAGCCCTTTCAAATCTCACTCAACTTGTTCGTCTCGATTTTTCTGGAAATTCTCTTAGTGGTTTCATTCCAATGTCATTGGGTGAATTGAAGAACTTGGTTTATCTCAACCTTGATTCAAACCTTTTTACAGGCCATATTCCATCAGAATTAGGGAATTTGACAAATCTAACCCAATTACACCTCTCGAACAATTTTCTCTCTGGTTCAATCCCTCCTACATTAGGTCTACTCAAGAATTTGACAGATCTCAACCTAGAGTCTAACCAATTGCAAGGTCATATACCTGTTGAGCTACAGAATTTGTCCAGTTTGGTTGCTCTACGTCTTTCTCAAAATAATCTCTCTGGTTTAATACCTCCAAAACTTTTTCAAATGGACAAAATGCTCACTTTGTACATCTCATCGAATCAATTATCTGGTTCAATTCCATGGGAGACTATGAAATGTCCCTCCATTTCAGTGATTGGTTTAAGCCACAATAGATTAAATGGAAGCATAACTTCTCAAATTGCTTGTGTGAATGACCTTGATCTTAGCCACAATTTTTTTGTTGGTGAGATTCCATCTCTTTTGGGAATGAAATCAATACTGGATAAGTTGGATCTTAGTTATAATAATTTCTCTGGTAAACTTCGCAGGGAACTTGCCCATCTATCAAATATAAACCTTTCATACAATTCTTTTGACTTTTCACCAGATCCTGACTTCAAGTTACACTCACCAGATTATTGTTCTTTTCCAAGACACTCGCTGATCAGTAACAACCTGTTAGGTTCCTTTATGCAAGGAACCGAACAGCAGCAAATAATACTCACACACTTAACAGTATAAGAAATATGTATGTATATGTATTGATATTTCTTCTGTAATGATAAGAAAAGATGAATACAGGTATCTCACTCTCCCCCAAGGAAGCCTCCCTTCCTCCACTGGCCAAGAGGTCCAGTCTTAATTCCAAAATCATAATCCCCTACCTCTCTCAAATCATTTGTTATTTATACTCTCTCTCTCTTCTAACAAACTCACCCTCTCTCCTCTAACTGATTTCCCCTCTACCCGCCACTAACTCTTTCTTCTTTTATTCCTCCTCATATACACTTTTAATGGTCTAACATTACCCTCCTCCCCAAGATCAACCTTGTCCTCAAGGTTGAAATCAGGGAACTGCTGTCGAATGTATTGTTCCTCTTCCCAAGTAGCTCCATCCAACCCACCGTCTTGCCATTGTATTAGAACTTGGGGAATTTCCTCTCCTTGTTGCAGCTGGTTTCTGCGCTCTAATACCTTTAGAGGTGTGTACATAAGGTTGTCAACCTGCAGTTCAGTGGGAAGCTGCCCTTCTACCGAATGATCCCCTATAGCTAGCTTCAATTGGGAAACATGAAAAACAGGGTGGATTCTTGATGTTGTAGGTAACTGCAAGCGAAAAACAACTGGTCCTAATTGTTTCTCCACCAAAAATGGTCCATAATACCGTGCAGAAAGTTTTGGGTGTAAGCGTGTGGGCATAGAAGTTTGTCTATGAGGCCGGATTTTCAAGAATACCCAATCTCCCTCCTTGATCTTGGTGTCCATTCTCTTCCTGTTGGCATAGTGGGTCATCTGATCTTGAGCTTTGGCCAGATGATATTTAAGTTGTGTCAAAGCCTCATCTCTTGTTTGTAAGTCCTGTGCAACGGCTTCCACCACTGTTTCTCCAGGAATGAAACGTGTGAGAGTTGGAGGGGGTCTTCCATACACAGTTTCAAAAGGTGTGCATTTTGAAGCTCCTTGGTAACTAGTATTGTACCAATATTCCGCCCAAGGCAAGACTGTACTCCAATTTTTTGGTTGTTCAGAACTAAAACAACGCAAATACGTTCCCAGCACCCTATTCAGCACCTCCGTTTGGCCATCTGACTCTGGATGATAAGCAGTACTCATGTTCAACTGAGTTCCCTGCAGGCGAAAAATCTCTTGCCAAAAAACACTCATGAATGTTGAGTCGCGATCACTTACAATGGTCATGGGTATCCCGTGAAGCCGAATCACTTCCTTCACCAACAATGCAGCGATGGATCTGGCTGTATAAGGGTGTTTGACTGGGATGAAATGGCCATATTTACTAAGTCTGTCCACTACCACCAATATAGTATCAAACCCCTGAGATTTGAGTAATTTTACAATGAAATCCATACTAATCTCCTCCCAAATGGCTTTGGGTATTGGCAAAGGCTGCAACAATCCTTGGGGAGAAGTTGCCAAGTATTTATGTTGTTGGCATATGAGACATGCAGCCACAAAATCTGTAACAGTTTTCTTCATTCCTATCCAATGCAAAGATTGGGCCACCCGTCTATAGGTTCTGTAAACCCCAGAATGCCCTCCCGTGACACTACTATGGAATTCAGCCAACAAGCGAGGGATCCAAACAGATTTTGCTGATAATACAAGTTTCCCCTTGTAATGTAATCTTCCATGTTCCAACGTATAAGCTGGATGAGAGTTAGGGTCTACCCTTAATTCCTCCAACACTTTCTGCAAACTCTCATCTTTTTCCACCTCCTCCATGAGCTCTTGAAATTCAAGCCAATATGGTCGTGATATCATCCGTAGCATCTTATCTGTTTCCTCCTCCTCCATGCCTTTTCTGGATAACCCATCCGCCACATGATTGGAAGCACCTGTCCTATATTTGATTTCAAATTCGTACCCCAAAAGTTTAGCTAGCCAATTTTGTTGACTTTGAGTTGTGATGCGTTGTTCCAGTAAATAACGCAAACTCTTCTGATCAGTAAAAACAACAAACTTCTAACCCAATAGATACGGCCTCCAATGTTGTATAGCAAGCACAAGTGCCATTAATTCCTTCTCATAAATGGACTTGGTTAAGGAAGAGTCAGATAACGCCTTACTAAAGAAGGCTATGGGTCTGTTTTTCTGGGACAAAACAGCCCCAACGCCTGTACCCGAAGCATCACATTCTACAACAAAGGGTTGCTCAAAATCAGGGAGAATCAACACTGGAGCTGTAGTCCCTGCCTCTTTAAGCTTCTGCAGTGCCATGGCCCCCTCTTTAGACCATTTAAACATTCTTTTTTTCAACAAATCAGTAAGGGGTTTAGCCATTTTTCCATAATCTCTAATGAACCTGCGATAATACCCAGTTAATCCAAGGAACCCTCTTAACTCCTTGATGTTTCTAGGTTCTGGCCATTCCAAGACAGCTGACACCTTCTCCCTGCCCATCTCCACCCCTGCTGTCGATATCTTGTGCCCCAAATATCTCACTTGTCTTCTCCCAAATTCACACTTTTTTTTGTTTGCAAAAAATTCATGTTCAGCCAAGACTTTTAAGGCTTGAGTGAGGTGTTGAGAATGCTCCTCCCAAGTCTTGCTATAGATAAGTATATCGTCAAAAAATACTAACACGAACCTCCTCAATAGCGGCCTTAAAATTGAATTCATCATGTCCTGGAATGTGGCTGGTGCATTTGTTAATCCAAAGGGCATCACAAGGAATTCATAATGCCCTTGATGTGTCCGAAAAGCAGTTTTTGGAATGTCTTCCCTCTTCATTCTTATCTGATGATACCCAGCCTTTAAATCAATTTTAGAAAAATATGACGCACCTTGAAGTTCATCCAACAGCTCCTCAATGACTGGAATGGGATATTTATCAGCCACTGTTACTCTGTTTAATGCCCTATAATCCACACAAAACCTCAACTTCCATCCTTCTTTTTTTACCAATATTACAGGACTAGAGTAGGGACTGTTACTGGGCCTAATAATGCCCAAATTCAACATCTCTTCCACCTGACGCTCTATCTCAGCTTTCATTCCATGGGGGTACCTGTATGGCCTCACATTGACGGCCTCACTACCCTCTTTTAAAGGGATTCTGTGATCCACTCTCCTCTCGGGTGGGAGGCCTTGGGGACTCGGAATACCCCTTCAAAAGCACTCAGAATTTGTTCCAGCTCTACCTCCTCCTCTTGCATTAAGCCACTCTCTTCCGTCTTCTCATTCACCAATTCTGTTTGGCTTAAGCTCCATACTAAAGACAACATTTCAATCCCTTTTTCTTTTATAAGAGCTTCAGGAGTCACCACCCTACGTGTCAATGATGGATCCCCCTTTACCTCCACTTCTCTTCCTCCATGCGCCACCTTCATGATGAGCTGTCCCCAATCTACTTTGATCTCTCCTAGGGAGGATAACCAGGTCATTCCCAATATTATGTCCACACCGCCTAATTCAAAGAGATACAACTTATCTCTAACTTCTAAGTTTTCTAATAACACTGAGACTCCTGTGCAATACCCGCTGGTTTCTTTCCTTTGTCCATCCCCTAAACACACTTTATAAGGGCGTGTGTCGGTGCATTCCAGACCCAGCTCTTCCACCAATCGAGTGGATATAAAACTATGGGTAGCTCCACTGTCAATAAGCACCAGAACTCTCTTCCCTTGCACCCAACCTTGCAGTTTCATCGTGTTCGATTGCGAGAGGCCACCCGCGGACAAACCCGACAACTCCATAGCCTTCTGTTCTACTTCGACACTTGCCTCCGCTTCTTCATCTTCATCCTCCTCCGCCAATATCATCACCCGCATGCTCCGTTCAGCGCAACGATGACCTGGACTGTAAGGTCCGCCGTAGTGGAAACAACGTCCTTCTTCTCGCCGCTTCATGTATTCTTGATAAGGCAGGGTCCGAATGCCTCGTCCCGCGGTTCCTCCTCCACTGTTACCAGCCTTCGAAGCCATAGTATTCACACTAACGTCCTTCTTCATTCCTTGCCCTCCGTCGCCATTCACCGTTCCCTCTGACGGTCCGCGAAACGTTTCTGTCCTCGCCACCGTCCCTGAACTCGTGGAATATCTTCCCCACGTCGCTCCGCCTCTTCCTCCCACTCCACTACTTCCTCGCGACGTCCATCCCACTTGTTCGATGTCCCTAGCTCTCTCCATCGCCGTCAACAAATCGCGTGGGTCATGCGGTCTCACAGCGTTTCGTAATCCCTCCTACAAACCCGCGAAAAAATATCCCAGCAATTGGTCTTCGGTTACTCCGGTCGCCTGCGCCACGAGTACCTCGAACTCCTGGATATACTCATCGACGCCCCCTCTCTGTCGCACCGCGGCCAACTTCTCAAAGACGGTTCCCCTAATTAATCCGCCGAACCTCCTCGTCAACGCCTCCGTGAACGCCTTCCATGTTGGATGTCGGGTTTTCTTCCGCCAGAAGCGGAACCAGTAGTTAGCGCTTCCGTCCATGCAGATATACACTAACTTCATCTTCTCTTTCTCCATCACTCCTTGGATGTCAAAAAATTTCTCAGCCTTCGCTATCCATCCCGTTGGATCAGTACCTTCAAACGTTGGAAGCTCAACTCGCTTCATCCAACTGCGTTGTACGTCGTTTCGGTCCTCCTCCGATTCTTCATCAGAGCTCTCTGTCGACCTTCGTTCTCGATCACCCTGGACGGAATTTCGACTCCCCTCAGAACTCCTATCGCGGGTTCTAGAACGTCTTCCGAGGGCTCGTCGAAACTCGAGAGTCATTGCTCGCATTTCTGCCTTCAACTCCTCCATTGTCGACTCCACAGCCACCATTCGCCCCTCCATTCTTCTCCGATCACGCGCACTCCTCTTCCCTCCGAAATGATCCGGCAGGTCGGACCAAATCTGTTAGGTTCCTTTATGCAAGGAACCGAACAACAACAAATAATACTCACACACACTCAACAGTATAAGAAATATGTATGTATATGTATTGATATTTCCTCTGTAATGATAAGAAAAGATGAATACAGGTATCTCACTCTTCCCCAAGGAAGCCTCCCTTCCTCCACTGGCCAAGAGGTCCAGTCTTAATTCCAAAATCATAATCCCCTACCTCTCTCAAACCATTTGTTATTTATACTCTCTCTCTCTCTTCTAACAAACTCACCCTCTCTCCTCTAACTGATTTCCCCTCTACCCGCCACTAACTCTCTCTTCTTTTATTCCTTCTCATATACACTTTTAATGGTCTAACACAACCCACCAGATTTTGCTTTGTGCTTTAGTTCCCTCCAAACTAATTCTCAGACTAGTGAAGTTAATCTTAGCATTGAAATTGCTCTTCCCATCATCTTCACCCTTCTTGTTGTAATCCTTCTATCTCTATATTTAACAAGACGCAAGTCTAGAATCAAATTTGATGCAAGCTTATCGAAAAATGGAGACTTGTTTTCTATATGGAATTATGATGGTAAAATTGCATTTGAAGATATCATTAAAGCAACAGAAGACTTTGACATCAAATACTGCATTGGGACTGGTGCATATGGCAGCGTTTATAGAGCCCAATTACCGACTGGAAAGATTGTTGCACTGAAGAAACTTCACCGAATTGAATCTCAAAATCCATCTTTCAATAAAAGTTTTCAAAATGAGGTGAAGATGTTAACAAAAATCCGTCATAGAAACATTGTAAAGCTTCATGGCTTTTGCCTACACAATCGGTACATGTTTCTTATCTATCAATACATGGAAAGAAGTAGCTTATTTTATATGTTGAATGATGATGTGGAAGCTGGTGAGTTGAATTGGAGTGCAAGGGTGAATATCATTAAAGGAATGGCATATGCTTTGTGCTACATACATGCATCATGATTGTACCCCACCAATTCTTCATCGGGATGTAACAAGTAGCAATGTTCTACTAAACTCACAATTAGAGGCTTTTGTTTCAGATTTTGGCACAGCTAGACTCCTTGATCCAGATTCTTCAAATCAAACCTTGGTAGTTGGTACATATGGCTACATTGCCCCAGGTGAAGTTCAATTTTCTATTATAATCAACTTCCTAAAGTTAATTTAGTGACATAGTTTGAGAAGCTGAGATAACTTATTTCTACTTTTTGTTCACTACAGAGCTTGCACATATACATTGATTGTCACAGAAAAATGTGATGTTTACAGTTTCGGAGTGGTAACTTTGGAAACATTAGTAGGAAGACATCCTGGAGATTTGATCTCAGCCTTATCAAACTCAACTACTCAAAACATGTTATTGAAAGACATCCTAGATGCACGAATTCCTCTTCCTAACTCTCGAAAAGATGCTGAAGATATAATGCTTGCTGCAACAATAGCATTAAGATGTTTGTGTTTGAAACCAAAGTTCAGGCCATCAATGCAAGAGGTGGTTGGAGAGCTCTGTAATTTCAAATTGTTGACACCTTTTTCGTTCAGTGAGATTTTGATCCATCAGTTGATGACTCCAAAAGAACAAGATGCACAAGTCTAAGCCATCTTAAACATCTTCTTTAGACTAGATTGCACTGAAAAAGAGCTAGTTAGTTTTTTTTACATATATTTCAACCATATTGTAATTAAAGTCACAACTATAGAGCTGTGTAGTATAGCTACGTTCATAATGTGAATAAAAGGAAAAATACAGATTATATATCCTTTAAAAAAAATTATTCTAGTTGAAAAAGCGTAATTCTTCTTCAAGAGATATATGTGATAACCAACTACACCACTTGCTAGAATTTTTCAATTAATGTTTTTGTCATAAATAATAAATAATTTATTCCTGAAAATATATTGTACTAACTAGCAAGTTAGTTTCTTGAAGTAAAAGCTTTATAAAATGTCCCTAAATTAAAAAAATGTCAGCCACACGTAAAATGATATGTGCTTGTGAGATTCATGCATGTTGGATATTAAATGAGATGGTGTATATAAATTATGGATGTATTGAAAAAAGTCTTTTACTTGAGAACTATGGAAGAATAATTAATTGAAACTTTCTTTTCTTTTTCCGGAACAAATCATGCTAATGTTTCACTGTTAATATACTTATAATATCATGAAAATCGTATGTTTTTATTAAATGACCTCTTCTGAGTATTTCTAAAGATAACATTGACGTCTTTAAATTTATTCACTTATTTATTAACTAAAGGATTTTTCTATAATTTTATTCACGTGACAATCATTAAAACCTCGATTGAATGTTTAAGATGAATAACATATGATTTAGACTTTTTTTTTTTACCATAAATTATCTTAGTTTTTATATATGTTTCAGTTCTACATAACTTGTATCTTTCTTCTACATAGAAAAATATAATGAATCTTAACATTGTATCTATTTAAATTTTTAGAAAGATCATTTATAACATAAAATAACATTATATGTAACTTGAAAGTGTTTTATTGACATCAATCAAACACTTTTATTCCTTCTCCCATACAAGTTTTAACTTATTTATTGAAGGACTTAAGTAAACATATAATTTCTTGATGTCTAAAATGATCATAATAACATAATATATCTATGTTTCATTTAAAAGCAATATGGAAGATTTTAAGTTACCAATAAAATATGCTATAAATTTCGGTTATGATTTAAGTTATGTAAATTATTCCTGCTATAATACCTTTGAAAATTATTGAAAAAGACAATCAATTTTCTTCCATTGAAAAAAATCATCTGAATATCGAAGTTATCTATCATTTTGTTTTTGTCGTTTGCACGGAACTTAGATATTTTGCATCATGTTACTAGCAAACAATTGATTCAACATTGGAATCATTCGAATATATGATAAAATTTCACTAAAACTTAACGAGAGATTGGATATATTATATACATATTAATCATGTAAAGAAAAATTAATATGTCTAAATTATCAAATTGAACCAATCAATATTTAATAAAACAAGTAATATTATATTAGATCTCAAATATAAAACCAAGATTAATAAATTATAACTTTAATATAAAAAAATTACAATTCGTTATATATATATATATATATATATATATATATATATATATATATATATATATATATATATCATGAAAATTCTTTAATAACCAATTTTAGTGACAAAAATAATTAGTTAGTGACCATTTTATAAACTAAAAATTATTAATAAATATAAATTGTTTTAAAAAATTATACTTAGTCTCTAAATTGGTAACTAAAATATTTTTATTATAGGTTAATTTTTAAATTGGTCACTAATATTAATTACCAAAGTTTTGACTACCAAAGTAATTGATCTTTAATTAAAAAATTGTTCTTTAAATATAATTTTGTCACTAAAATTAGTTACTATTTAAAAATTCTCTCTCTCTCTCTCTCTCTCTCTCTATATATATATATATATATATATATATATATATATATATATATATATATATATATAAAAGTTGAACATTAATATCAATTGCTTTTGAACTTTTCGTAAAAATGTATTGTATTCTCCTCTTTGACAAAAAATTATAATAGAAACAAATATGTTAAACAATTACATTCTCTGTATAACAAACCTTATATTTGAGTCTCAATTTCAACATAAAATAGAGATTAAATATGTGATGAACATTGCTAACATTATCACCATTTTTATATCAATTTTTTCTTTTATAAATTTTAAGCACTTCATAGAAGCCAATAACTTAGTCAAGAACCATGTAAATATGCGATATCAACTTTATTTATTTATATGTTCAAGCTAAACTTCATTGTTACAATTTATGTTGTCTTCGTTAGATGACACTACACAAAATTTTACATTAACAATTTTTAATTAATCTCAAAATCTTGTATAGTGATTTGAGTTTAAAAGAGACATCATGTCCACTAATTTTTATTAGATTTTGGTTAGACGACGAAAAATATGTCAAATTCTTGCATAATTTTATTATGTATCTAGATTTTGGATCAGTAACACTGTTCATGGAATAAAATCAAGGATTTTATGTCACTCTTACTCTTTAGTTCTTAACTAAAAGTTTCAATACGCCTAAAATTATCACATTTATTAAGGTCAAAGATAAGTTATAAACAACATTTTCTCTTAACCAATTAAAACATATTTTTAAGACAAGAATCGTAACGAAAGTTTAAAACTTCAAAATAAACTATATAATACAATAGTTAATCATATCAATGTTATATGAAAATACTCAAAGTTAAACATTAACTTAGTCTGATGATATAATGAAAGAAGGTCTTAAGTCATTCATATTCCTTAATCCTCAAATAAAACCGAAGATATTATTAGCTGATATTTTTTTTATTATTATTATCTGAGGGATATTTTATCGAGTTTTTACATCTAGAAACCAACTTGCTAGTATTAAATATTTTCAGGAATAAACTATTGATTCAAATACATTAATTGAAAAACTCGAACATGTGGTGTCGTGGTGTAGTTGGTTATCACGTCAGTCTAATACACTGAAGGTCTCCGGTTCGAGTCCGGGCGACGCCAATTTTCTGTTTTATGTTTGATTTTCTTCATTTCTTATTCTAAAACAAATCCTAGGAAAAGTAACTCTCTCGTCTTAATTTCTCTTCCTATAATTTGCTTCCTTCTTTTGGTGTTACTTCCAATATTATATTCAACAAGATGTAAATTTAAGTCCAAAATTGAAGGAACTTCAAGAGAGAATCAGAATTGTTTTGTATATGGAACTTAAATTGCTTTTAAAGACAGAAGACTGTGACATGAAGTACTATATTCATGAATGCATGTCTAAACTTTTCAGAGGGTGTTCTTCAAGTTATGGAATCTTTGTCTTCCACAGAAATTTCATCAAACTGTGTCCCCCACAGTTTTAACGACTGCTATTCTTTTTCTTTTAAGGGAAAAGTAAACCATAGAACTAATATAATGATGGCAAATCAAGCACAATGATTACATGAAAGAGTTACACAACTCCAAAGAGAAAAAAAAAGAAAAATTAAGAGGTGAGCAAAATTTACCTACATTTTTAGATCTAGTCTATAATAGTTTAAATTTAAATTGTTTTAAGTTCATTTAATGGATTTATCCTAAATCTAAATACATATTTTTGAATTTTAAATTCAATTCACTTAAATCAATTTAGATGGATATTTTTTGAATTTTGAAAAACCAAATCCTAATTTACTTTCTTGGACTTGGACTAAATCTACATTGAATTATTTTTTGGATTTTGAAAATCTACATCTTAATCCAATTAATTAGATTTGGGTCATATTTATTTTGAATCTTTTTTAGATTTTGAAAATCTAAAATCAAAATGTGTCTAAGTCGAGTCAAGATAGTTAAAGATCAGGCCAAACGTCAACCTGAGTTGGTCTTGACCGAGCGTCGACTTGAGTCATGATCAGTTCTAGTTGATCTCAACTAAAGATCAACTCTCATTTGTTTCAGTCAAATGTTAGTTCAAGTCGACCTAGACTAAACGTCGGTCCTAACCAAAAGGTGGCCCACACTGGTCCCGGTAGAAGGTCGGCACAAGTTGAGCCTGACCAAAGGTTGGTCCAACTCGCACTAGTACAAAAACAGCGTACAACATCGAATATTTTTGGCTTTTAACGACGCATTCGAGTTCGACGTCATAGCGGGAGACGTAAGTTTGACGTCAAATACCTAGACCGACGTTACTCTTTTATATCCACGTCAAGTTCAACAGAGTTTGACGTCTAATATCTGAATAAATAGTTACATTTAAGGGAAGATTTGGCGTCAAACGTATGGGAACGAGACGTAAAGTTGACGTCCAATAGAAAGAGGTATGATGTAACGTTGACGTCGATTTATGTGGAACGACGTTACTTGTTGTTTAAAGACACGTCGAATTGTAGAGAGTGTGACGTCTAATATTTGAATAAATATTTATATTTGAAGCAAGATTTGACGTCATTTGTAAGGGGGAATTGACGTAAAGTTGACGTCGAGTAGGAAGAGTTGGACGTAACGTTGACGTCGAAGTACACAGATCGACGTCACTTTTTGTTTATGTACACGTCGATTAACAAAGAGAAGGACATCTAATATTTGAATAATATTTATATTTAAAGGAATTTTTGAAGTCGAACATGTTGATGACGAACGTTACCCCCGCTGAGCCGTAGAGATTCTCACCCAGCGTTGCATTTTTATGATATATCCACTATATTATATGAACGTCATTCAGTGCATTGTTCGACGTTAAGATATAATATGAACGTCGAGCGGTGTAGAATTCGACGTCACATGCAGTGTTTTTTTTTAATTTGGTTCGTTTTAGCTCATTTAACCATACCTGAAATACAGAAACCAGTTTTGGAGGCAGTGTGCTTAATATGTTTTCCAGATGATGAGGCCATACTTGCACCACAATCAAACATAACACATTCCACCAATGAGTCATCTATAATCTCAATTCATTCAACACATACTCACTAGTGCTTACAAACATTCTTTGGATTGCTCATATACAATTCACACTCTCAACATAACACTTCCATCATAAGCATCTTAAATTTAAACATTCACTCAACATCAAGATCTTTTTTCCAACGTTGAGGGCCAATTAGGGGGCCCTCAACGGCACCTGCACACAACCAAAATCACCAAAACACAAAATAACCAACATGAACCAGCCGCGCTTGCGCTGAGCGCTAGTCAGTGGCCCTCAACGCCACACCAGAATGCACATCATGACCTTAGCTGGCCAAAGACTGTTACCAATAAGGAGTATTGGTAAATCTTGAAGAAAATTGTTTTGATGATGTTGCAAGAAGTTTTAGTTGAAGAAGTTATTAGAATTATTTAAAAGCAATTTGTAGAAATTAAATATAGTAGGAAAGTCTTGTAAACTTTGTAAAACTTGCATTTTTAACTGCAATAATCGATTATGGAATGGCAATAATCGATTATCACAAATAATCGATTATCACCTCATATAATCGATTATCACATTTTTGAAAAACCTGTAACGGACTTGAATAATCGATTATCACTTACAAAAAGATAATGTTGTTGAACAGCTGGCTATATATTGGGTTTCTATGAAGTTCAAAAAGAGATTGTTGTTGAACAGAAGCTCTTGCAGAATACTGTTTGTCAGAGGAAGCTCTCAGAAGCTATAGTTCAAGTTCCCTTGCTTGGTCTCGTGAACAAGAGACGCTCACGTTTCGTGTGTCGATAGTCGGAGCAAGCTCTCTTCGAGTTAGCAAGGTGCTCTGCCTGGTCTTGTGAATAGGAGAAGCTCGCGTTTCGTTTGTTGATAGTCGGAGCGGTTCTCTTCGAGTTGGCAGAGTGTTCTTCTTCCGGTTCATTCGTCGAAGGAAGGTTTATTTATCTGTTTTATTCACTATTTGTTGTAATCTGTGAAACATCTTTTTAGTGGAACTGTTAATCACTTTTTATAGTGATTAACGACTGGATGTAGATCCTGTTGAATCGAACCAGTA
Source organism: Vigna angularis (assembly GCF_016808095.1). Taxonomy (NCBI): domain Eukaryota; kingdom Viridiplantae; phylum Streptophyta; class Magnoliopsida; order Fabales; family Fabaceae; genus Vigna; species Vigna angularis. Next base: position 12,525,637 of record NC_068978.1, on the reverse strand, counting down.
TAAAAATTACTCGTGTGATTTTCTACTCCCTACATTTTTTATCTTTTATGCATATCAACTGTTCGATAAATTTTCTGAAAGAAAATTGATTTTCTAAAAACAGACCAATTTATTTTAAAAAGGTGACCGAACACGCATTCTGCTACTCTAAGCTTTATTCCGCTGCGTTACACTCTGTCTGGTACCAATCAACAAAGACTCCACAAAAATGCTTTCCACAGTGCAATAATCATCCATAATCCATCCAGCAACAATTTATTCAACAGAACCAACAACATGTCATGCATAATCATAAAAAATCAAAGCTATCAAGAGTAAAAATTGAAAATGCAAGATGCTTACTTGAGTGGAGTTCAAATCTTTTGAAAAATGCACAAAGAGCTTGTGAAAACTTAGAGCTTCTATGAACACTAGCTTCCACAGACCAAGAACCCCAAACTTAATGAATGGAATGAAACAAAGAGAGTAGAAATGGTGATTTTTAGTGAAGGGATGAATGGGGGGAAGTGGTAAAGAACCCTAATCAAAGCTCTTTGGTGGCTGGAAAATGTGGGAGTGAGAAGTGAGGGAGAAATCGTGCTCTTTAGGGTGAAAAAAGTGAAATGGGCCTATTGACGCTGAGCTTTAAAAGGCCCAAGGAAACGTAACAACGTCGCTGGCTCTCAGCGCCCTCCTGAGGGGCGCTCAGCACGATGCAGTGATTTTACTCCCCTTTTTTCTTTCTTGCCTTATGTGTTTTTAGGTAGGAGCCCTCAGTTTCAACCCTTAATTTTTCAGATCTTTGCTCTTTCAAACTTTCCACTTTCCAACTCAAGCTTAACATCTCACACTTCAAATAATTAACACTCGATGCACATCATAACCATACATCCACACAAACATCCCTAATGCAACTAAATAACAAACACACAAAATCAAATAAAAATAAAAGTTTTCAAAAACACTGGGTTGCCTCCCAGCAAGCGCTTGTTTAACGTCAGGAGCCTGACACCATAATGTTCAATTTAAAGCCTTGATGTCGATGTTCCTCTTGCTTTCATCACACCAACTTATCTCCAACAACTTCCTGATGGCAACCTCCTTGGCTATGTTGGGCCAAAGCTAGGAAATGTGCATGGAGGGATGCTCCTTGGATGAATGGTGCGAAAATGTGATGGTAAATGGTCCAAGGATGATGAGCTAATGTATGAATGGTGTAGAAGCTCAAAGCCTCTAGGAGATATGGTGGTGGTGGTGTAGTGTTTGGTGGCTCCAAGAGAGGTTAGGCCAACTCAAGGAGGAAGGTGACTAGAGGGGCCTCATGGATTGCTCTATCTTGATCTAAGATGAGTAGTATGGCCAAAAATGGGCAGCATAACATTACTCAACATCAAATATAAAATACAAGGGTGGAGACACCTCTATTTATAGGCCAAAGGTGTCTCCTTCTAACCCTAAAAGCATGATCTCCCACCTTTGCTCTCATTCGCCAAAAATGAGGCCTTCTAAGGAGTGGACAAGTGTCCACAAATCCTCTCCAATGATGGGAGGTGATAACGGTTGAAAAACCGTTATTTTTATACTTAATTTTGATATTAAAAACAAACTTTATGACTTAGAAACTAGCTTGGAATCATGTTTTTACTTAAGTTTTGGAAATAAGAAAGTTTGATGGGTTTAATGCTTGGTTTTCCTTGTTTTGGCAGGAATTAAGATGAATTAGATGAAAGAAGTTGAAGTAGTAAGGAGCTGGACTCAGGAAAGGAAGTAAAAGTGCACAAAACAAGAGCCGCAGTCACCGCTGAGCGTAACTTACCGCTAAGCGGCATTCTGAAGCACCGCAGTCACCGCTGAGGGCCAAAACTGCAGCTGAGCATCATCTTGAAGAGCCGCACTTACCGCTGAGCGCCAAAAGTGCCGCTGAGCGCCAATTAATTGGGCTTGGGCCTATTTTCTATAATTTTTAATAAACTATATAAGGGTTTAGTCGACCTAGGGTTGGGATCTTTGGACAGAAAGAGGTGAAATCACACTTTCTTCACCTCTTGGGGGTGGATTTTGGATGCAGAAGCTCATTTCTTCAAATTCTAGGGTTCTATCTTTCATTCTTTTCATTATTTTCATCTAGTTTCACCATGTCTATGGTGAACTAAATCTCCATTGTTGTTGGGGAACCGATATAATCCTTTGAAACTCTCATGTATTGAATTGGTTCTATATTTTTAATGCTTTGCTTCATTAATTGTTAGGGTTTTTCTTCTACACTATATGCATGCTTTGTTTAACTCATTCAATTGCATGATCATTGATGTTATCTATATGGACACATATAGGTAAATCTAGAACTGGGGAAATTCTCCCGGAAGCAATATTACCTAGACATAGAAATAGGAGGATCGATTGCCTTTAAGCTTCTGTACGAATGTAATGCATGAATAATTGCTAGGGAGACAAGACATTGTAAACTAGTGATTAGGAGTAGGCTTTCTTCACCGAGACATCAGGTTTAAGGTAAGTTAGAAAGTGACATTAACATTAATGAAGAAAGATGAATTCATGAATACATGAGAGTGGATAGGATAAGTCAGAAACCCCAACAACATCATCATTCCATATTTTACATCAATCTCTTTTGCTTCTTTCAATCCAATTGATCAAAAACTTGCATTCATGTTTATTTTCCGCAATTCAAACACAATGATTTCATTTACAAGTCTAATTTAATCAAGAAATCACATAACTGTCTAGGTCGTGAGTACTTTGGGAAACGATACTTGGTCTTACCATTTTATTATTACTTGATACGATTCGGTACACTTGTCGAGTGTTAACAAGTTTTTGGCGCCGCTTCCGGGGACTCGTGGTTTAACTATTCTATTTGTGTGATTATTGATTAGCTTTGACTTGATTGTTATCTTTTTATCTTTTTATTTTATCTTTTTATGTTTTTATCATTTTATCCTTTTAGTTTATCTTTTATATCTTTCTGTGCTAACAAATGTTTTATAGGGCTTTGTACCTAATGCTTGTAGGATGCAATTCGGACAAGAATTTTACTATATGGGGACTCAATTCTACCGAGGTAATCTCAACCACTGGAGGGAATCTCACTCAAGCATGGATCAACATCAATTTGGGCAAGCTGCCAGACAATTTGAGAGACTACCACAACAATAATGGCAGCAACAAAGCTCTCTATCAGAAAGAATGGCAAAGATGGGTGACGCCCTTCAACAATTTATGCAAGAGTCCATCTCCACTCAGAAAAGCATTAAAGCATCATTCAAAAGGATGGAGATGCAGATTGGTCACTTAATTGAGAGATTGGAAGATTTTGGGGTTGATACTGAAGTTAACCCTAGGGAGGAATGTCAAGCCATTATCACTGGAAGTGAAAAGACTTTAGATGAGAAAAAGGTAGAGAGAAACGAAAAAGAAGAGTTGAGTGAAAAAGATAAAGATGTAGAGAAAGAAAGAGAAGTGGTTGAGAGAAAAAAAAGAAAGAAAATTTGTGTGAAGATGAAGAAAGTGAGTGGAAAAAGAGAAGGAAAAAAGAAAGTGAGGGAAAAGAAAAAGAGGACGAGAGGAGAAAAAAAAGAATCATATGAAAAACCCCTTCCTCATCCAAAGAAGTATCATAGGAAGGAGAGGGAATTTGAGCGCTTTTTGAAAATCTTCAAGAAATTGGAGATTAAAGTTCCTATGATTGAGACATTGAAACAAGTTCCTGGTTTTATCAAATTCCTGAAGAAATTTAGCAGAAAGAAGAAGAAAAAAAGAATATCCAAAAAGGAGAACACCAACATTGAAGATGGAACATGAGCTTTATTGGGTCAAGCTAGTGACGTTAAAAGAGCGCTTACTGGGAGGCACCCCAGTGATTTGAGAACATTAATTTCTTTGAATTTATTTATTTTGGTGATGTAATTTGAAACTTTGGAACATTGTTATATTTGGGTTTAGCATCTACTAATGGATGCTAGGTTGGTGAGTATTTACTGAAGGATATCAGAAGGTACACCTACTGAAGGGTGATGGTAAGATTTGCACCTACTGATGGGTGCTGGAGGATTTTGGGTCAGGCTCGTGACGTTAAACAAGCGCTACCTGGGAGGCAACCCAATTGATTGAATTTATCTTTCTTTGTTTGTTTTGATTCTGCTCTAGTTGCATTATAGCGATTGAATGTTTGGGAGATGTGAGAGACTAAATGTATTGGGTAAGTGAGAGGCATTGGTAAAGGACACCTAGGGCAAGCTAGGAAGAAGGAGACTTGGTGCCGCGAATGCCGCTCAACGGTAATTACCGCTGAGCGCAAATGCTGCAGTTTTGCTGACTGGTCTTGTTTTAATTGGGCTCAGCGGGATTTGGCCCATTAGGTCTCTTTTATATCCTAGGGTGCGTCTTGGCCGCCACTTTCAGATCTCCCTCTTCCCGCACACTCTCAAGCACTCTCCAAAGAGTTCTCTACACTTTTTCCTTCTTCCCCCTTCATAAAATCTCTCTTTAAATCACTTTTGCATCAAGTTTCCATCCAAGTTTGGGGTTTGGTGAGAGCATTGCTGTTAGGGGCTGATTTTTGCACATTCCTAGAGCATTCTACACATATTCAACATCTCCTCCCAAGTAAGTACAAGCATTTTACATTCTAGGGTTTTTGAAAGCATGAGTTCGTATGAACATGGTTGTCTAAGCATGATTCTTGAGGGATTTTGATTTTTATGCATGATTAAATGAATTAATCGTTGTTTGGACCGATTAAATTGCTTGATTTGGGTCTGGAACTAGGAAGAATGCATGTGGGTGGAGATTAGAAGCATTTTTGGGTGATTTTGAAAAATCTACAGAATCACCGCTCAATAGAAATTTCCCCTTAGCGCGATTCCTGCAAAATGGTGTTTTGAGTCTGTTTTGCTTGCTGGTTCTATGCACAGGTTACGCTGAGGGGTTCTGTTTGCCCTCAGCGGTGATAGGAAGGTTTTTAAGGAGTTTTTTGTGGATTACTAATGCTTAACAATGTGTCGTGTGGTTTTGGGAATTGTGTTTGATGTAGGAATGACCTCCTCATCGGGCAAAAGAATCAAGACTATAGGATCCAAGAGGAAGGATAAGGAACCAGAACGGTCTTATTCCAGCAAGTTCCTTTCCCGCAAACATGAGTGCCATTTCAATATTGTCCAAGATAGAAGGCTACTGATGGAAAGGAAGGCTGGGTTGATACTTGATTTTGCTCCACAATTTTGAGAGCAATTGGAGAATAGGAATTGGGAGAGACTAGCCACTTTTCCTGCACCAGCTAACATAGCAGTGGTAAAAGAGTTCTACCCCAATGCAAGGCGGTTGGGTGATTATCCCACTGAGGAATATATGAGCTATGTTAGAGGACACACCATTCAGTATGATCCTGATGCCATTAACAGGTTCTTAAATACATAATGAGCTGGTGAGCAGTGTCAGTTTTCTTTGAGTATGGAAGAAGGAGATGACTTTGTTGATGTGGAGAGCGTGATTTGTGTGCCTGGAGGGCACTTTCAAAGAAATAGGAATGATGCTATTGTGAATATTAGGAGAGTTGATCTGACTCCTTTAGCAAAGTACTGGATGACATTCTCTCATGCCAACATCCAGCCTTGTTCGCATGTCTCTGATATTACTATCAGCAGGGCTCTTCTTCTACACTGTGTGCTGAGAGGGATGAGCATTAACATTGGCCAGGTCATAGCCAATGAGATACAGGTGTGTGCAAATACTATGAACAACAAGGCACCTTTGGGGCATCCTTCTCTGATCACACACCTATGTGAGGTAGTTGGACTGAATATTTCTACACTACCGTTTGAGAGGCTTAGGAAGGCGATTGTTGAGGCATACTATAGGCAGTATTGTGCCGGTTTCATATGATCAAGGCCATCTTTTGTTATCCCTTAATTTTTTTTTAGCCTACTCATGGATTTTTCCAAATAAAAAGAGAACAGTTTGTTCCATTCTTTGAACCTTTAGCCTTATGCATGTTTTGAAAATCCTGTTTTAAATTCTTTATCTTGAGTTGTGTTGAGAATATTTATGAGGTATTGAAAAAGGTTCAAATTTGGGGTTGCTGGTAAGCAACCCCACTTTTCTAAGCAGTGAGCAATTGAAAAGCAATAGAAAAAAAAATCAAAAGGAAAGAAAATGAAAGGAAAAAGGAAAAATAAAAAGAAAAGAAAATAGAGCTCACTGTAAGGGAAAAAGGTTGGGAAAGATCTTCTTGAAAAGAGAACCTGTGTGTAATTGTTAATTTCATAAATATCTCTCTTAACTCAAGGATTTTGCATTCCTGAAAAACCATGTTTCTTCTTAGCCTAGCCAAGTTACAAGCCAAGAAAAGCCCTTGTGAATATGTTTGATTGTGGTTAAATGAAAGGCAAAATTAATTTGTGTGATATTGTGATAGCAGAGTGATTGAGAGATCTCACTATACACCTGTGGGTTGAGTGATACACTTTTGAGTGCTTGAGTAATATACTTTTGAGTGCTTGAGTGAAACACTTTCTTTGGTGAGAAATAGTTCTGTGAATTTCTGATTACATCTCTGCTTGGTTGATTGATTGCTCTTAAGGATAGCATCTGTTGAACTGTTTGAGTATCCCTTTAAGTTATTTGAGAAAAAGCACATGTGCATTTTGACTAATATTCCTATGATGAGCTGATTTGAGTAATTACTTGTCTTAGAAAAAGATATTTGAAAAACTGCTGAACCACTGTGATATTTGTTGAGAGCTAAGTTACATTTTGTTTTTCTTGAGGACAAGCAAAATTCTAAGTTTGGGGTTGTGATAACGGTTTAAAATACCGTTTTCTGTGATGTAATTTTGATACTAAATACACCCTTTTTGGCTTAGAAACTTGCTTGGACTCATGCTTTTTCATTAAGTTGTGTGAATAAGAGAGTTGAGGTTGAATTTGATGAGTTTATGACTAATTCCCTTTGTTTTGATAGAAAATGAGTTAATACATGAAGCAAAGATGAAGTGCTAAGGATATAGAGCTCAAAAGGCCTAGAAAAGCACCAAAAGAGGGAACCACACGAAGCTTGGGTGACCTGGAGGAGGCTTGAGAGTGGAAAAATTGACGCTCGCCGCCTAGGCGGGCTAAGCCTGGGCGAAATTGGAGGCTCAACCCTTCCGGAAATCGACGTCCACCGCCCCCGAGCGTCGCCTGTTGCTGATTCGGCCCAATTTTTGCTCAGTTTCAACTCTTTTGGACCGAGCCATGTTTCTACTCTTTTCCAACTTTATTTAAAGGACCCAGGTGCTCTAGGTTTTGTATCTCTGGTTGGAGCAACAAAACAACACACTCTTTTACTATACGAAGGCGGATCTAGAGGTGGAAGCTTCCTCTTCTACTCTTAGGGTTTTACTATCTCATGCTTTTCCATTGTACATCTAGTTTCTCCATGTCTATGGGGAACTAAACTCTATTTGTTGTTGAGGAATGATGTAACCTTGTGAACTCTCATGTATTTGAATTGATTCTTAATCATATATGCTTTATTCATTAATTGTTAGGGAATTCATCTGTTTTAATTCTTCCTCTATTTAACTTATTTAGTTGCATGATTTATGAATTGCATGAGTGCTGGGAGGTTCCTTACAATTCAGGTTCTTATTGAATTCTCCAAAGGGTAATATTTCTCAAGGATGAGGGTATGAGTACTTGGTCGTCTTAAGCTCTTGATCTTCAGACTTAATTCTCTAGGAAGCTAGGAATTGCACGAACTAGGAATTAAGGCAAGCTTATTGAGCCAAGAGATTGGGTTCTAAGTACTTTACTGAGTGATGTTAACATTAATGCATAAAGAAGAATTCTTATATACATGAAAGGGAACTTGGTGAAATCTAACCCCAACAACATATTCATCTCATATTAAACAACATCCGTTCATCTTTGTGTTAGTCTACTATTGATCAATTTGCATTCATATTTAATTTTCTGTCTTTGCATTTTAAACCAATGATCTCGTTTATTTTAAGTCTTAATTAATTAATTTATCACACGACTGTTTAGTTCCAAGAGTCCTCTGGGATACGATACTTGGTCTTACCATTTTATATTACTTGTGCGATTTGGTACACTTGCCAATCCATCAACAATAGTGAGGTGTCACTCTTACACTCTACCATCACAATGTCACATGAATCAACTTTGCCTTTCATTTAACCACATATCAAACACACTCACAAGCAAGTTATCATCACAAGGACTTTTCAAGGCTTGTATTGAGGCTGGGCTAAGAAGAAAATTGGTTTTTCTAGACAACAAAATTCCTTGAGTTAAGAGAGTGCACAATTCATTTATTCACATTAACAATAATCTCTCTTTCTCCTTTTATGTGAGAAACCAAATCTTCAACTTATTCCCAACTTTCCTTTCATTGAGCTCAACCTTTTCTTTTCTTTCTTTTCTTTTCTTTTCTTTTTCTTTTTGCTTTTGCTCAATGCTCTTTGATTAATTTCACAAAGTTCTTTCTAGTTTCTCATCACCCCAAACTTGAGCCATTCTTCATTACCACAAAACATACTCTACTTAACTCAAGGTAAGGATTTCAAAAAGGGGTTTTTCCACTTTTCAAATTTAGGCTCAAGGTGCAAAGGTTAGAGAAAACATTGATCTTTATTGGGTTCACCTATAAACATTGGCTCTAAGGGAGAAGGAAACATGACCTTGATCATATGTAACAAGCAAGCAAGTGGTCCAATCATAGAAAATTAGGCAAAATCAATCATGCTTCCAAAGCAATAGCACTCAATCAATCAAAAACTCTGGAGCCTAATCTCTCACTGGTTAACTCAAGTTCCACAATTTGATACACATCCTGCCCAGCATATTAATCACAATTGAAATCATGCATCTGTTTTTAACAATACTATGAGCAACCACCATCTATGCTTAAAAAGCCTCAACAATCATTAACTCAACATGCATCATAGAACAATAGAGCAAACACAAGAATATTACTCATCACAAACAACAGTTTATCACATCATACCAAACCATTGCACACAACTCATTAAACCAAGTACATAAGCAAAAATAAAAATAAAACAAAATTCAAATAAAATAAAGCAAAAACATAAAAATCCTGATCCAACAACATCCATTAGTAGATGCTGTCAGTAACATCCATCAGTAGATGTCTAGTAGCATAACATCCATCAGTAGATGCTCTCAGTAACATCTATCAGTAGATGCTCTCTCATCTGCATCTTCCTGCATCCATTAGTAGATGCGAATCCTTCTCATCAGCATCCATTAGTAGATGCTAATCTTTCTCATCTTCATCGTCATCCATCAGTAGACGCCTTCAGTAGCATCCATCAATAGACGCTCAATCAGATAACATCCATCAGTAGACACTATCATTCATCATTCTCATCATAGCAGCATCCATCAGTAGATGCTGTCATCTGAGTCCTCCTAGCATCCCTCAGTAGATGCTGTCCAACATCCATCAGTAGATGCTGTAATTCCTGCAAAGAAAATTCAAATCCAAAAGGAAAAGTCAGAAATTGGGTTGCCTCCCAATAAGCGCTTGTTTAATGTCGCGAGCCTGACACCATTAAGCACAATCTGCATCTATGATGTTGGTGTTCCTTTTTCTTTCATCACACCAACTTATCTACAACATCTTCTTGTTCACCATCTTTACCCTCCTTGAATAAGGAGCCTCAATCTCAATAACTCCATTCTCTTTGATATTTTTAACCACTTCATGCACAGAACTTGGTGAACATGACACTTGAAGGATGGTGATCAACGCCCTTAATGGGGCGCCCAGGCACGCCCTGCGACCTTCTTTGTCCTTCTTCTCTTGATGATCGTGTACTCCTAGTACAAATTTTCGAATTTTATCCTGCAAACACTAAAGAACACTACACTAGAGCACCCAATTAACACAAACAGATAAAAAATTAAAAAGATAAAAAGATGAAGAGAAAAAAAGATAAAAAGATAGAAAGGTAGAAAGATAGAAAGATAAAAAGATAAAAAATTAAAAAGAACAAAATGAAGAGATAGAAAGATAAAAAGATAAAAAGATAGAAAGATATAAAGATAGAAAGATAGAAAGATAAAACAAAATAAAAAAATAAAAAGGTAAAAAGATAAAAAGATAAAAAGATGAAAAGATAAAAATAAGAATAAAAAGATAAACAATAAAAGAAAGAAAATAAATAAATAAATAAATAAATAAATAAAAGATAAAAAAAACTAGAAAGATAAAAAGAGAAAAAAATAAAAAGATAAAAAGAGAAAAAGATAAAAGATAAAAAGATAAAAAGATAGAAAGATAAAAAAATAAAAAGATAAAAAGATAAAAAGTCTAATCGGTTAAGAATCACACAAATAGAATAGTTATACCACAAGTCCCCGGCAACGGCGCCAAAAACTTGATAAACAAATTTTTAATCCCTAAAAATGGAGTCAAAAACTTGTTAAGAACTCGGTAAGTGTACCGAATCGTATAAAGTAATAATAAATGGTAAGACCAAGTATCGTTTCCCAAGAGACTCACGGTACTAAACAGTTATGTGATTACTCAACTAATTAAGACTCTAAAGAACAAATTTTGGGGTTTTTGGATGCAAACGAAATAAAATAAACATGAATGCAATTTGATCAATTGAGGCTAAACACAAGAATGAATGGATGAAGTTGATGATATTGTTGTTGGATTTAGATTTCACCTAATTTACTCTCATGCATATATGAATTCATCTTCTTCATTAATGTTAATGTCACTTTCTAATTTACCTTAAACCCGATGTCTCGGTCAAGAAAGTCTACTCCTAATTACTAGTTCACAATGTCTTGTCTCCCTAACAATTAATCATGCATTACATTCACACAGAAGCTTAAAGGCAACCGATCCTCCTATTCCTATGTCTAGATTTCCCCAGTTCTAAATTTCCCTGTATGTGTCCATATCGACAATTATTGAGTTAAACAAAGCATGCATAGCGTATAGAGGAAAAACCCTAACAATTAATGAAGTAAACCATATATAATCAAGAATCAATTCAATACATGAGAGTTTAAGAGGTTATATCTTTCCCAACAACAACTAAGGTTTAGTTCTCCATCGTCATGGAAGAACTAGATGAACAATTGAATGAAAGAATGGAAGAGATAGAAAAACCCTAGAAAGAGAAGAGGAGACTCCCGCATCCCTAAATCTGCCCCCAAGGGGTAAAAAGTCTTTTTCTATGCTCAAGCAACCAAAAGATACAATCCCTAGGACATGCAAGTCCTTAAATAGAACATAAAAATAACAGAAAACAGGTCCAAGCCCATAAAAATAATAGAAAACAGGTCCAAGCCCACGAAACTGGCGCTCAGCGCCCAAAATCGCGCTCAACGGCAGGTACGACAGTCAACTGCCGCTCAGCGGCACAAAACTGGCGCTCCGCACTACTTTTTCTGATCTTTGGTTGACTTTTCTGCACTCTGGTTGATTGGTTGACTTTTCTGTACTCTGGTTGACTTTTCTGCATTCTGGTTGACTTTTCTGCATTCCAATCATTCGGTACTTTAACTCTTCTTTCAAATTATTCAATTAGCCTACAAAATCAAGGGAATCTAACATAAAACCATTAAGTATAACCTCAAGTCTCTTATTCACAAAACTAAAGCCAAAACATAAGTTCAAGCAAGCTTCTAAGTCAAAAAAGGTGTTTTTAACATCAAAATTAAGTATATAAATAACGGTTTTTCAACCGTTATCACACAACAAAAGGAGTAATCTAAAGAAAGGCACTAGAATAGATCACAAAAACCAAAAGCTACTAGAAAATCATAAGGTGCTTTTGTCCTTTGGCAAGCTAGATCAAATGGTACACTAAGGCAACCTTTTTAGATCATGATAGCTGTTGGAACAACAGCTTAAGGACATAAAAATAAGCTCGAAATCAACATCGAAGTGTTCACACAAAATTGGTTAAAGATGGTACATGCATGTGCTTTTACTTTTACTTTTTTGCTTTTGCATTTGTACTTTTTGTCTACTTTTCTTTTGTACCTTTTATCTATTCTTTTTTTTTTTTAGATTTTTAGCTCAAACACATAACAAATCAGACCTCAAATATGGAATGTTATAAGGAGTTTCAGTTTCATACAAGCTTATAGCACCAAAATGAAGAAAACCTACTAGAATCAAATATAGCATGAAACACAAAAAAGGACATAATGAGAACCTAACTCTAAGAACTTGTTGATGATCTAACAACAAGTATGAACTCAAATATGCAAAGAAAAAGAACTAAAAGGTACTCAAATGAAACAGTTTCAAAATTTACTCAAACATGTATTTTTTTGGTGATTTTTCAAAGGTTAAACATGGAAGTAAAGACATGTAAAGGAGTAAACATGACTCTAGACAACATAGATGGATTCCAAAAAAATGACACAAAATAAGCATATAAGACCAAACAAAACAGCAAGGAATGACTCAAAAAAAAGAAAAGGCACAAAAAAGTAGCCAAAACTACCAAAAACGAACTTGAAAAACGCTAATGACAACATCGTGGCAGCTTTGACCTTTGCTGAGTGTTTTACTTATAACTTTCTGCACAGAACTCTAAATGAAGTGATTCTTTTTTTGTTGGAAACTAGACTCAAAGGTATTTCATTTGAATATTTTTACGTATTTGTTGGAAAAATGAACTAGATGCAGTTTAAGTTTGAAAATCGTCACAGTTTGTTGCCAGAACAAATGATAGATGAAAAAAAATCACAACAAGACAAGTAGGGTGATAGGCTGTCGTTGAAGCTATCAAATTAATACTACTTTTCAACGCAACTTCAGTATTACCAAGTAGTATTCAAGAAAGTAGATAGGGTTTGAGTCGTCTCCCAACGAATACGGAATTGCCTTTTGATATTTGAATCTTATGAATGCAATGCAATGTTCAAGAATAAAAATGATGTTAGGAGAAGGTTTAAAGAACAAATTAGAAACTTAAAAATGATTATAATGAAATAGGCTAATTCCACTGCTTTTCCAAGATAGATTCATCATCGGTTATTCACAGATAATTGTTCAATTGATTATTATTTAAGTTTCAAATTAATTAAAGTACATTCTTAATTAATTTGTTGGCGATCATGCACTTAACCAAAGTAAATTCTCAATCAAATGCAAAATCTTTCTAGATTATTCACAATGAATTCAACCAAAGTACATTCTCAATCAAATCCTATTGTGTTTAATCATGTCTATTCTTAAATCGCCTAACCAAATTAAAAACTAATCAATCAATGTAAATTCTCAATTGATTATAGTTGAAATTATTACTACCAATCAAAGTACATTCTCAATTGATAGTAAAAACCATTTAATCATATGAAAGCTCCTAAATTAAATCAAAGTAGATTCTCAATTAAACCTAAAAACCCTAGCACTCATATAATCAATATGCATGTAGATTCAAACACATTATGATGCAAAAATCTTTGCTTTTAATTTGATAGAGAGATGAAAGACATAGATAGAGAACAACTTAAATCAATAATCAAAATAAACAATCTAACCTCAGAATCCATAATGGAATTACAGCAGAATAGCCCTAGATGCTTAGCTCTCCATGAATGGAGTTGAATATAAGATGAAATAAGAGAGAGAGAAGTGGTGAATGAATGAATGAAGTCAAGTCAAGTCCTTTTCTGCCTCCCCTGAGTCTCTTTATATAGGGCTTGATTGGGCTTGGACTCTAAATATTCAGTTGACATAATCTTTTATCTTTTATCTTCCAAATAACTAAAAGAATTAGATAATTATAACATTATTTGGAAGATATTTTTTGTTGATATTCCCAAATTAAATTAATTCAACAATTGAATTTTATCTTTTACCTTTTCTAACTTTCCAAAATTGTACAAATGCCCTGAAATTTCCTCTATCTGCACTTTAGCCCCAACTGAATTTCCCAAAATTGCAATAGAACCCTTGTTTGACCAACCTTGACCAGACTTAAGCAGTGTTGACCAGCTTTGACTGAGGAAGGGCGTGCCCAATGAGGGACTGACACGTGTCAGCCCCTTTCCCACCCAAAATTAGGGTTTCAGATTGGGGGGAAAGGGAACTCTTATGCTGCTCGTGATTTTGCTCTTCTCTCTTGTGGCTGCACATGGTGATTTTCTTATTACATGTCTAAATGGAGGAAAGCAACGAGGATTGGTGATTCTTGCAGGTTGGTTGCGCGAGGAAGACGAATGAAATCACGCATCTGGTTCGTGAGAATGAAGATCGCGATTCGCATTGGGGCTGCTCTTCACCGTTTCTGCATTTCTGGTTCTTGGTTTTCTAAGTGCAGGTTGAACAGGGAAGATGAAGAAGCGGCAATGGGTGGCGGCAAGGCGTGAAGAACTCGCGAAGAAGAAAGGTTGTACGATGGTGGAGACACTCACCCAGTGGTGGCGGGCGTGATTGATGCGCTGTGATGGCTTTGCACAGGAGGAGGCTCGCGGCACGCGGCGGACTGGATCTGGCGACGAAGATGGTTACGCGTGGCAGTTCTCTTGATGGTGGTGTTTCACGAACGGAGGAGGAGTTCGCGGGTTTGATTGCGGCGACCTTGGTGGTTGACGGTGGTTGCTGATGGAGAAATTTGTAAGCACCAAAATATGATGTCACAAACTTGTTTCACAATCGGCAAGTATGACCGAATCGTTCAAGTAATAAACTTGGTAAGACCAAGTATCGTTCTTCCCAAAGGACTCACGGCCTAGTTTAGTTATGTGATTTGTTGATTAGCTAAGACTTACAAACGAAATATTTGGAGTTTATATGCAAGACGAAAAACTAAACATGTATGCATGAAGTTTGATCAATGGCAAAGACAAAAGATAAACACTTTCAAAGGAATATATGAATGAATATGTTGTTGGGGGTCAATTTCATCTCATCCACTCTCATACATTTTAGGAATTCAACATTCAAATCATCATTGTTAATGTCACTCTCTAAAGTACCATTCTAGATGGCTTCTCCCTAATCAAATAGTTCATACAATTCCTAGCATTCCTAATGATTAGTTCATAAGTGCAGGAGCTTAACGACAACCAATATAACATTGGGAGAAATTCCCCGGATCTAGACTTCCCCGTACGTGTCCGTATCGACAAAACCAATAATCATGCAATAGAATGAGTTAAACAATGCAAGCATTGAGCAAAAAGGAAAAACCCTAACTAATGATGAATGAAAGCATAAGTCTTAGATTAAGATGCAAGCATAAATTCCATATATGAGAGCTTCAAGAGATTACATTGATTCCCCAACAAACATACAAGGTTTAGTTCACCATATTCATGGTGAACCTAGATGAACAATAATGAAAGAATGAAAGAATAAACCCAATAAAGGTGAAGAGGTAGCCTGAGCATCCAAGATCCTCCTTCAAAGGGGTGGAAGAGAGAGTGTTTGCCTACGTTCTGCCAAAGATGTCTAACCCTAGGACGTGCAAGTCCTTATATACTATTCTAGAGTTACAAAAGATTACAAAAGCCCAAGCCCAAAAAGTGCCGCTCAGCGGTAAATACCGCTCAGCGGTGAGTGCGCGTCACGTTTCTTCCCCTCAGCGGCCATTTTGCCCCTCAGCGTGACTCCCGCAACCTCCTGAGTGCCGCTCAGCGGTAAAATGCCGCTGAGCGGTGCCTTTGACTTCTCTTTTTGCACTCTTTGCTTCCTTTTATAATTCCACTTCTCTCCTTCTTTACTTCTTTCACTAAATTCACCTCAAAACCTGCACAAAAACACTCAAATCAAGCATAAACCTGTCCAGCTCTCTTATTTCTGAAAATATAGATAAAAGCATTGATTTCAAGCTAGTTTCTAAGTCTAAAGGTTGCTTTTAATATCAATTTTAAGCATGAAAATAACAGTTTTTCAACTGTTATCACAACCCCAAACTTAGAACTTTGCTTGTCCTCAAGCAAACAAAATGTAACTCCATCTCCAACCAATTCATATGATGATTCACTCATTCAAAATCCTCTTTTCAAGATAAGTAATAACTTCACTCAAACTTAAGACCAATAGTTCAATCAAGATGTGCACATGCTTTAGTGTTCACAAAGTCATTTAAATTCCAACAAATGCTATTTTTCATGAATGATCAATCAATTAAGCATGGATGTTCATGTGCTCATGGAATATTTCCTCACCAGGTAAAGTGTTTCACTCACACACAAGTGTATAAGAGGTAAAGTGTTTCGCTCATTCACTCCACTATCACAATGTCACATGAATCAACTTTTCCTTTCATTTTACCACAATCAAAAACATTCACAAGCATGCATCATCACAAGGACTTTTTAATGGCTTATAATGTGGCTGGGCTAACAAGAAAATTGGTTTTTCTGGATCGCAAAATCCTTGAGTTAAGAGAATCATAACAACACAATCATCTTATTCATTCCCAACTTTCTTTTACCTTTGCAATTGCATTGAGCTTTACTTCTTTTTCTTTTCTTTTTCTTTGCATATTCTTACTTTTTAGCTCTTAGCTCAATGCTTTTTATGTTTTCCCAACAACCCCAAACTTGAACATTTAACAATACCATACAAGATCTTCTACTTAACTCAAGGTAAAGATTTTCAATCAAAGGGTTTCAGTGTATGTTCAAGGCTAAGGGTTCAAAGGATAGAACACAAAGTGTTCTCTTTTAGTAGGCTAATTTTATGTATTTGGCCAATAAATAAAAAAAAGGTTTCAACAACACGTCCTTGATCATATGATGCAAACAAGCAATTGATTCAATCATAGAAAACCTGGGCAAAATCATTCATGCTTTCAAAGTAATAACATTCAACAATAACCACTCTGGAGCTCAAAACCTCACATATAAGCTCATTCACATTTGACATACACATCCTGCTTAATCTCACAATCACAATCATGATATCATGCATTTGTTCACAAAGCTTGTGAATCACCTGTATAAGCATTTAATGTGCACATCATCTCAACATCAATCAATCAATAAGCATCATCAAGCATTACTTATCAAACAATCACAGTTAATAGCAAACCATCACACAAAACCAGGTTTTCAAGAGAGTACATCAAACCCTAATCTAAAAACGAAAACAAATAAGTTCAGAAAACTTAAACCGCAAAAGCATAATCATATGATAGCATTCATCAGTAAATGCTATCTCAGCTCCTCATCAGTCTCAGCTGTCCTCTGTATCTTCCTCTTCCTCCTCATCTTCTTCTTCATCAAATGCATCTTCCTCCTCAGCTTCATCTTCTTCCATATCTCTTGCTGAAGCTTCAGCTGCTCCAGCTCCTCCTCCATATACTGGTTCTTCTGGCCAAGCTACGACATTATGGAATTCATCCATAGTCCACCTGTGGGCTGGAGGATTATCATACATCCCCACTATCATCTCAACAGTGGCCACCTGCCCTCTATGAATGGACTGCAACTGAGCACCTATAAGAGACATATACATGTCCCTCATCTGAAATGGTTCTGCTTCATGTGCATCAGCAGATGTCCGGCTCTGTGCTGGCCCTCTCTCTCTACGAGCATGGCGTGGTGGAACTGGCTGAGCTGCATCCTCACCTCCACAATACTGTCTATAATAAGCCTCATCAATAGCTTTTCTTGGCCTCTCAAATGGTGGAACAGAAGTGTCCACCCCAGCTTGCTTGCAAAGGTGAGTGATCAAAGAAGGATGTCCTAGTGGTGCTTTGTTGTTTGAGGTGTTAGCACACACACTAATCTCATCAGCTATCACCTGCCCAATATTAACATTCAAATTTCTGATAGCACAGTAGATGAATAATGCCCTGCTGAGAGTGATATCTGACACATGTGAACATGGCTGAATGTTGGCATGAGAAAATGCCATCCAATACTTTGCAAGAGGAGTCAAATCTGTCCTCCTAATGTTAACCACTGCGCCAGATCTATTCCTTTGGAAGTGTCCTTCAGGTATACACAGTACTCTCTCAACATCCTCAAAGTCAGCACCTTCCTCCATGCTAAGAGCAAACTGACATTGCTCACCAGCCCACACAGTATCGAGGAAGTTGTTTATAGAATCAGGATCAAACCTGATAGCATGGCCTCTGACATAGCCCAAATAATTCTCAGCTGGATGATCACCAATCTTCTTTGCATTGGTGTAGAATTCCTTGACCACAGCTATGTTGGCAGGTGCTGGATAAGTGGCTAGCTTTCCCCAATCATTCCCTAACACTTGCTCTCCAAATTGAGGAGCAAAGTTAGGTATCATTCCAACCTTTCTCTCCATTAGAAGTCTCCTGTCCTGAACCACCCTAAAGTGCTTCTCATGTTTCCTAGAGAGGAACCTGCTAGAGTGAGGTTGCTCTGGTTCCTTTTCTTTCCTCTTAGTTGCCATGGTTTTCAATCTCTTTCCTGAAGAGGATGCCATTCCTGCATTCAAAACACAAACCAAAACCACAGAACATGATGTTAATCATTAGTAAAACACAGAACACAACTCCTTTCGAAGCTAAGCCACCGCTGAGGGCCAGAATTTCCCCTCAGCGCCACCAGCGCCACGCAACAAACCAGAAAAATCAAATCTGGCAGAGTGCCGCTCAGCGGTAAATGCCGCTCAGCGGTGACTCTGCAGATTTTTGAAAATCTTGTTTTGAAGCTTTCCTAACTCCACCCAAATGCAATTTTCATATTTCCAGTTCATAATCATGCAGTTTAATCGGTTCAAACATCAAATATATCATCAAATCATGCATAGAAATCAAAACCCCTAAATATTCATGCTTTGACAATCACATTCAAATTCAAGAACCCTAGAATGAACCAAATGCATTTTACTTACTTGGGTGGAGATGCTAGATGATATGAGAATGCTTCCAAACTAGAATGCTCTCTTCCAACCCCAAACTTTGATGGCACACTAGCGAAAAAGTGAGTGAAAGAGAGATTTTCTAAAGAGGGAAGAGTGAAAAAAATGTGGAAAACCTAAGAGAATGTGTGTGGAAGTGTTTGTGCAGAGAGAAGCCAGAAAATAAACCCTAAAACACAGCTTGGGGTATAAAAATACCCTAATGGGCTCGGGTCCCGCTAAGGGGAACTTAAGCCCATCAGCGATAGTACCGCTCAGCGGTAATTGCCGCTCAGCGGCACTTTCGTGAAGTGCTCCCCTCCTTCTTTTCTTGACCTACGTGCCTTCCCTACATGTCCCTCATATGTTCCCTGCAATTCAATGTTAAAAATGCTTATGCAAATCCTAACTAAAAATAAACAAACAAAAACAATCAATCAACTGGGTTGCCTCCCAGGTAGCGCTTGTTTAACGTCACGAGCCTGACCCAAAATCCACCAACACCCATCAGTAGGTGTTTCAAACTTACCAGCACCCATCAGTAGGTGCAAAATTTTCTTACCAACACCCATCAGTAGGTGTTACAAACTTAGTATCCTTCAGTAGATACTTAACCACCTAGCATCCTTCAGTAGATGCTAAATTCAACAAAATATTCACAAAATAATATTCACAAATTAAACCAAATCAAAATTTAAAAGTTTGTCAATCACTGGGTTGCCTCCCAACAAGCGCTCTTTTAACGTCATTAGCTTGACCCAATAAAGTTCACGTTCCATCTTCTGTATAGTTGATGTAATCTTTCCACCAACTTCTCAACTGCTTCCTTTGGACTGTTTTGGTTCTTTTAGAATATGGAGACTCTATCTCTATCATCTCCTTTTCTTTGAAGCCCTTCACAACCCACAACTTGTTCTTGAGTCTCACAGGTGTGCCAGGTTGGGGTTCTTTTTTCTTCCAGTCCCTAGGAATCTCTTCTCCTTTTCCAGTTTCTTCTTCATCCTTGGGTACCTGAAACAACAAACAGTGGTTACCTGAAACCTCAAGATTTTCATCTTGACTTCTAGTCATGGGTGCATCTCGAAATGCAGCTTTATAACTAGCCTCTTCCTCCTTTGCTTGTGTTTCATCTTTGAAGACATCCACCACCACTCTCTCCTCTCTGTCTTGGAGCACCACTATACCTTCATGTACATCAATGATGGCCCTGGCCGTTTTCATAAACGGTCTTCCAAGTATGATAGGTATCTTCTCAGTCTCCATTTTCATCACCACAAAGTCTGCTAAAAACTGAAGTTTGCCAACACAAACTATAATATCCTCAGCAATCCCACATGGCTCCTTTGAAGATCCATCGGCCATTACTAGATTAACCTTTACAGGTTTCACTTTAACATTGCCAATTTGCTCCAGTAAAGAGTAAGGTATCAAGTTAACACTTGAACCTAAATCAAGGAGAGCTTTCTTCACCTTTTTCTTCCCTATAGTGCAAGGGATAGAAAAACTACCTGGATCTGGTGCTTTAGGAGGGAATGACTCTTGCTTAACAGTTATACACTCCTTTGCCTCATCATCTCTACGTCTTTTCTTTGTAGAGATTTCTTCATTAGATTTAGTGTAAACCGTAATCTGTTGTAGAATCTGTTCCCAAGGTGCATCATTATCCACCATTTTGAATAATTCTGTGAAGTCTAGTTGTTTCCCTTGATGGATTGGAAAAGGAAAATTATTCTTTCTTTCTACTTCTCTTCTTTCTTCTGTTTCGTCTTCTTCTAACTCAATTATCTCTTCATTAACACTCTTTATCACTTTGCACTCTTCTCTGGGGTTAACTTCAGTATTAGCCCCAAAATTTCTATCTGGTCTTTCTTCCAATCGCTTGATAATCTGACCCATTTGAATCTCCCAATTCTTTATAGCAGCTTCAGTGCTCTTTTGAGAAGATTCTGTTTTCTGTATAAATTGATTAAGAGTTTCTTCCAACCTGGTTTGCCTTTCATTAAGCGTAGATAACTGTTGCCACAAGGTTGGTTGCTGTTGCTGCTTGTTATATTGATTAGCTTGCCCAGTTTGTCCTTGGCCAATGCTTGGATGTGGTTTCCACCCTTGATTGTAATTCCCTTGACGGTATGGAAATTGATTAGCCATGAAATTAACATCCTCCACGGCTTCCATTGGCAAAGCACATTGACCATTGACATGGTCACCTCCACATAATTCGCATAACTGGGTTTGTACCTGTGCAGCAGATTTCAACTCTTTAGGTAATTGAGCCAAAGTTTTCGTCAAAGTCTCCAGCTGTTGAGTTAGAATTTTGTTCTGAGCTAGCAAGGCATCATGTGTTTGTAAATGAAGAACTCCTTTTTGTTGCATAGGAGCTCCTCTCTCACTGTGCAGCTCATTATCACTTGTAGCCATATTTTCAATAATGTCAGTTGCTTCCTCTGGAGTCTTCCATTTGATATTGCCTCCAGCTGAGGCATCCAGCATCATCTTGGTTTGTGAACCAAGCCCTCCAAGGAAAGTTAGGACTACTTCTTGATCTTCAAAACCATGCGTGGGAGTTTTACGTAACAAGCTTTTATACCTGTCCCATGCATGTCCAAGTGACTCCTCCATGCCCTGCTTGAAAGACGAAATCTCTTGCTTGCCTTTGGTCACCTTAGATTGTGGAAAGTACTTGTTTAGAAATTTTGTGACCACTGCTTCCCACTCTGTGAAACTTTCTTCTGGAAAAGAGTTTAACCAAAGCTTAGCATTGCCCCCCAATGAGAAGGGAAACAAGCTAAGTTTGATAGCTTCGTCTGGCACCCCATTAATCTTGACCGTGTTGCAGATCTCATTGAAAGTTGTAAGGTGCTCATATGGGCTTTCGTGAGATAACCCATTAAATTGATTACTCTTCACCAGTTGAATTAATGCTGGCTTGACCTCCATGTTGGCTGCATTGACTCTAGGTCTAGCTATGCTGTTAAAGTGTTGAGGTCCAGCAATATTAGTGTAATCTGCAAGAGTTCTTCTAGCATTGTTATTCTCCATACTTCTTGTGCTGTGAACAGAACCTTGTGGTGATGATTGTAGGAGAGTTTCTGGAGAAGGGAAAAGTTCTCTGGACGTTCTGATTCTTCTCCTCCTTCTACTCTCGTCTAGCCCTTCAAAAAGTGGTTCTGTTGTTTTCTTACTCCTAGTCCGAATTGCTTCCTGCATACACAAGAAAACAAAACCCTAGAAAAGATTTGTTAACACAAAAAGATATAGAAGAAGATATAAATTCAGAAGATAAAAAGATTTAGAAGATAGAAACAAATAAGATAGAATAAAATAAAACCTAATCTAAAAATAAAATCTAACCTAATCTAAAAGATAAAATAAAATAAAATAAAATAAAATCTGACCTAATCAAATAAAATAAAAACAGAAAAAAATAAAAACAGAAATTCAAAAAGTCAAAGATAATCAATAATCACACAAATTAACCAGTTAAACCACGAGTCCCCGGCAACGGCGCCAAAAACTTGATGGAGAAATTTGTAAGCACCAAAATATGATGTCACAAACTTGTTTCACAATCGGCAAGTATGACCGAATCGTTCAAGTAATAAACTTGGTAAGACCAAGTATCGTTCTTCCCAAAGGACTCACGGCCTAGTTTAGTTATGTGATTTGTTGATTAGCTAAGACTTACAAACGAAATATTTGGAGTTTATATGCAAGACGAAAAACTAAACATGTATGCATGAAGTTTGATCAATGGCAAAGACAAAAGATAAACACTTTCAAAGGAATATATGAATGAATATGTTGTTGGGGGTCAATTTCATCTCATCCACTCTCATACATTTTAGGAATTCAACATTCAAATCATCATTGTTAATGTCACTCTCTAAAGTACCATTCTAGATGGCTTCTCCCTAATCAAATAGTTCATACAATTCCTAGCATTCCTAATGATTAGTTCATAAGTGCAGGAGCTTAACGACAACCAATATAACATTGGGAGAAATTCCCCGGATATAGACTTCCCCGTACGTGTCCGTATCGACAAAACCAATAATCATGCAATAGAATGAGTTAAACAATGCAAGCATTGAGCAAAAAGGAAAAACCCTAACTAATGATGAATGAAAGCATAAGTCTTAGATTAAGATGCAAGCATAAATTCCATATATGAGAGCTTCAAGAGATTACATTGATTCCCCAACAAACATACAAGGTTTAGTTCACCATATTCATGGTGAACCTAGATGAACAATAATGAAAGAATGAAAGAATAAACCCAATAAAGGTGAAGAGGTAGCCTGAGCATCCAAGATCCTCCTTCAAAGGGGTGGAAGAGAGAGTGTTTGCCTACGTTCTGCCAAAGATGTCTAACCCTAGGACGTGCAAGTCCTTATATACTATTCTAGAGTTACAAAAGATTACAAAAGCCCAAGCCCAAAAAGTGCCGCTCAGCGGTGAGTGCGCGTCACGTTTCTTCCCCTCAGCGGCCATTTTGCCCCTCAGCGTGACTCCCGCAACCTCCTGAGTGCCGCTCAGCGGTAAAATGCCGCTGAGCGGTGCCTTCGACTTCTCTTTTTGCACTCTTTGCTTCCTTTTATAATTCCACTTCTCTCCTTCTTTACTTCTTTCACTAAATTCAC
Organism: Vigna angularis; assembly: GCF_016808095.1. Taxonomy (NCBI): domain Eukaryota; kingdom Viridiplantae; phylum Streptophyta; class Magnoliopsida; order Fabales; family Fabaceae; genus Vigna; species Vigna angularis. Next base: position 12,502,159 of record NC_068978.1, on the reverse strand, counting down.
CTCAAAACCTGCACAAAAACACTCAAATCAAGCATAAACCTGTCCAGCTCTCTTATTTCTGAAAATATAGATAAAAGCATTGATTTCAAGCTAGTTTCTAAGTCTAAAGGTTGCTTTTAATATCAATTTTAAGCATGAAAATAACAGTTTTTCAACTGTTATCAGTTGCTGATAAAGGATAGCGACGTGGTGGCGGAAAGAACTCGGGTCTGAGTGTTGAAGGTGGCGCGGCGGAAAGGATGGTCATGATACTGCGGTGTGGTTGTTTGTTGCAGGTTGTGTCCTCTACGTTGGTGGTCTGGCGACATGGAGGTCGCGCTTTGGTGTTGGCAGCGCGAAGAAGATGGACTGGCCATGAGCGTAGGTGCACGATTCTAGATGTTCGTGATGGAGGTCACGACGTGGTTGCGGATGGTGCGGTGCAAAGCTTGCGTCAATGGAGGAGAGGCACGATGATGTTGCTCGTGGTGGAGGTTGGGCGGTTTGGGTGATGATGGTGGTGGAGGACGATTTGGTGGTGGCGGCATGGAGGATGGCGTTAAGGTTGGTGGCGGAGAAGATGATGATGGTGCCCTAGGGTTTGGATTGGGAATTAGGGTTTCTGGGGAGAAGATGATGATGTGGCAGAGGGGGGTGATGTGGCAGCATGTGGTTGGATAACACTTAAGGTTTTAGATTGCCACATGGCATGATCTGGTGGAGTCTAGTTTAGGAGGGGTGTGTATAGGAAACTTAGGGAGGTGTAGTTTGGGCTTGGTTGTTGGCCTGTTTCAGAAATAGGAGTGTATGTTTGGGCTTGGTTGTTGGCCCATTTGTATATTATTCTCCAAACAAAATCTTATTTTGGGCCTTGAATTGCCATTTGGACCAATAAAACTTATATTCTCAACTGCACAAATAAACGTAAGAATTTCCAAGAATAATTTATGCAATTAAAATCACTTTTTAAGTCCCTTTTATTTCCAAACACAATATATTCAATCATCACAAATCCTCTTTAAATCAATCATTCAAGCACATGAATTTCATCAAAAAATTTAATTTTAAAGCATAAATGTGGGCATAAATATGCACTCATCATACGGAAATAACATCAACAAGATGGAACAATACATGATAGATAAGGACCAAAAGACTTATCTCTTGAAGAACCAAAGATCTTTAGACCAAATGATGGCAACCTCCATGGCTAGGTTGGGCCAAAGCTAGGAGATGTGCTTGGAGGGGTGTTCCTTGGAAATGTGGTAGTAAATGGTCCAAGGATGATGAGCTAATGTATGAATGGTGTAGAAGCTCAAAGCCTCTAGGAGATATGGTGGTGGTGGTGTAGTGTTTTGGGGCTCCAAGAGAGGTTAGGCCAACTCAAGGAGGAAGGTGACTAGAGGGGCCTCATGGGTTGCTCTAGTCTTGATCTAAGATGAGTAGTATGGCCAAAAATGGGCAGCATAACACTACTCAACATCAAAGATGAAATACAAGGGTGGAGACACCTCTATTTATAGGTCAAGGGTGTCTCCTCCTAACCCTAAAAGCATGATCTCCCACCTTTGCTCTCATTGACCAAAAATGAGGTCTTGTAAGGAGTGTACAAGTGTCCACAAATCCTCTCCAATGGTGGGAGGACATGTGGCCACTCACAAAACACAATCCTCTCCATTCTTAGAATGCCATGTGGCCACTACTAAAAGGAAAAACTCTCCACTCCTAAGGTGCCATGTGGCTACCTTTTAAAAAGTAAATCCTCTCCAATGGAAGCATGACACATGACACACACTTTCCGCTTGGTTTGGATGTCTAACTTTTAAGGAAAATCCTATGCTACTTAGGCCTTAATACAAGCCTTAAACAAACCTACACTACATGGCCTAATACAATGGCCTAAATTCCTACACTACTCTTCAATCCATGCTCCATGATGGCTCCAAAGGTGGCCCACAAGGTAGAGTTGACGTCATCTTCATGGATGACTTCCACTCTCTTGAAAGTGCTTGACCATGGCTAGGGGATTTGCCATCACTTCCGATCCACCTTCTTAACTCTTCTAGAATATGGAGCTTTAATCGCAATGACTCCATTCACTTTAATCTCCTTCACAACCCATAACCTGTTCTTGTACTTGAATGATTTGCCAGGTTTGAATTCTTCCTCTTCACACTTCAAGTCTTTGTGGACTATTGTTAACACTCCGCAAGTGTACCGCATCGTATCAAGTAATAATAAAATGGTAAGACGAAGTATCCTTTCCCAAAGGACTCACGACCTAAACAGTTATATGATTTGTTGATTAAATTGGACTTGTAAACGAAATCTTGTAGGTTTAGATGCAAATACTAAAAAATAAATATCAATGCATGTGTTGATCAATTGGATCGAAAGAAGTAAAAGTGATTGATGTAAAATATGGATGATTATGTTGTTGGGGGTTTCCGATTCATCCTATCCACTCTCATGTATTCAAGAATTCATCTTTCTTCATTAATGTTAATGCCACTTTCTAATTTACCTTAAACCTAATGTCTCAGTGAAGAAAGCCTACTCCTAATCTTGTATCCCTAGCAATTATTCATGCATTACATTCGCACAGAAGCTTAAAGGCAACCAATCCTCCTCTCCCTTGTCTAGGTAATATTGCTCTTGGGAGAATTTCCTCAGTTCTAAATGTACTTATATGTGTCCATACAAATAACATCAATGATCATGCAATTGAATGAGTTAAACAAAGCATGCATAGAGTATAGAAGAAAAACCCTAACAATTAATGAAAGAAAGCATATAAGTTAAAGA